>NC_082656.1:72121694-72433658 GCF_028023285.1 Balaenoptera ricei | reverse complement strand
TTTTACATTCTTTTTTTTTCATCCAAATCCTTTGAAATTTACACTTAGAACTTATTTCAGTTTGACTAACCAAATGTCAAATGCTCAATAGCCCCGTGTGACTAGTGGCTACTTCAGTGGACAGCACAGTTCTGGCCAGTCGCTGCCACACGTGGTATGTACGTTACTCATTTGCATCCCTCCATCTTCACTCCCCCACTGGACTGTGTGTTCCTTATTACCTCTCCGTCCTTGCACAGTGCCCTGTGGTTAAGAAATGCTTGTGAGTGATTGAGGCGGGCAGGAGACTTAATGTGTGAATCCACTAAATCATGAATGGATTAATGAGTAAATATGGGAGAGCATTCCTCTTGGCTCTTTTAACTACTCTAATGAAAGTTCCTAAGAAGTTCTCTTTTGTGATAAGTGCTGGTTTGCACAGAGTATGACAAAATTAGTGTCACAGTAGAAGAATAAAGTAAGCCCAATTAGCTATGGTGCTACTATGTAGTACTGAATTGCAGTAAGTTTGAGCTGAAAGAACTTGACCATCAGATGGTTTGTTTTCCTCATTTAATGAGCATGTGTCCCTGAGACAAGTGGAGACTTGGAGGTGGGCACATCAGCTCCGGGGAGATGGGTCTGCTGACACTTTTAGTTGATTTAACTCTATTGCAGTAAATCTGAAGTCCTGTGTTTTCCCCCAAATGAATGAACACATATTGGAGTATGTGCTGCCGTTATTTCAAAATGACATGCTAGGGAAAGTGTTAACATAGTCTCAGTTTAAAAATGCTGCTAAACAAAACTTGTTTAAGATTTTTTGTTTTACCACCTTTTTTTAAGTCTTAAATCAGGAACTAGGAAAGCTCATGTAAGTTTTTTCAGTCCAATGTACACATCTGAGATTCTATTTAAAAGGAAAATAGTAGTACATTAGACTGTAATATTGGATTAGGGGTATTTTTTTTTCATTACTGGGCTAATTGCAGTGTGGAGGATACATATGGGGGATGTCACTTTGGCATCTTATTCCTCTTGTGGCAGGAAGAAAGGAAATCCTTAGAAATGCATGTGGCCTTTCTCTAAACAGATTGCTTCATTGCTTTTAGTGAGCCACCATAATGGTCACAAACTTGAACTTGAATAAGAGCTTGTAATTCAGCTGGCAAACAAGGTATTTGTGAAGGGATTCTAGGCAACAAAACCCTAGGGTTGGTTTTGTTCTATATTCTTTTCAGGAAAGTATACTGCTAAGCGCCTGTTTCAGTGTGTGATGACCCCAAAAATAATTTGAGAGATGTGTGAATCTTGTCCTGTTCTGTAGATCTCTTCTTATTGGCTTGAAATTGAAAGGCATTTTATTTTGGCAGGGGTGGGGGAAGAAGGAGCAAGGAAAAGTGGGTGAAGGGTGATTCTGGTGGAAGAGCCCACCCACAAAGTTGTGTTTTTCCAAAAAGTGCAGCTAAATAGAAATGATCAGTCACTAATGAGTCGAAACCTGCCATGGTGTTTCAATTAGGCTAAGGCGTGTGTTCATCCCCTGGAGGATAGTAAAGGTTTTGGCCTCATCCCCATACTCTACATGTTTCCTTGTATTGGATCTGGGCTTAACCATTGTGGGTGTTCATCCTATATCTTTTACGTTATTAAATTAAGATCAGTGATTCTCAGACTTAGGTGAAAGCCTGCAGCATAGTTACCACCCGCGGAGCTGTGAAAACTATAGATCCCTGGGTCTCAGCTCAAGGTTTCAATTCAGAAGTTCTGGGTGGGGTCCTGGATCTGTATAATACAGAGGCGAGCAGGCATTTGACAGGTTAAGATCAGGAGGTGGTAGGGGAACATTCCAGATTGACAGACAGCATTTCTGGAGGCATGAAGGTGAGGCATGAGGAGGCAAAACAGTCAGTAGTCTTTGTGCATAAGACTTGGGATGGGGGTGGTGAGGAGGGCAGGGGGGACCACAGTGGGTCTGTGTGCTGCATCAGCCTTGCAGGCTATGGGTTGAAGGGTTGCACAGTTTAGCACATGGAGAGACTGTCTTGCCCTGGGAGCTGGATCTCCAGGTTATACTGTTTGTTTCTTCCTTCCTGCCTTCCTTTAGGGGATTAAAATGGGAGGAAAGTCTTTGCCCTCACATTTCCGTCTTCCTTCACTCTGTTCCCTACTTTGAACTATTAGGAGGTTTCACCTATGTGTGAACAATAAAATAAAAAAGGTTTCAATAGAGTGAGGTTTTGGTCCTTTGCCCAAATTGCCCCTGTATTCACTTCATCTTCTAAGGAAGAAGAACTTATGTTGAGCTTAAGTTTTAAATCTTTCAAGTTGTGGATGATCATCTGAAGATCTGGTCACTTGTAGACCAGTTATAGAAATAGATGCTGATTTTATCTTTATGGTCAAGGCAAGTAAAAATGACCTCTTATTAGTCTTTTTAAAATTGTTTTACCACAGAGCACCTCTGTGACCTTGGACTAATTCCCTAACTTCCGCGCCTTGGTTTCCTCATCTGTAAAATAAGGGTTGGTGGAGGACTAAATATACTGCTTATCATAGTGCCAGGCCCAGAGTAAGCCCATGCTGAGCAGAGCTGTATTGGAGCCTGAAGCAAAAAGAAAAAGCAATCAGTAGTACTGATCTTATCTTTATTTCAAGTTTTGATTTGTCTATCATGGCTTTTTTTGGGTATTAACTTTGATTTAGTATTTCATTAAATTTTATGTATCTTGATTACTGAGTTTTCAGTGCTGTCTTAAATTCTGTTCCTCAGTTGAGTGCCTCACTTAACCTATCCCAGTCCCGGCCATGGAGGAAGTATTATATACGCATTAGCTACTTTTTAGACATAATTTAAAAAGTTTCCCAAATGGTAATAAATGGCTTTAGCAGGTTTAAATAATGTGTTTAGTTTAAAGTAATTCATGCTTATTAAAGGAAGTTTAAAAAGTGTAGATAAGTAGAAAGTAGGGAAGATGAAAGCCTTTGTTCCATATTTCAGACGCAACCGCTATTAACATTGCATTTCAGTTTTCACTTCCTGTTATCTTCCATTCTAATATTTTCAGGCCTCAGAAAACTCTCCAGTATTTTCTGTGGCTCCCTTAAGGAGATACATTTTCGAAAGGGAGGTAAAATTATGTTTGAAATAAAACTTAGGGGCTTCCCTGGTGGCGCAGTGGTTGAGAATCTGCCTGCCAGTGCAGGGGACACGGGTTCGAGCCCTGGTCCGGGAAGATCTCACATGCCGCGGAGCAACTAAGCCTGTGCGCCACATCTACTGAGCCTGCGCTCTAGAGCCCACGAGCCACAACTACTGAGCCTACGTGCCACAACTACTGAGCCTGTGCTCTAGAGCCCACGAGCCACAACAACTGAGCCCACGTGCCACAACTACTGAAGCCACATGCCTAGAGCCCGAGCTCTGAAACAAGAGAAGCCACCACAATGAGAAGCCCGCGCACCACAACGAAAAGAAGCCCCTGCTCACCTCAACTAGAGAAAGCCTGCGCGCAGCAATGAAGACCCAACACAGCCAATAATAAATAAATAAATAAATAAATTTATTTTTAAAAACTCTTAAAATATTCCGACCTACTTAATTACTAGGTTTAAAATTAATTTTGAAACATAGCTCCAAAGCACAGCAACTATGTGAACTTAGGGTAAGTTATTTAATTTGTAAGAACACCAGTTTCTATAAACAAAAATACCTCCATATAGTGTAATTATTGTAACGGTTAAATTGAAATGAATTAAATGAGTATGTATGTTGAAAGCCTAGCACGTAGTAGGGACTTGGGAATGGTTTCCTTGCCCATCTCTGCCAGACCCCAAGCCACTCATTCTCTTCCCTTTCCTCTCCCCTTCTGTGTTGAAATTCCGTGACAGTTACCTAAATAAATAAATAAATAAATAATTATTGACTTCTAGATTTAGGTCTTGGCAAAACATAAATTGAAGTGTGTGCCTGGAAAGTTCCTAAATGCTTCATACAACTTTGGAAGACTCATTTATTTCGTATTTATTTAACCTGCTATTTTCGAATCGACAGAGGGACTTCACGACCTGGCCCCCTTTTTGGAAAGGCCAGTGGAATATTCATAGCCCCTGGTGTTGCACTTTTCAGAGCTTGATTAAACATGTCTCTCTCTCGCTCTCTTTTTTTTTTTCCCACCTCTCTCTTTTAACTATGCTTTTCCTGGAAGAAGAGTTTTTTCCCTTGTGTGGGAGGGGAAAGCTGAAGTCCATTGTGTTGCATGTGTAATACTTTAGAAATGTGACAGAAGTAGCACTGGACTGTTCAACCTTCAGTACAGGACCAGAGGTGCTGCAGCTCCACCACCACCACCACCACTGTTGGTTTCTGAGTTGTGTGATGTGTGTGTGTTGATTTGGCAGTGAAGAGAAGCTCTGATGGCCTGCCTTCCTTTGACATTTGCCCTCCCCACCTGCCTTGTTTGCATCTCCACCTCTGGTCACCTTTATTTGTAGCTTATCTATGAAAAATTCATTTAGTTTAGTTATGTATTTTTACAAGCACTCGGGGGGAAGCTTTGACTTGTCAGGATGTATTGTCCAGGAATAACATTTGAGCCTCCTAAAACTGTCGGCTTTATTTTCTATTCCTTGTCAGTCTCTTAATTTCACAAAGGAAATCAGTCACAATGAGCTTGGAGGGCCCTCATTTAGGCAGCAGGATTAGAAGGGACACATCATCTTTGCTGCTGATGAGTTTATCTTATGGAAGGGACATAATCTACTGCTTTTTAAAAGAGGGGACTTCCCAATTATTGTTAGGGAACCGGTATGATTGTAAATGATCATTGTCTTTTAAATGCAAGCTAAATTTGGCCAGATCTTCTGGAGGAGACTCCACACCCCCTTTGCGAAGTTTCCTCATGGTGGGTTTGCCCCTTGCAGCCTGGGAGTGTTTTCCTTTTTGCAGAAGTAGGTGTGCAGTGTTGGCTGGACCCGTTCTCTCTCCTTCCCCCTTGTTAGGGAGCTGATGGCCATGAACTGTGACACCTGGGAGTAATCAGAGCCCTGTGACCTCTCCCTGCTTATCCCATCTCTGTCATCTAGATGCAGGCATCAAGATGGTCCCTCGGCTTTGCACCTTATAAACACTGATGGAACATGCTTTAAGTAAATTAACATACACAAATATTTTAATGAAACCTGTAAACCTGGAGGGTGGTTATTCGTGTTTTTCATTATGTTGTTTTGAGAGGTGGATATGGGGAGAAGTGAAAGAATGGACATTTGTCTTCCATTTATAACCAAATAAGGCATTTGAAAGAAACTTTAGTGCTTTCAACAAAGGTTTTGATTATTTTTTTCTTGCCAAGCACGCATTCTCTGGCTCTTCACCTCAGTATTTGTCACATGGTGGGGAAAGTTAGAAAATTCTACTTCGTGTGAACTCCCTTGATGCTTGAGTTCGTGATAAATCAAACCAAGGTGAGGCAGTTTCATCCTTTGTTTCTATAAGCAAACATTTATGGATTACCTACTGTGTACACAGTACATAGCCATCCCCCCTCCCAGGGCTCAAAGCTGACGAGGGGAGATAACACATGCTCCAGTCAAGGTTGAGGCTGCCACAGGCCCGGCTTTGGTAGCTCAGGCCGGGAGTTTCATTTCCTGAGAGAAATCCCAGGCACGTTATGTTTTCCTTGGCTTTGTAAATTTCCATCTCTGAAACAAATCATTGACACTGCTGGCTGAATTATCATTATACTGACTAAAATAAATAGTTCACAGAAAAACTGTGGGTATCCAGAGTGTAAGAGCTCTATATCCAGACTGGGTTCCCAACCCTTTAGTAGATTCATCCAGTAAATGTGTTTTGAGCACCTACCCTCTTTTAGGACCTGGGACTAGAACAGTAAACAAGATAGACAAAAATCTCTGTCTTCGCAGAGCTTCTTCTGTTTTTAAATTGGAGTTAGACAGACACTAAACAAATAAGGAAAACAGAATATAGAGTGCCAGGTGGTGATGGAGGCTGTGCAAGAATGGAGGCAGGAAAAGGGGATGCTGCAGGTGGGGTGGGGAAGACTGTCTTTACTGAGAAGCTTCTAGATCATTCGCAGCTGCAGGCAGCATTCCTCCACGTGGTGGGACACGTCCATTATCCACCTGGGTCTTGGGAGTGAACAGTATCTAGCTAGGATAATAATGGTGGACTTTCTGATCCCTGTTTTCCAGGTGAGGGAACTGGATAATAATGGTGGACTTTCTGATCCCTGTTTTCCAGGTGAGGGAACTGGGCCCCCAGAATGGTGAAGTCGCTGTTCTAGATTTCCACAGCTGGTAGAAATGGGAGGACTCTGCCCATCTTACTTTCCTCATCTGAAAACAGAGCCTTCGTTAGGGCCTGTCCCCCACTGTCCCAGCCCTGTGGGCTCACCCCCAGCTGGGGAGAGAGGGCAGCAGGCCTCCCCTTCCTGCTTCTTCACCAGTAGAACATCCTATAATTCTTGTCCTCTGCCAGCCTGTCGTCTCTGCCCCAGCTCTGTTGGAAATGAGTATCTGATACGTTTAGAAATATATCTACCTTTTAGTCTTTGTGTTTTTATTCTGTGTGTAGTAGGGCAATATGATTTTGAAATGTTTAACATTCCATTCGGATGGTTTATTTCTCCCCAAATGCCATCAATAGGGGAAGTTTTAACAGTTAATATTATAGACATGTAGAGCTGGAAAGATCTTTTGGTGTTAAGTTCTCTGTTGTTTTACAGGTAAAGTGTGTGGGTCCCAGAGAGGTGAAGTGACTTCTCTAAGAGCACACAGCTGTTGAGCAGTATAGTGGGGCTAAAACCTCAGTGTGAGCCTTCTCTATGCCATTACCTTGTAATACAGCGTATTTGTTTATTTCTAACTATAGAAGTGATAAGTGCTTTTGAAGAAAATCTGGAAAACAAGAGTGAGAAAAATAAAATCACTAATAATCTTACATACCAGAAGTAACCAGCAGTCACATTTTGTCGTTGCTGTTGTTTTCAGTCTTGTATATGTGTATAATTGTGGGCATTTCCTCAATGTCATCAAAAGTTCTCAAAAAACATAACTTTTATTGGTTCTATTATTTGCTCTGTTTGGAGGTTTACTGTGTTGGCCTTTGGGTGTCCCCTGGGCATTAGGCTTCATCTGATGACTCATTTGCTGACTTGGCCGTCAATCAGCAAATGAGTAAGACTGCAGGTGTTGACACTGCTGATTGCCATCTAATGGTCTGTTTATTTAACCACTTAAACCATTTAAATTGCTTTATCTCTACTTAAATTGAATTTGAACCTGCTAAAGTGAAGAGCTTTGTATCTTAAAACTTTGGTTGACTCTCTGGCTAGTCCCTCTGGACCCCAGTTACCTTATTCTGTGAGTGGAGGGTCTTCCCTTGGTCCCTTCTCTAAGAACTAGATAAACTCTAGGGGCTTCTCCTCAGAAATTACAGGAACACAAAATTTTGAATGTAATTTTAGAGGGTTCGTGGACTACTTTCCTCCCAAGTTCAGCCTTGGATTCCAGACTAAGAAACACTAGGCTAGATGATGATGTGTATCTCGTTTCTGTGATTATCTGGTTAAATCTCTAATGACAGGAGTCACTGAGGTGAGCATCAGACTTTATATCAGAATGTATTTTTGATATTAACTCTTCTGAGAGGCCCCAGGGGTCTGGTATAGAAACCCTGTCTCCTCTCCCCTCCCACCTCTACCTGTCCCCACATCTAGCCTATATTTTTGTCACCATATCCCTCCTCTACTGTAACTGACTATTTAGCACTTTGCTCCCTGCACCCATTGCCTCCAATCTTGTCCTGTACTCTGTTCTGCTACTTCTGTGTACCATATTTTTGTTTTCTCAGCGGGACAGATCATATTCCCAACACCTTTTCTTTTCTCTGGCTAGCAAGCTGACCCATACACTGTGGAAAATCTTTAGTCATTTGCTCCTTTTTGCAATTTTTCTTAATAATTTTTTCTTACTGTTTCACATTTTCCCACAAAAGAGAAAAGGAATGATTACTTTGGAGTATATATCTAATATGTATTTAACTATCTACTCCAAAGTAGAGTACACTTTATTTATTCAAATATACTTTACATATACTTTAAAGGCATATATATATATTTGCCTTTAAAGTTGTTATATTTTAAATATCCTCCTGATATGCCAAGAACCTCTAATAGGAGAGTAAAAAAATTCCATTGAGATAATTGACATTTATTCCTTGCACAGTCATTCTTTATATAGTTACTAGCTACAGCAAAATGCAGTTTGAATTTTTATATAATTCATTGCTAAAAACAAGTTTATTTGCACTTCTTAAAGGTTCACTTACACTGTTTCCAAGGATACCTTTGTCTTTAAAAATGGCTAGCAAGTTTTGCAGAATAACATTTTCTTAGCTGGGAGAAAGGAACATTTTAATTATTAGTAAATGATCCGTTGGGTTTCAGTTTATGAACAGTTGAATGCTTCTGCCTTAATTTGGGTCATTAACAAATGAAAATATTTGCATAACTTTACAACCACCAAATTGCACTTTAGGGCTAAAGATAACCGGTGACATAAAACTGCCATAAGAATTCAATTCAGCCAATACGTTTTGAATGCTTGCAGTACCTCAGACACTGGGGACTCAGAGGTGGTTAAGGTACAGTCCCCGCCCCCATGAATTTACAGTCTCACTGAAGAGTGCGGCACATACAAACTTAGTAAAAGGTAGACTGTGAAAAGCTCCAAGATTAGAGGTAAATGAAACTAATGCCCAGATGGCATCAGAAGAGGAGCTAATTCAGTCTGGCCAGGAGGATCCAGGGAGTTTCAAAGGGAAGGTGGCATGTAAACAGGGTCTTGAGATGTCCTCTGGGCGAGAGGGTCCTTTATTCAGCTTCTTGCTTTTCAGAATGTGATGGAACTTCATCTTACTGTGGGAGGAGGAAGATGGGGGCTTTGGAGTCTAAAGTTAGCCTTTCTTATAGTAAAAAATTACCCTTGGAAAATTCCTAAAATTTCCTATAAAGTCTTCATGTTTTTTTTTGTACCCAACCTGTATAATAATTTGTATGTATATCAAAATCTGAGAGCTGAAACCCATATACAGAAACATCCATTTCATCTTGTCTCTGAAATGTTCCTACTTTCCCATGGTTTTTACTCCATTCTGTTTTAACAGTAAAACTCTATACCCTTAATGCATGTTGATAGACGTCTTTGTTATTGTAAGAGTTAAACTGGTTAGTGTGTGAAAGAACTTGAGGTCGCTAGAGTTAGGAGCTTGGTGAATGCTTGTGGATTTGAATCCAGAGGTCCAGCCTATACCTTGTTCTTTGAAATGTTGTAAAGTAGAACTTGACCACATACTTCCTGTCCTTCTAAGATGGCATTTCCTCTTGTGGCTGCTCTGACCAGATGTCATTCTCATGTCCTCAGACATTGATCTCATGAATCCCTTAGAGGAACCACATCCTACTTGTTGGTTTAGGTTCGGATGCTAAATTCTGTACTGTGTGACTCCCCTTGACAGGCAGATTTCTAAAGTGTTTGTCTGTCTTCAATGAGCAGAATCGAACAAGGGCCCCTTCCATTGCCTGAGAAGTTAGGTGGCAGGATTGGTGACAGTAGTATCTCCATTCCTCTAAGTCCTGAGAATTTCCTTCTTTCATAAAAAGTGGACCCACTCGAAGGTGACAGGCTAGACCAATGTCTTGCTCTCACAATTGCTTTCCTTTATCTGGGATTTCGGTATCATGCTCTGAGGTGGTGGTGAGAAAGCTGTGTGAATTTTGCTGCTGCATTTCCTGTAAACATGTTGAGAACCTTGTCTAGACATTAATCAGTTCTCTTTTATGTAACTCTCTGTGTGAGAAACTTGAAAAAATTTACTTGCCTTACAGCTTGGTATGTTCTTTTGTTTTGATGATATGAATTATGGAACTGATTATGTTTGCCTTTCTGTCTTGGCTACCTGGAAGCTCAGAGCCAGTTCAGAGTTTTTTCTGTGATTACAAAAGAAATATAAATTCATGGCTGAAGTTTTGAAAAGTATAGAAAAACTTAAAGAAGAAGATGCTCATGGCATGCGCACAGGGGGATCAAGACAACTGCTTAAAGGCTGTTGTCACAATCAAGCCGCAAAGAGGGAAGGGCAGTGGATTTTAAATTGCCTAAGCACTTTGTAATGTGTTGTAGCAACACAGTAGGCGGAATTGTCATTTTAGATCACACAGCCAAAGTCCTGAATTTAAGACTAAGGTTAATTTCTTCAGATTGGAATAGCAACAGCAACAATAGTAATTACCATTAAATAAATACCTACATATGTATTAGGCACTGTGCTGTGCCATTTTTACAGTTTTACCTCTTCACTGAAATTACCTTGATTGGATTAAACCCAGATGCTGCCTTTATCTTTAATTGCTGATCAGTAGCTTTTACCTGTTTGTACTTTTTAGCTGTTGGCATCGTTGGAATAGAAAACTGGTTCAGCATAGTGTCATGGTGAAGAGTGTGTACACTGCACCCATACTGCCAGTGCAGTGTGTGACCTTCTGCACATATGCAACCTCTCTGCCCATCAGTTTCCTCATCTGTAAAATGGGAATAATCATGTTACCTACTTCATAAGGTTGTTATAAAGATTAAATAAATCACCTCTGCAGGATTTGGGACACGGTGAGCACTTACAGTGTGTAAAATAAATAACCTTTTAAGTTCCTTCTCATTACTTACAGAATGTCAGAGTATTTTGACCCAATAAATAGGATAGCAGTTCTCTCCTTAAAGTCTAGAACTTCTGTTGGCTTAATGATGATGGGGATTTTATTTAAGATTAAATAAATTACCTCTGCAGGGTTTGGGACACGGTGAGCACTTAACAGTGTATAAAATAAATAACCTTTTAAATTCCTTCTCATTACTTACAGAATGTCAGAGTATTTTGACCCAATAAATAGGATAGCAGTTCTCTCCTTAAAGTCCAGAACTTCTGTTGGCTTAATGATGATGGGGATTTGAGGAAGAACTGGGCTTTTTAGAACTTCTCGAGCCATTTCGAAAAGGTTTTCAAACTGTTGGTTATGTTGTACTTTACTAGGGCTCAGTTTGTCTGTTTAGTGCTTATGGCTTGCCTCCTCTGATTTATAGAACATTTCTAAGTTTTGATTTAACTTATTTCAAATCTATATTTATGTTACAGGCTCTTTGGGTTTTTTCTATCCTCTTGTAACTTTTCAAAGATAGATTTAAAAACAATTTTTTTGTTTTTTCTTTTTAATTTTGTTGTTGTGGTTTTTTTTTTTGTTTGGTTGTTTGGGCTGCACTGTGCTGCATGTGGGATCTTAGTTCCCAGCCCAGGGATCGAACCTGTGCTCCCTGCGGTGGAAGCACGGAGTCTTAATCACTGGACTGCCAGGGAAGTCCCTCCCCAAAGATAGATTTTAAAAATCCATAGATTGTATTATTTTGGAACACAGATTTGGTGAGTTTATATTACCCTGAAAGATTACCCAAGGTTGAGAAATTGGGTAGTTTAAAAAAAATACTATAGAAACTACTAATTTTTTTTAATGGACTCATAGAACCCTTGTGACTCATTACCCAATAGTATCCACACTCAGAAAGATTCCTGCTGTTTGAGTGACAGAGACTGGGGTGACCTCGGCGGGCCCTGGTGGGAAGAAGAACGTGTGGACGTAGGGCGCCATCTTGGCTCCCCCAGCGCCCCCTCGGAGCCCTCTCAGCCTCAGTCACTTGACCAGGAGAGGAAGAGACTTGTACCTATACCTTACATAATAGTTTCTATATTTTCCTGGATATATACACCTGTATACCTTGTGGCACCTGTTGTTGTTAAGTGACACCTCGTTCCATTGTTTACTTCTACTTCTATTATTACTCTTACTAAATTCTCCCCAGTCTCAATGAAACAAGCAGAATAACTAATTGGGAGAAACTCTGCCGCATTCCAGGAAGTACAGATTAATATTTAATCCCATCTTAATGTGCATTTTCCATGTAGCTTATTAATAAATCCCTTAACACTTTTGTTTTGGTTTTTCCTGAGATGATTTAAAAGTTACTTCACTAGTAATGTGAAGAAATGATTAAAATAGCAGGCTTTTGGGAAAACACATTTTAAGTGCTATCACCATTGAACCATGGGATGGTGACCCATCTACTTTCCTGTGCTTTTGTGTAAACCTCTATTAATTGTATGAACCTGTTATTTATGATGTCTATTAATCTTGCCTTCTCAACTTGCTCTGACACTCCCAGAGGGAGAGACACTCTACTCTGCCTTATATTTTTACTGTGATCCTCTCAGTACCTAGTACCAGACTCATTAACCTATTGGTACTCACATACATATTGATGGATTTAAAGTAATATTTTGTTTAATTTACCATGACATGTGGTATCTCATGAAAATGTGTGATGACCTCATCTTTTATCTACTATAAAATAGTAGGTAAATTAAGTGTGCGTGCTGCGGGCTGT
Organism: Balaenoptera ricei; assembly: GCF_028023285.1. Classification (NCBI taxonomy): domain Eukaryota; kingdom Metazoa; phylum Chordata; class Mammalia; order Artiodactyla; family Balaenopteridae; genus Balaenoptera; species Balaenoptera ricei. Next base: position 72,421,169 of record NC_082656.1, on the reverse strand, counting down.
CGTGCAGGGAGAAACTCTTCACTTACATCTGCACGCATGAGGTGCCGGCCACAGGAACCCCTTGCTGTTTGCACCTCCCTGCTTTGATCATCAGCCAAGCATTTGGTGTTTAGCCATAACACGAAGGAAAGCATCCAAAAACTATAAGAATTTTAGAACAGCCAGATGACCTCGCTTCTCTTCAGCTCCAGATGTGAAGTAATCACGAAGGAGTCTGACTGTGACTGGTTTTCTTTTCAGCACAGCACTGTTTTGATTCGGGTCGATGTGGCCCATGCCGCGTGGAGCAGGCACAATGAGGCCGGTCTTTATCGAAGGGGCAGCGCACTGTGCATTGTGCAGTTTGGGGTTTGTTTTCCTTTGGCCGACGAGTGGGAACCTCCCATTTTCCGAGCAGTAGTAACACCCCTGGAGGCTGGCCCTCCCACCCGAGCGGGCTCTGCAGACCCAGCCGGTGGGGCTGACCACTTGTGCCTGGGAAGTCAGCTTCCTTTCCGTCCTCAGGCCTCTGGCATGCGTGTGCCTTGCACAGCCAAGGACTCTCAGCTGTCCCAGTTGCAGACTTTCTGACTTGCGTTTTCAGCCGAGGATGCAGGCTGATAAATTCAGGACAAGTAGTAGAAATGTCAAAAAGGAGCTGGTGATCGAGTCCCCCCAGCAGTGCAAGGATGCAGCCCAGGGAGAAGTGGAAGCAGAGAGCCCGGGGCCAGTGCTGGTAAGAGGGCCCCATCCACGGGGCTTCTGCTGTCTTCTCCACGCAGTGCTTTTATTGCGTGTGCATGCTCGGTGCCTTCTGGCTCTCTGGTTTGATTTTAAACTTGCCTTGCCTATTTCTGGCGAACTCTCTTCTCTGTTTCCTCCTGTAGATTGACTTCAGTTCCACTTTGATTCTTCTTTGGGAGGAAAGATAAGTTGACGTTTTGTGGGTGAATGTGGTTTCCAGGAGGCTTCTTTGTATAGAACAACTATGTATTGTTCATGTCTCACCTAGCTGCACTGTTGTCAAACGTAAACCCAAGAGGCACATTGTAATTGCCTTTTACAGGATTGAAAAACGACTTTTGCAAAATTAAAACATATTTACATTATGTATTTATGTGATTGTGAAAATTATGATGATGACATGGGGGGAGTGTTAAGGAACATAGCTGCTGAAGTTACATGTATTCTCACTCATTTTAACAGGTTTGCCTTGAATTGAGCAAAGTAAGAAATAACCTAAGCTTTGAACCAGTTAATAGAAAAGTTTCTATTTTTAACATTAGCTAAACTCAGAGCAGTTTGGATAAATTCAAGTGCTTCGGTAGACTTTGTAAGGGAGGAATGTGAAAAATGGTTTCGTTGTTATCATCAATGAGTAGGTTGTGCTTCTCTCTCGGAATTTCTTTAGTACAATAAAGGCACATAATTTTTTAAGCAAACTCCAAAAAACCACCAACATGCCCTGTGGTGGGGACAATTGAGCCTTTCAAAGGATCTGTTAAAGGGATTGTTAAGCTTGTACTTAGCAATTTTATATAGTGACTTTTTTTTTTTTTTTTAACACAGAGGTTTATTTGCTGTTATAAAGTGTTTGGTTAATGAACTTAATTTTCAATTAATGTCTTTAAGAATCTGAACTTAAACTTCTCTGTAATGCATTTTATTTGAATTAAATTGCCTTTGACCTGTGAGACTGCCTTATATTGTATTGCCTTCAAAATTACGTTGCTAACCACGAACTGAGAAAGTCAGTAAAGTGTGATGGGCTTTTTCACTGTAGGTTTTCATCTGAGAGATTTAGGCCCCCCTCCCTGCTCCCAACATTGTTTAGAGATGTTATTCGTTATCTTGGATTCCTTTCTGCTAGCACAATAGTTCATTTATCCATTGAGAAGCTTGAGCAGCTTTCATGCAGTAGTAGATTTAACCGGTTAAAGCTCCCAGCTGATGTCGCTTATGATTTCTTGGAGGAAGTTGTGTGGTTTGGGTTCCCTTGTGAATATTCTTAAAAATCTTTTGTCAGTGTTTCTCCAGATGTGTAGAAATATTTGTCCAGAGGATTAAATACACTGTAGAAAGATGCTCTGTGATTTTTTTTTTTTTAATCACCCAAGTGACTTTTAAAAAACTTGCTTCTCTTTCTTGTGCTCAAAAAATCAGCTGCTTATGTCCCAGTTATTTGTTTAGGTCCAATCTCACTCCAGGCAGTTCCACGGGGAGTTCGTTTTCCACTGTAATGGATAAGGCTGTGCTGGCTGCAGCTGCACCTGGTGGGAGTGCTTGTGGGGCCTCAGAAGCTTCTGGCAGCATGGAGAGCTCTGGCCCGTGCACCTGCAGAGAGAGGTGTGAGGGAGAGGGGGAGGCAACAGTGATACAACAAGAAACTTTTTCTTATCTCATGGTGTTTCTCTTCTTCCGTTGGGGTAAGCAAGATAAAAAGAGCTACTACCAGATACGAGAAGCAAGGATATTTAAGCAGAGCCTCTGCCCAGGGCAGATCTCCTTACCTGTGATTCTCACTGCCCACAACAAATGAGAATTCAACACACTGCTCGGAATACAGCTTTTCTCCAAGATGATTTTTTAAAAGTATGCCAGCACAACCATGAGATCTGTGTGTTGTAGTGCTGTTTGTTACTATTATGTTAGTAGCCCGTGTGCCTGTTGAGAATCCCCAAGTCTGTAATGTTTACATGTAAGTAACTTACTTTGAAATCAAGTTTTGCTGGTTTTAGTTATGTACACAATCACTCCTTGGGGAAAATATTACATAGTTTAGAAAGCAGAAAAGTAATTAATGCATATAATTAGAAAAATGAATAGTGTAAAATAGGGAAATGTAAAGTACCCTTACCTTTAATTTCCAAAAGTGCCCGCCATTTATTATTTGGTGTATAACTTTCTCCAAACTTTCTCCTGTGCACATAAAAATATAATTTATTGTGTGTGTTTGGAAAATGCATAGTACTATAAATTTCTGCATTAATTTTCTCCCAGAACATATCAAGAATATCTTTCTTTGTCACCACGTATAGATTTATGTCATCATTTTTAATGACTGTACCATAATTTGATTCCATTTGTTTCCAATTCTTTGCCATTAGTACAATGTATAATCATTGAGAAATGGCTTTGTGGGCTGTGAGTGACTAACAGTGAATGTACTAGTAAACGTATCTGAAAGCACTTATGCTGGTCAGAAGTACTTTTTCTGTAAAACTTCTATCAGAAGTCAATGTTTCGTTCCCCTCTGCCAGGGCAACAGTTAAGTTTCCCTTAGCAGTGGCTACTTGTTCCATGGTAGGTAAAGTCAATGTTTCTAAGAGAAGTATATATTTGGACATTACAGATTTTCAGAGACTGCAAGGTTCAACTTACAGGCACCTATGCAGGGAGGTTGTGTCCCTTCACTGTGACATAAACGGGAGGAAGTGCATGGTGAAATTTCCCCTTTCCTCTCCAGGCTCACTGCCAACCCTATAGAAAAATGACTGTGGGCTGTGAATGACTAATCGGGGAACAATCAGGATATTCTTGATGTCTACAAGTTAGTTACCCCACTGAATTTGAATACCTATTTTTGCCCCCCAAACTCTAATGTAATTCCTGGAAATAATTTATTCTAATTGTTACGGCTCAACAATTTAGAGGAAAAGGGTGTGGCCTCAGAGAGTCAGAACTGGCTGGGGTATATGTCCTGTGTGTTGCCTTTGCATTGGGTGACTTTCAAGAGGCAGGTGAGGACTGCAGCACAGGTCTTACTTTGCGAATTTTGAAGGTTGTAAGATGTGAAGATGGAGAGAGCTGCATTTTCACATGTTAGGTATACTCCTTAGGTATTTTTAAAGAAGTATCTTTTCAGAAACACCTTTTCCATTTTTGATATTTTTCTTTTTTTAAAAAACAGCAATCAGAACTTTATTTATTGGCCTCACCACGTGGCCTGGGATTGAACCAGTGCCCCCCTGCGGTGGAAGTGCAGAGACCTAACCACTGGACTGCCAGGGGATTCCCAATTTTTGATAATTTTCTGGAATCTTCAAGTGTTAAACACTGAATCTGAGTTCTTATTTTAACATTTTAAAGAACAAATGATTAGCTAAATGACCACGTGAGAAAGGAGCATGTGTACCAGTGTAGAAAGAAGAAGGAGACTGGGCTTCTGGTTGGACAAGTCAGTGCATTACCTGGAGAAACCTTTTCTCCCTTATGTTCTATTTACTCTAGAAATAGCAGAAACGAATTAAGGTACAAACCCTGAAGGATAAGCGTATGGGTAATGATCATGTTGTTGTCAACATCCTATAAGACTTCAGAGGACTGTGATTGAGTTAATTAAATTATACTTATAAAGCTCTTCTCTTCTAAAGCTTTTCTGCATCTCTATGGAAGTCTTTAGAAATAATTAATTATATTATGTTGATGATACTTAATATGTAGTTTCTTTTTTTTTTTTTAAATACTGAGTAGTAAAGGAAGGAAGTTCCTGCAAGCTCTGTGTAATGACATATTCCCAGGTGACAAACAACAGGACATTTTACTAATTCAGAGCCATAAGCCTTCACTATGCTCTTTGGTTTTCCCCTTCATTTGTTTGTTTGTTTGTTCATTCAGCCACATTTATAAGTACTGAGGTTTGCCAAACATACTGGGTGGTGCACTGGGGATACAGGGCTGAGTGAGATACACGCTCCCTCTCCCCAGGCAGCAAGGTCTGGGTAATGAGGGGCTTCCTTCCTCAGAAATGCTTTTCACGTGGTAGTTTTTAGGCACAGTTGAGTGTTAATCTCACCCATCCTTTTCCACTTAGGCAGACAACACTTAAATCATCATCAGCTTCAGCAAGGACACATTCTATTTTTTAGCACCTAAAGCAGGCCTAGCCTTGCTTTACTGAAGGCATAGGGACCTCTGTTCACATGAATAGTCTGTGTGATTGAGGCCCCGCTATTGCACCGTATTTTGTGGAGCGGTTGGTGGAAGGAATCTTTGGGAAGTGCATGCTTCTCTTACCCCAGAGAAGGGGCTTCCACAGCTCGTATCACTGCCTCATTACAGCACTGAGCCACTCATGTCTTCTGGGAGGCTTGCTCGTACAGAGCACAAAAATCCACCCAGCTCCGGTGAGTTTCTTTTCTCATGTCTGTCATCAACGTGGAGGCAGAGTGGCTGGTCACTGTTTTTTATAACAAGGTAATGGCAATTGCTTGCTTGCTTGCTTTTTTTTTTTTTTTCGCTGTAAGGATAAAAATAGAAAATATTTATATAGTGCCTTGTTTTGTGTCAGACACTGTTTTAAACCTGTTTAAACATTATTTCAGTTAATCCTCCCAATTCCAGGAGGCAGGTACTGTTATTATTAGTCTTTTTACGGATGAGGAGACTAAGCACAGAGACGTTAGGTAACCTGCACAAAGTCATACATTTAGGAAGTGACAGAGCCAGGGTTTTAAGCTGCCAGTCAGGTTTTCCAGAACCCATACCTGAACACATATGTATGATTCATTAACAAAAATGAATGTATTCCTTATGCTTGACATTGGGATTATAAAGATGGAAAAGAGGGGTTCAAAATTCTCTGTCCTTAAAAAATTTTTTAATTGTTAGAGAAAGGCCAATTTCAAAGTGACAGAACAACAGCAGTTGAATAGCACAGAAAGATAAAGAGAAGGATGGTCATGCCTGAAGAAGTTGGAAACATGAACAAGATGGAGTTGGGAGTTACGTCACTTTCCTTTTGAGTGTTCCGTTTTATCATCTTCCCGGAAAGTTATACAGGAGCATAGATTGTGGAATATCTGACAGTCTGGAGACATCTTATTTTCCTCCCTAGATTTTTTTTTTTTAAAACTGATTTACAGCACGATCCAGGATAACCCTGAAATGTTTATTCCCTAATCAGTAGAATAGGCACCGTGGTCCCCGTAGGGTTTAGAGGAGGCTGCCAGTTGCCCAGTGTGCTCTGCCCTTTGACAGGTAGTGGCTAAATACAAGATAGCAGAACTATGTCACAGGCAATGGGTGGTGTTGGGTGGTCTCAGAGAAAGCACTTTGGAGACCAGATTCAGCTTTGGTCTGGAATCTGCCTTTCAATCTCTGAGGATGACCACCCTTCCCTCCCCAACTCCATGCCAGCCCGGCCCTGGCTTTAGTACTTTTCTCGTCTGTAAAATGAGAAGCGTGTAGTAAATAATCTCGAAGGTCTCTTCTGGGGCTAAAGCTCTGTATTTCAGGGTCATTAGCTTTGGTCCCAGAATAACCTGTGATGGAGTCAGATCCAGATCCTAGAGTTTCAGTTTCAGGTTCTAAGCTTAGTTTATCCAAAATCGTTTGGGTTTTGCGCTGTAGGAGCTGTAAAACAGGGGATACTGGATTTCCACCCAATGTAATGAATAAGATGAGTGCAGTGGGTTGGCAAACCTGGAAATAAATAGAAGTGGTAGCAAATTTGCAGTTACCAGGGATTACTGTACAAGAGAGGCAAGAAGACCTGGCTTGAGCCTACAGATGACATGACTGAGTATAATTTTTAGAAACAAGAAGACTTGGAAATTATAGTTTATCCTCAACTTTCCAGAAGTTCGAAATATCCCTGTAATGTGATACAGCTCTTCCGAAGTTTCCCTTAGAGTACCGTTTTGAGGCTTCAGAAGTTTTTAGTGCTCGCTTTCCAGACAAGTGTACGTGCCACCTACTAGCGGGTCTCTGAGTGCTCTGCCGGGTGCTCGGGGAAGAGCCAGTCTGAAGTTCTGTTTTGGGATCTCCTTGCTGTGGGGAGCTGTCACTACTAAGGGAGAAGCAGAAGTGAGTGGTACCAAGGGCCCTGCACTCACGGTCAGGAGTCCTGGGTCCTATGTCTTCTAAACATTTGACATTTCTAAGCTGAGATTGCATTTCTGTCAGATGGAAGTAGTCGTGGTGTCTGTCCTCCAGACTCCTCATCTCCGAGGGTTGTCTGGCTGCCCCAGTCAACTTACTGCATTCAGTCTTTTCTTACTTCGAGCCATGCTCCAAAGTGCCACCAGACCAATCTTTCCAAAACGCAGATACGGTTATTAATTTCCTCCCTAAACCCCTCCCCTGACTTTCCTTTGCAGAGGAGGCAAAGCACAGCCCACTTGACCCTCAGAAGTTGGCCCTGAACTTGCTTGCAGGTCTCCCTCATCTACTGCACTTTCCAAAATGCGTCCTGACCCGGGCCGTGTATTCTTCATCCGGGGGTGCTTTCACACCCGGGCACAGTGCTTCTTTTGCCTGGCATGGCTTCACTGCCCGACCTTTCTCCTTCATCCTTCAAGTCCCGGTCACATGCCAGCTCCTCCAAGAAGCCTTTAAAACTCTCTCCCCACATCTTCCCGTAGACTGTGTTCTCCGTGGCCCATCATGGCATCATTATTCTAGCGTGTTAGGTTATTATGCATCTCTGCTGTGTTGTAGCTAAGGCTTGTACTCTAGTCTCCCTCACTAATGCGGGGGCTTCTGCCCCACAGGAACCATGGTTTTCTTTGTATTGTCTCTGATATAATGTCAAAGCTCCCCCCGCCATTTTTTTTTTTTTCTTCTCGGCATCACCTTTGCAGGATGCGAAGAACAGGTTGCAGAAAGGGCTTCTGGGAGAGACGGGATCTGAGGATCATTCTCCCTCTTCATTCCTGCCTCTTCCACCTTCATCACTTTAGCCACTAATATTCAAGTATGTTGAAATGCCAACAAGTAAAAAGGGATGCACCTAGAGGAGCCTGCTTGGCTAAATGTGATGTGGGTACTGTGCCCCCAAACTCTCCTTTGCTTCTGTTATTTTTGATCTAAATTAAAATGTTAGCTAACACTTTGTGACTTGAGGACTCAAGTGCAAACTTAGGTGACCAGGGTCAAAACTCTTCTATTTCTTCCTCTTAGCCGGCACCCTTTCCATATGAGTACTGCTTCTTCTCATCAGCCACACCTGAAACTGTAACAGCACCTTTAATGGTTGTAGGACATTTGGAAAAAATCAATTGTGTGACCTTATTACCAGAATCCCAGTAAATTGATTATACGTGGAAAGGCTAGTGGAGACTTACAAGATGTAGGGCAAAGAAGACCACTCTTCCTGGGGGGAAAGAAAGGAAAGCGGGGCCTGTTAGCAACACTGAACAATGTAGGTCACCTGCTTTACTTGACCAAGACTCGACCTGACTGTTTTGTCTCTAATAGGGTAGTTTTCCCCAAATTTGTCTTGTGTCCCCAAGTGAAAATTTCAGGAAGTGGTCTGTCCTTTGTTTTGCCATGACGTATTAAAAATTACCTGTGTGTTAAAAAAAAAATGTTTCATACAGTCTATAATAGTGCTAATAGAACTATAGCATGAGCCACATATGTAATTTTAAATTTTCTTGTAGCCAAATTAAAGTAAAATAGATAGGTGTAATTTATTTTAGTAATATAGTTTTAACCCAATATTTCCAAAAGTATCACCATTTTAGCATTTAATCCTTATAAAATATCAAGGTGTTACACATTCTTTTATTCATACTAAGTCTTTGAAATTTGGTGTCTGTTTTACACCTATCACACATCTGAATTCAGGATAGTCACACGTGGCTAGTAGCTACTGTAGTGAACGGTGCAGGTCTATAACCTTACATATTCCATAGCTGAAACACCTCAAACCAGAAAGTTGTCATTTTGGTGGGTGAGTCATTGGATGGGGTGGGGAGGAAATGCATGATGTAAGTTTAAGGTTGGGTTTTCCTCGTGAAGATCATGTCCTTGAAGTATTTGGAGGTAATGTAAATGAGGTTCTACCTAATGGCATTAAAACCTCGCATTCAAACCTGATTCTTCAGGAAGATTTAATATTTTGGAGTATGATTTATAATGTACTTGATATGGAAAATGAACATCCTTCAGGAAAGGGCTCTGCCTTTTCTCTCTCCCCCGTGAGATCATGGCGCCTGGGCAGTTCAGTGTAGCTTACGTTTCCAGATCTCAGAGCAGGGCAGAAAGCCTCAGATTTCTGTCCTTGCTGGAGGTGTGCAGGCTGAAGCATCACAGTGTAGAGCAGTGTTGTGCATTTCTCATACAAAGACAAGTGGAAGCATTAGGGGAGCGCTTCCTGTTCTGGAACTCCGAAATTCCATCACGTGTCTTGCTAGCGGGTGATGGGAAAGGTCCTGGGCTTGAGGCCAGGAGACCCACGGGTCACCATCTGTGAGACCTTTGTTAATTCATGTAACCCCTCTGAGCTTCAGTTTCCCCATCTGTGAAGTGGTGATGATACAACCATAAGAATTTTGGGGAGGTTTAACAAGAAGATATATGTGTGATCCAGCAAAGGCATGTTTATGTTGTAGGGACTAAAATTCTCCTGTATCTGAATGACACTTAGCTATGTATGATCCCCATGACCACCATTTGGTGAGGTCCTGCTCTGTACCAGGCACTGTATATTGAAACCCTTCAACAACCTTGTGATAAAGATAAGAGAAATTGGTACTTTTCCCATTTTCAGATGTGGATATGGAGATTTAGTAACTTGTCTCAAGGCCACACAAACGAGTCGAGCTAGGATTCTTTTTTTTCTTTTTTTTTTAGAAAGCTCCCTTACGTATGTATGTATGTATGTATGTATTTATTTTTGGCTGCATTGGGTCTTCATTGCTGCGCACGAGCTTTCTCTGGTTGCGGTGAGCGGGGGCTACTCTTCGTTGCGGTGCGCAGCCTTCTCATTGCGGCGGCTTCTCTTGTTGCGGAGCATGGGTTCTAGGCATATGGGCTTCAGTGGTTGTGGCACGCCAGCTCAGTAGTTGTGGCTCGCAGGCTCTGGGCCCGTGGGCTCAGTAGTTGTGGCGCGCGGGCTTAGTTGCTCCACAGCATGTGGGATCTTCCCGGACCAAGGCTTGAACCCGTGTCGCCTGCATCAGCAGGCGGATTCTTAACCACTGTGCCACCAGGGAAGTCCCTCGAGCTAGGATTTTTAAAAAATACTTTTTAATATGAAATTCTCAAACACACACAAAGGTAGGTAGACTAGTAGAGTAGTTCTCTAACTTGGGTGGCATCACAATCACACACAGATCACAATCAGATTGCGTGACCCCGCCCCCAGAATTTCTGATTCAGTGGGTCTGGGGTGAATGTGCATTTCTAAAAAGTTCCAGGCGGCGCTGATGCTGCTGGTCTGGGGCCATGCTTTGAGAAACACTGGACTGATATGAGGAATCCCCATCCACCTGTCGCCACCTCCAACAGTAGTAACTATTTTGGGGACCGGGACTTCAATCCTAACTCCCCACACCTGCCCTTGGTGGTCTCTGAACTGCCTTTCTGGTGATGACATGCTCAGAAACTCCTGTGAACCAGAAATGTGTTATGAATTCCATCCCCCGCCACCAATATTTTCAGATAAGTAGCTTAAAGTAGGTTGTTTGGAAATCTGACTAAATCTGGCTTTTCGAGCCCTTTAGCCTAATTACTTAACCTCTTTATTTCAGAGTTTCAAAAATAACTTTATCGACATAGGAAGAATTAAAAATTTCAGGCCATAATGCTAAAAAAAAGGGGAGGGAAATTATTGGTTGGAACAGAGTCTGTAGTATAGATTTAAGATAGAATCATTTAGGCCCCTACCATGGTGCATCTCTTTCTCTTTTGCCTTCATCATCACTTTTCACATGTGAAAAAATGGCAGCCAGAATTAGCCGCTGGGCTGGACGTGTGTGTGAGAGATGCTTGCAGAGCTGTTCCTCAGGCTCTCCGCCTGTTCTCTCTCTTCTCACACCCTTCTTTACCCCTCTTAGGCTCATGCCCTGTGTCAGGATAGAAAGAAGACACTTGTGGTGCTGTCTGCAAGGGTGGTCCCTCCTCCACTCAGCTCTCTCCTTGTGCTCCAGAGGCACAGGGCATAGAGGAAGCCCCCTAGATCCCTTGTTCTCTCTGGCACCCCCATTGAGCACAGCTGACTAAATACAAGCAGTTATGCAGGTTTTTGTTAACTGATATTATTATCTTCATTATTATCTCAATTCCCATTACATTTTCTAGATGCTATTGACTTGACAGTTTTTCATAGAGTCTTTAATTCTGTTCATTTTAGTAATGGGATAATAATTTTGGAAAACCAGTTATTTATAAAAATGACAAATACAAAACCCATGCACTTATCCTTCCATTAAATTGATTGATTTTGAGCGTCCAAGTATTGCTCATACTGACATGCCTGATTAAATAAAATCTCTCAGTGACAAGTTCTCTCATTTGAGTGCTCTTTTTAGTACTGTGTAAAAAGGGAATTCAGCATCTTATCAGTGTTTATAATATAAAAAACTGTATTCACAAGTGTGTCATTCTTGGTGTTAGTCTGTTCTGAGTGTAACACCACATTTCAGCATGAGAAATATATTTAGATGTGTACAAGTCTGGTGTTCATTATGCGTTCTTCTAAACATTCTCCGGTTCATCAGCTGTTATGGTTTAATGCTCAGGTTTGAGCTTTCTTCTCAGTCCAAGCTTATATAGGGCTCCCTTTTATCTCCAGTTTTCTATAGCACGTGCTTGTGCATGTTGTCAGTGAACATGCAAAATTTAAAATGTAGAGGCTTAGAAGAAGAACAGGGACCAAGGAAGAGCATGGTCCGGGAGTCAGGAGACCTGGGATTCAGGCCCAGCTTTGCCAGCAACTCTTTCCGGGACCTTAGGACAGTCACCTAACTCCCATCCATGCTCCCAGGTGTCTCTGTCTGTAAGACGAGAGGGCTAGAGCAGATAATCTCAGGTTCTGATGTTTGCACAATTGTAGTTCTAGTATTACTGAACCTCCTGCTCCTTTTAAACATGCATGATTCTGAACAGCTGCTGAGACCATTGTTCCTACACACACTGATGCAGTCTGGAGAAGAACATGTATTGCTGAAGGAGAATGTGATCATATGTTGATTACCATGGTCTCCTAAGTTCTAATGTCCTGGGTTAAGGGAAGAAGACCATGTGTATTACAAGGAGATGGGAGGCATTTTCCATGGCTGGAAGATGTATGGACCTAGTTTTATGTCTCTCAGTCTTCACTGGTTTGCTGGCTTCCTTAGGGCCCTTCACAACATGGCCCACCTGCCACTGTGGCCTCATCTTTCACCACAAGCTGTAGTCTAGGGGTGGCTTTGAGACATGTGGGTACCCCAGGTGAGCTAATCATTGGGACGACCTCAAACACAGTCTATTCATGGGACTTCCCTCGTGGTGCAGTGGTTAAGAATCTGCCTGCCAATGCTGGGGACACGGGTTCGAGCCCTGGTCCAGGAAGATCCCACATGCCGCGGAGCAACTAAGTCCGTGCACCACAACTACTGAGCCTGCGCTCTGGAGCCCGCGAGCCACAATTTACTGAGCTCGCGTGCCACAACTGCTGAGCCTGCGTGCCGCAACTACTGAAGCCTGCACACCTAGAGCCTGTGCTCCGCAACAAGAGAAGCCACCGCAGTGAGAAGCCCGTGTGCTGCAACTAGAGAAAGCCTGCGCTCAGCAATGAAGACCCAACGCAGCCAAAAATAAACAAATAAATAATCAAAAAAAAAACAAAGCGACATGCTATTTAGATAGTTGTTTATTTTAGAGGGGGGACTGAGGGCTGCCTGGGGCAGAGGTGAAATGGGACCCCTTGTGCAGAGCTGTTCGTCTCTGACTCCAGCGTTCCCACCTATTCAGAGAAACCGAGGCCCTACGGGTAACTATCCATCGTTTCTTAAGCATATCCATTCCAGGAGTTCCGCTGCCAACTTCAGGCGGCTTGTTCATGTATTCTTTGCAGCCGCATCTAGTACCCTTTCAGAAAGGAGTTCTCATAAATGTAGTTTTCTGCATCACATTGGATTTCCAGTGATGCAGGCACTGGTGCCCCAAGCCCTTGGCCAGCTGCCAGTTGCTCCCTTCATGCAGCTCTGCCCAGCTGTTCTGAACTGCCTGCTGCTTCCTGAACTCACCCTGCTCAGAGGGGATCGACCAGGCCCTGGAAGAGACTCCAGCAACTTCCTATTCATGACTTTGTGTTTTCTTTAACCCCTTCCCTCTTCGATTGTACAGATTTCAGGCCCCACAAAATCTGGTTCCATCCGTGAGCGCACTCCCTGGCTTCTCCGTTTTCTCTGCCAGGAGCCCCCAGTCCACCCTGAATCCTGGCTGACTTGTTCAGCTCTTAGACTCGGCTCTGACCGCCTCCTTTAGGAAGCACCCGCGTTGTTGGGCCCCTTTGCACACTGAGTGCCTGTGCTATGCCAGGTGCTGTTCAGGGGCAGGACAAAGCAGAAATAATATAGATACAGTAAATAAAATAGAACTCTTTGCCCTCATGGAGCTTGTAATCTAACTGGAGTGGGAGGGGGAGAGGAGTCAGGTTCATTCTAGCGGGTCAGATGCCACTCCTGGGTTCCCGTTGCTGTCATTCTGCCCAGGATTGTTCACACATCCACCTTCCCTCTGGATTGTGGGCTTTCTGGGGTGGGGGCTGTGTCCTTTATATCTCAGTGTCCCAAAGACCTGGCACAACGCGCATGGATAGGCTCAGTGAAAATCTGTGGAGAGAAGGAACATATAACTGCTAATAGCATTTGCACATGAGGATGGGAGGCAGCTGCTAATTTCCTGTGCCCACCCTAATTATAGGAAGCTGAGGATTTTTCCTTCAAATCTGACAACTTCAAGAAGTTCCCGGTGGGAGTATAGAGTGAGTGAGAGTTGTGCGCAAGACGGTAGTGCAGAACAGCGCGGGGGCCACAGTGATTAACATCTGGTTGCAGAAGCCCTCTCCTCCTTACTGCAAGCCGTGTCGTCCCCCTCCCCAGCGACAGTGCTGGGGTCCTGTTGGCAATGTTGAAAAGTGCACCATTTTGAAAATGGACTCAGTTCCACGAGGGACTTTTATCTCAGCTGGTCGAGTAGCTTTTATAGCTCTGCAGATAAATCAAGGAAGTCCTAAATTCTTTATAAGCAGAAGCGACACATTTCTCATTTCTTAAAATAGAGTGCTCCAAGAGCTGCCATTTCCTTAGTTTGCTATTTCAAGAAGTGGCATTCAGGGTTTCAGCTTGTGCTAACATTTAATTACCAGGCACACAAAGGCAAGAAATGACTAGAAAGTTCACGGGAAGCTATCATGTCAGAGGGAAGAGCAATAGAATCAGAAAGCCTTTTTGTTTAGCTCTTCCCATGGTTTTTGAGGCTTCATACATGTTTGGCCAACACTGAACTCATCTGTGGGCTGATGCTCTCCAGTTCTGCTGGATTCCAGGGGAATCTCATTTTCTTGGTGCTCAGAAGATCCCCTGGCTTCTGATTGCCTGTGGATCTGGAATTTCAATTTGCGTGGTTGTTGAGCAGCCAGACGCAGAGCAGCAAATGCTGTAGGAAGGACTGAGTTCAGAGAGGCTCAGAGGGAGATTGACGGGAGGGCACGTGGATCATGCCCGTTGGCGCCCCTGAGAGCCACGTGATCACTGGAGGCTCACCTGCTGCCCGCTGCTTTGACCAGCAGATGGGGACTGGTGGCCTTGGTGTCAGTGGCTCACCTGTGCCCATGATGTCCCTTGAGATGGAGGTGCTTCTCCCCACCATCTGGTCACATGGCCCTGGCCTCAGGCTGTTCCTGTGAGTCTCTTCCAAGGAAGCCAGGGCTTTGATTCTTTGATAGAAAACCGTCTGTGGGCCCTGGTGACTCTGCTCCATCTTCTGCCCTGAGGAAGCGCCACACAACCCTCGATGAGCAGCGTCCCTTGGGATTTACCACCCGCCCCCCCCCCTTTCTCCTCCTCAGTGTTAGACCCTGCTGCTCTCATGGAGCTGCCCTCACGGGGGGGTGGGTCTAAAGTGCTTCTGTGTGCACCCCGACCCCCCAACTGTCCTCAGTCCTTCCTGACACAAACTTCATCGATACTCAATTCCGTTTATAACGTAAGCGTCTATTTGGGTTTTCTTTGGGCTCAGTCCCTGAATTCCACTGTCATCTCTATTTATTATTATATATTAATAGTTTTCTCTGCGTTCGGCCTTTTGTTTTTCCTTTTTTTGTGAGAGTCCCTGCCACTGTTGTCTGTTTAATTTAATATGTTCCTGGAGGATAGAGGAAAGTTTTTGTAAACAGATTGGTAAAATTGAATGTATGTGTAGCACCCACTCAAAAACAAACAAAAAACTAAGATTACTGTCATGCAAGCAACATATTTAATAATAATAATAATGGTTACATTTATTTTGTGCCTACTGTTTGCCAAGCTGTGTCGAACATTAACTCAACGAGGCCCAATAACAACCTCACGTAACTGTACAGCTCAGCTTTCTTAATCACTGTATTATAGACTGCCTTCAACTCAATCAATATCTGTGTGGCATATACGGCGCTATCAGGGCAGATCCAGGTTTTCTGAGCAATGAAGCTTAGAATTTTGGGGACTTTCAAGAAAAATAATTAAAAAGTTATAAATATAAAATTTATAAATACAAAATTTGGCCTGGAAGTGAATATTTTAGAATTTGAATTTAGAATAATTTAGAATTTGAAAAGAAGTCACAACAAATTACAAAATTTAAAAAGCCAAATTATCAACATCGGAAATACAGGAAAACAACACATTTTTATCAATGAGTCTCTTGGCACACCTCAGTAATAACTTTCTTCCTGGCATTTTTTGGCTTCATACTCCTGCTACCTCTCATATGATCATGATTTTGTATCATCATTCTGTGTGGCAAGCATAGGTCATTCAATCTTTCCTGTAGCAAGGTTAGTCGAACTTTGTATTTTATTAATCATAGCTTAGAAAAGTTTCTTCTAGCTCCGCAACATTTGGTAACATCACATAAGCTTTTAGGATTGGATAAACCTCTGTTAGGTTTCTTCTGTACAGGAGCTGTGTGATTTGGGGGCATTCTCAGTTTGCGCAATGACTAATCTCAAGCACCTCCTAGCGGTTCTGGCCCAAGCACCTTGGGATGTGCCTGTATTGCAGTATGGCCCCTGTGTTGCACCTCGTATCGATTTGCCTGTGTGACACTGGGTGGACCGACATAGTGGGCCACGTTCCTGTAAATCTTCCTAAACCAGGATGCTAGGCAGCAGTTGAACTCAACAGGGACGGGTGTGGGGCCCGGAGAGGGGTCTGTGCATGTGAGGGGCAAGCATCAGCTGTCTTAATGACAGTCACTGTGTCTCTGGGTCCTGGGCTAGATGCTGCGGGAGCACAGAGATAAGGAGACCCGGCCCTGTCCCAAGGCACTGATGGTGGAGGAGATGAGCTGTCCGTGGGTCCTTTCAGTGCAAGGCGGAAGGAGCTGCACCCTAGGACTGCCACTAACCCAGATGCAGTGGGCAGAGGCGGGACAGGCTGCCTGTTAATGGGCTGAGGTGGTGCCCCGGTTATATGGCCATACACTGCATGCCCTGGGGCCAGAGCAACTGCGCTTTAACTTTTTTGGCTTCTCGGCCTCTGTCAGATTTGCTGTTTTAGAGGAAGGGTTCTGCTGCTGAAATAAAACACCTTTGGACCCCTGCCTGAAGGGCTGTAGGACTCTGACAGGTGTATCGGTGTGGGGAGCGACAGGAGCAGGCCTGTCAGAGACTGTGAACCACATTGCTTGTGTCATGGGCGCATGGGGCTAGAGATGTGAACCTGCGCATCTGCCTGCCCAAGGAGGGCTGCGCTTGCACGTTAAGGAGTTCAAAACCTTGCCCACCTGAAGAATTCTCATTCTGCCCTCAGCACTCGTGAAGCAGCACTTGTTTGGTGAAGTGAGGAGACTTTGCAGCCCGTGGACAGTAAATTGACACCACCTCCCGCCCTAGCTCTGCGTGAACGTCTGCCCGCACGTCTCGCTGTGCTGAACTAGGTGTTCACGAGCCTGCTTGACCCCACTAGTCCGGGGTTTCTGTGACTCAGTTCCATGGCTATTCTCCAGGGAAGGACAACCCTCCCCCCAAAACTGGGTATCACATTTAGAAAGTAATGTGTATGTATGTTTCTGGGGGGAGGGGGCCCATGGTCTCAAAGGGGTCTGTAACCCCAAGGAGGTTAGGGAGCTCAACACTGGGCTTGTTCCTCGTGCATCCCTAAGTTTACAAATTCCAGCACAGTTCCTGGGTCATCCTGATAGACCAGGGGTTCTTCAGAATCCCTTGGAGAGCTTGTTCAAGCATGGTCCCCATTCCTGGAGTTTCTGATTCAGGCTTGGGATGGGGCCTCAGAATTTACATCTGTGTGAGCTTCCCAAGTGATGCTGATGGTGCTGTTCCCGGGACCCCACTTTGAGAACCGCTGTTGTAGACTCCTGTGGACTGAAAGTACCACAGTCCTCTCCCTGTCTGATTTCACAGTAACCGAGAACTGAATGTTCATAGATAAGGACTTTTAACCTCCAAACGGGGGAGAAAGCTGAAGGACTCGTGTATAGATTGAGTTACATTTTTTACACACTATAAATGCACAGTACATGCACTGTACATGTTCTCAATGCCCTAGATCGGGAGCTGGCCGAGCCCCATCGTGCTTAGGGAGACACAGTGTCCTGGAATATTGAAAATTCAAACTGGTAAATGTGCAGGGTTCCGAAACCTGGTAGTTCTGATGGCCTAGGAGCAGTTCTAGGAGTATTGACCATTCATCAATTTGGGTAATTCTGGACCCAGATTTTTTTTCTTTTGAAGATAAAAAATCAAGAACTTGTATGTAAATTATCTCAATAGAAAAAAAAAGTAGCTCTTTGTATAATCAGGCCTCATAAGATGGCTGCTCTCTTGCTGTCTTGTACATCCCCTGCCCTATCCTGCCCTGCGTCACCCTTACTTTATGCACATGATTGCCTCCCTCTCCTAAGCTGACGGTTTAGTCAGTAACTACCTATGTGATTGGTCCGAGAGTGACTGTTGTAGCCCTGGGACTAGACCGGCTCCAGTGTGTTTGGTCATCAACAGGAAACCACGGCCCTCACCATGGTTGCTAGCCCAAAGAGCTGCAGGGGGACGTGTTCCAGCAGTCCCCCTGGCAACCGAGGAGCCCTTCTGATGTCATGCCCCCATAACTGATAGCCTCCTCCTCCCCTGTGTAGCGAAGATTGCTGTCGTGTCCTGCCTGCCGTCAGCTGTACTTGGTCAGGTGTCGCTCTGCGACTTCGGCCTCTGGCTTGTAAGATTCCCTGTTCAGTAAATCGTTGATGTCTGTGTCGCCGACTCCGGGTTCTTTCTTTGGCCTCATGGCCTGGCAGTTGCAAGGATTGCAGGACTCTGGGGTGCAGCCCGACACTCTTGGAGTTATGTCACCAGGAGAAGCATTGAACTTAGGTGTGTTGAGATGGCTTTAAAGCCAAGGCCACGTGCCAGCTCTGTGCTAATAACGCCTCCTTCTTCTGAACCAGGACCAGGGGACTGGCAGTCTGATAATTAACCTAACTTCACTTTGCTGTTAGTGGACATTCCTGTTGCCAGTGATGCTGCGGGCCAGTTTCCTACACTAGTGGGCTGTCCCCCACACTTGTGACCAGCTGGAAGAGCTTAGTGGAGCTGAAGAACACTGAACAGCTGTAACCAGTGAATCATCAGTTTAAAGAAGAGTGGAAAATAGGCGATTGTGCTCTTGACTCACAGTTTGGTAGATACAGGCCCGCCTCAAGTCTCCCAAGCCCCTCTCTTCTGTCATTTCTTTCTGTCTTCTTTTTCTGTCTTTATCTTGCCCTTATGTTTCCTCCATCCCTGCATCTTCTACCTCCGCCCCGCCTAGGTGTCGGTCACTTTTGTCTCTTTCTCTCCCCCATCTCCTTCTTGACCCTTTTCTTTTCTTTCTTCACCAGTCTTCCTTCTCAGCCTTTCTCCTGTGATAGTTTCTTTCTTTCTTCCTCCTGAAATCCACATGTAGAGTCCACATTGTGCCAGTTATTCGTGTTTGAAGCAAGAGCTTTTTGCCTTGTTCTTAAGTTAGGTAGCAGGTGAGTCACTCTGCGTTGGCCCCTTTTCCTTGGAGTCAGTGGTCCTGTCGGGGACAGTGCTCCCTGCAGCTGCCGAAGACCTCTGCCCAGTCAGGTCTCCAGGAGTCACTTCGTTGAGCAACTTAAGGGTTTGCACAAGTTTCAAATCTTCCCAGTCCTGGAGTCCCGAAGACCAGAGAAGACGTGTTATTCTTCTCTGAGATTTTCTGTATTTCTCATTCTTCCCTGAGATTTCCCTTATGCCATTCTTCTATGGGCTTTCCTGGTTAACGTGCATCATCAGTCTTTAACAGAAATGCTGGCTTATAAACTCTCCACAGGCGTGCCATGGTTGAGCATTGGTGAGCACAGACCCTTAACAGGGCAGCCTGCAGAAGGAAGAGTTCTGATTGATAGAAGACTGGGTTCTAGCCCCGTCTGCTGGCTACTTGGGGCGCTCAGGCAGTCAGCTCAATTTGTGATCCTCAGTTTCCAGCCTCAGTCAAACGGAGTGATGTTTCCATGCCTACCTTTTAGTGGCGTTAAAAGATAAACTGAGGCATATTAAACATTTCAGGAGTTTATGTGAGCAAAAATCGATTCAAATTGGGCAACACCCAATTCCCAGTGGTGGGGAACACTCTGATGATAGGAGCTGGGGAGAGACTTAACATAAAGAAAAGTGCAGAAGCAAAGAAAGGAATAATTGATTGGCACTAGCGTGAAGCCTAGTCGGCTGTTTGTGCTGGGTTGTCCTTAGTGTTTTGATTTCATTAACCTTGAGGCATATACAGGCTTACGTTTCAGTTTGCTTATGTAGACTGCCACCTCATTGCATTAGAGCCACCTCAGACTGATGGCCTCCTTGTTTAATTAATTGAACAGTGGATTAAGTGTGATCATCTGTGTGAAAACACCTCAAAAATTAACAGTGGCCCACAAAAGCAAGGTAATCCTAATACCTACAATGTTACATTAAATACTGCCAAGATACCTTCAGGGGAAAACAGTAATTCATCTAATTAACAAAAGCGTTATTTGGTATGCTAAATAGCAAAACTGATTTATGAATATGTTTGTTGTTTTCATTTACTAAACCTTTAAGAAATCCAAGTTCAGTCAAATGGTGAGAAGTGTCATTAAATGCACTTAAGAAGCTGTAAACATTGTATCAGTCCAGAGGCAGAAAACACATCAGTTGATTGAACATGGAAAATTAATATAGAGAATTATTAAATTGGTAAAAGGGGATCAACTACTAGGGAGTAAGTGTAACTCTAAAGCATGGGTCAGCAAACTATGGCCCATGGGCCAAATCTGGCTGTTGTACTGCCCCTCCCCCTGCCATGCCAGTTTTATTGAGATGTTGACGTAACATCACTGGGTTGCCTGTTTTTGTAAATAGAGTTTGATTGTAACACTGCTGTGCCCATTTGTTGACTATGGCTGCTTTTGCTCTGCAACAGCAGAGTTTACTAGTTACGACAGAAACTGTAAGTCAGCCAAAATATTTGCTCTCTGGCTCTTCACAGAAAACGTTTGCCAACCCCTGCCCTAAGAATACAAGCCTAGTCTATCTAGGGAGCAGAGACCCAAGGAAATCACAGACTTGGAAGAGCCGCACAACCCCCGCCTGCCCCGCTCCCCCCTCCAAACCTGCACCCAAGGGTAAGATTCAGGCCTAGGTGGAGGGAGTGTGGCCCTGGTCTCTGGACAGTGGAGAAGTCAGTCTGCTGAGGATCTGCGGGCTGGAGGCTGGGAACCACCTGCTGGGGTGCCTGTGCAACTTCTGCAGGGTGTGCGCCCCTGGGTCCCTCCCAGAAAGCCCCCAGTGGCTGCTGGGCTATAGGAACAAAGCAAAAAACCCAAAAACCAAGGAACAATTCCAGAACACTGGAGCCTGAGAAAAGCCCCTTTCTCAGCAGTGTCCCCGCAGCACCCTCTGCTAACCAGGGCTAACACTGCGGCAGTTTTCTGAGAAAGCAGTCTGACCTTACCCTGTGGCCTGGAGGGAGTGGAGCTGATGCTCTGTGCCGAGGGGCTGGAAGGGGAGGTACACAGCTGAGGATTCCCCTGGGCCAGCTGGTGCCTGTGGAGGTGCCCAGGGCTGCCAAACTAGGTCACGCGCTCTGGGCTTCGCTGGCTGCCGTCATGTGCTGGACACGATACGGGGCAGGGGAGAGCGCAGTGTCTGTTCCAATCTGCAGTCTTTCTCCTTCTGACCTCCTTGTAATGGAAGTTTAGCTGTCAGAATCCTGAGCTCTGTCACTGTAGAAAGCTCTGTGCCTTTTTGGATTTTATTAGGAATATAGTCATGGTTCCTAAAGAAAATGTTATTGATTGTGACATTGATCCATTTTGCCAACAAGCACCTGTAGATTGATTACTATATACAACATAACAAACTAAAATAAAGGAAGAAATGATTGAAGTTGAATTAAAATATTTTGGAGAATACTTTTATTTTCTGTGTCAGTTTTTACTTAAAAATAATTACTTGTGTAAATCTTTTTTTTGGCCTCTTTTGAGTGTAAAAACAGTTTAACATTACAAATATTTTAGAGGAAGAAATTACCTACACTTTCACAAGATAGCTTTAATTTTTTTGATTGTGTATATTTTTAATCTCCGTCCATAAACGTGTACTATTACCCAGTTATAATAATTGTGCACTTGTTTGAGCACTGTGTTTTTTCCTCAGCATATCATGACGTCATGTAGAGTCTACTTAAATCAAGTAATTGAAGTTAAATATGAACATTTTATTCTTATATTAGGCAGAGCAAGCTGACTGCTTCGTTAAGAAACTTGAGAACCTCATTGGCATAACACAGTAGATGCTTTAGTTCTTGTTCTCAGGCTATCTCAGTGCCTGTTTCAAGGGGACAGCCTTTCTGCAAGGTGATTCAGGATCCAAACTCCTTTCGTCTTGGGGCTTCACCCTTTCCTCAGGCCTCCTGAGTCCACTGCTGGATCCTGTGCATGCTGCTGGCAGAGGGGAATAGGGAGAGAACGGGGGAGAGAGGCCATCTCAGCTAGCTTGGGCAGCTGTAATATCAATAGAGTGGGGCTTAAACAACAGATATTTATTTCTCATAGTCCTGGAGACTGGGAAGTCTAAGATCAAGGCACTGGCAGATTCAGTGTTTGGTGAGGGTCCACTTCCTGGTTCGTGGATGCTGTCTTCTTGCTGTGTGCTCGCATGGTGGAAGGGACGAGAGAGCTGTTGGAGGTCTCTCTTATATGGACACTAATCCCATTCATGAGGGTTCCACCCTCATTACCTGATCACCTCCCAAAAGCCTCATTTCCTAATCCCATTATTTTTCAGGGTTAGGTTTCAACATATGAGTTTTCAGGACACAAGCGTTCAGTCTATAGCAGAGGCTTTTATGAGCCAGGCTTGGCAGCGACCACATCCCTTCCAGTCACCAGCCGTTGGCCAGAAGACAGTCACATGACCACGCTAACCATGGGGAGGCTGGGAAATGTAGTCCAGCTCTATTTGGAAGGAAAAGAGACAGATTTTGGGAACACACAGAAGACTCAGTTACAATTCCTAATTTAGATGGCACATACCAGATGTTTTTAATATATTTCCTATCTGTATATGAATTGTATTTTAATATATAGAGGATTTGTTGAAATTGTGTTATCAGATGATTTTTTATTAATTTCAAAAATAATCTTGCAGTAATGAATTTATTGATATAATGAATTTAAATCTGATAAGTGTGTGTGCGCACGCACGTGTGCGTGTGCCTTTTTTAGCACTTGGCATACTGTGCTATAGTTAGTTGAATATGTATCTTTATCCTCGACTTAGCCCAGTTAGTGCCTTGCATGTGGGAAGTGATCACTGAACACTGTGGCAATGGTAGAACTAGATGAGATTTTTACTGAGAATAACTTTGGAAATAGCTAGAAAAGGCATATTCTCTCTTTTCTTTCCCGAGTTGCTCGTTGCCTCTTTCTTTGGATTAGTGCATGCCAGGGATGATCATCCTTACCCCCTGGGGGTCACCCACAAGCCCTGGTCTAAGTACTTTTTTCCCTTGCTTGCCTGATTTTGGTCCAGCTCACATTTCTCTATGTTTAGGTGTTGCATATGTAAGTGTATAGATAGTTCAGGTTAGACAGGGATATTTTGAGACTCAGAGATGAGTTCCATAGAGTTTTATATAAAATAGTGAGCTCTGGGGATTGCTTTAAGCCCAGGGCCAAGAAGAGATGGTCATGGCTGGAGCTGCTGGCCTTCATTGCCAGACCATGGCTGGACCTCCAAGCAGGGCAGCTCTGGCAAAGCTTAAGGCTTAGAAGGGGACTGACCTAGCCAGGGGTGACCCAAGACATGACTGGAAGTTCCACCAGCCTCCATAGCCTCCTTTGTGTTTAAATAACCAAACAAGCATGAGGACCATGAAGTGTTTTCTTTCCTTTGAAGACAACTTGTTTCTCTTGTTTCTGATTCTTCCTGATAGCAAAACTGATACACTCTCATTGTAGAAAAGTTGGAAAGTATAAAAACATGTAGAGTAGGATGTATAAAGTTCTTTAGTCTTAAGAAGTTACTTTTATCATATAAGAGTGTTCCAATTGCTTATCTTTTTACCTTCTAGGCCAAACCAAAGCTGATTGAGCCACTCGACTATGAAAATGTCATCGTCCAGAAGAAGACACAGATCCTGAACGACTGTTTAAGGGAGATGCTGCTCTTCCCTTATGATGACTTTCAGGTAGGTAACTTCTAAGTGTCTGTAAATAGAGCCGTGTGGTATTATTTTTGCATATATATGTGTATATATGTGGGTGTATGTGTGTACACACGCAGATATGAAGATGTTACATATGTATGTGTATGGATATATGTATGTGTATGCATGTACATGCATATATGCAATACATGCATACACATATGCATAAACACACATACGTATATGACACAAATATTTTTTCAAGTGTGTATCTTTTATCTTGAATAGAAATGCTATACTCTGGGCTAATTCTGTAGACACTAGTGCCTCCTATGTCTTAGGAAATTTGTTTGAAGAGGTATTTAGGGGTTTTGCCAAGTACCTTAGAGTCTTAAGGATGGGATTTGCTCGGAAGCAGTGGAGGATTTTGCCATGCATCCTTTTAGGATGTCACTTTGGGAGACTGCCTTGAGAGAGGCCCTGAACTGTGTGTGGGCTCATAGAGAAGAGTTTGGGGGTTCTGACATCGAGGAATGTCCTAACATTTACCTCACTGATGCAGTGGCAGGTGCTGTTTCTGGGAGCTCAGTAGCTGCCAGCAGGGGACTCAGCACAGCTTCTGCTGTGAACTGCTCTAGATTGTTGCTTGAAGCCTTTCAAACTATGGCCCATGGCTGAGTGACCCACAAGAGCTTTGAGCCACTGAGGAGTGATAGAACCCCAGTACCGTTAGATGCCTGGCAACCTGGAGTCATCTCTGTCTTCTGGAGATTCCAGTGACTGCCCTTGATCTCCTGGGACTTAATCTTGGCACTTCCTTCTTCTCTACCTGATGCTGTTACCATCCAAGACCTGTCTTTTGTGAATTAAACTGCCTTTTTTTTTTTTTTTAAAGCTTCCTTGATTCTTTGTTGTTTAATTTTAAAAACTAGTACATACTTGTAACAAACAAACAGGCACTATTGAAACACTTGACATTAAAAGCCTCCCCTACCACCTTCTTTTTAATCCCACTCCCCAGAACATAACCTGCTATATATACAGTTCTTTATGTACCGAATTGTCTTTAGAAATTTCCATGTTAATGACAATTGTTAAATTATATTCCTTGAAGTTTTCTTTTTCCCACAAATTTAAAAGCTTCCAGTTTACAACAAAGGTGAGAATTTTCACAAATGTTCACTTTTTCTAACTTATTAGAGACACATGTGGGTAAAATGATTGCTCTTTAGTTCTTTCCTGAAAAATAAGGAATGCCGCGGAAACGAAATTGACTATTAGTGGGATGCTGCTGCCAAAGCACGTTCTGCTCATAAATGGCTTCAGATCACGCCCCCAAATACGATGCCTTGAAAACTTCATTACAAGAGTAGACTACCTAGCTAAGGGATGACTAAATGGAAACCTCAGAATGATGCCTTTTGTTAGTATCGTGTGTTAGCATGAGAAGTTAAATCAGATGATTACAAATTATACTCCATGTTGACGTATTTTTCCTGTAGTGTGCTCTGAGGAAGCTAAAGGTTATCTCAAGTTTCTCTGAGCATGAAGTATGTATTCTTCTTGGTATCAGTTAGAGTAACAAAGTTATTTCGAGTTTTGCAGCCTGGAATGCAAAATTGTATTTGCAAACCTGAGATAAAATTGCTTAAGAAGCAAACAAACCACAGAAATAATATACACTTAATTTAATTTCATCTTTTATCTCACAGACAGGGAACCTGGATGTTTAAGCATTTGTAGAAACAGATGATTGAAACTTTGAGAAAAACTCCTTTGTCCCTTTTGCCTATAACAACTTCTCTGGGGATACCAGACACAAATATTCTAGGAACGGCAAAGAACTCACTGACATTCTGCTGGCCAAGATTGAATGAACAGTGTTAAGTTCTGTTTGGGGGAAGTTTTTTCAAAGATTAAGGAGCTTGAATTTCAGCTTTCATCCCCATCACAGTAATTGTGATAGGGCACAATGAAGTTTGGATAGTTATTTTTTTCTAGGAGACTCCTGTATTCTAATCCAGTAAGGTTATATGCTTTCTTGCTAAATTGTCTTGATGATTTTAATAACTGTCTAGTTAATGGAATGAGCCAAATGTCTTAGTGATATCATAGATTCCTTCTGTCTGTCCCTGCATTTTTAGGCAGAATGGGAGCAGAATTATTATTGTATTATTAGAGGCAGAGGGAACAAATTAGATCAGGGGAAAGTAATTTACTTCGTATGGAAAAATGGTAGCAAGTTGGTTAGGAAATGGGTCAGATAGTGAGCAAAATGCATAGTGGGGTTGATTTGCAATCCTATACTTACTAGTTAATATTAGTTACCTGTTAAGATAATAGAATTTGCTGTGAAGTCCTGTCAACTACATTCAAAATGATAATTTACGAAACAATAGGTGTGCATAGTGATGAAACATTTGTACAGGTCGCAAGTAGACCCGTGTTGGTATTGGTCAGGCCCTAAGAACGTCTGAGTTCTCTGAAAATGAGCCTAATGGAGATAAGGTTTGTTGTTGGGTGTACTCGTCTGAGGTGGGAGAAGAGTGTTTAAGACAAAAAAACCCGAGAGACAGAAAGTCAATGTGAATTTTAAAAAGACAAAAGGACAGTTCTCAGCTGTCAGAATATTTATGAAGTGAAGTTTTGTCTGCCAAGATCGGGGTAGGAATACCGTGGCTCATATAGACTACGCTTGTTTTTTTTCAGAATCAGACCCTGGTGCTTTGGGGTCGTTCTGTTCTGTCTCTGCCCTGGCTTTATGGTTCTCCTTCCCGGCAATATCATCACTTCTTTCCCATCCTTCTAGAACGTTCTCACCCTTTGAGGCCACTTCAAATCCCCTGTCTTCTGAAGTTGTTCAAATCCACAGTAATTTTTTCCCCATTCTCTTAGTTCCTCTAATACTTATTGTCTACATTGTGTACATGAATACCTAAGTGCGTTGTCTAGAGCTTTTCAGTAATGGCTTCTCATGCTTTTTGTGTTCAAGTGTCCCCACCCGTGCTGCGGCCCTGAGGACAGGGTTGTGCTGGTGCCTCTGTCACCTCCCTCCCCACCCATCCACCTCCACATCCACATGACCTCTGCACGCTGGATGCCAGGCTTGGGTGCTTCTGGCTTCATATAAAATCTGTAAAGTTATTATGAACATTAATTAGTTAGTTTTCTTTGATTCATGAAGTGACTATGAATACCAGTGAGCACATGTGGAAATGCCAGTGACTAGATTTGTAAAACTTTTTGCTGAGCCAATGATTTGGTTTGGTGGAAAATTAGGTAATTTTTGAAATAAAAATAAAATGGAAGCGAAACAGAGTCATAAAAGGAGCACACTTTCTGGTGACTAATGGACCTTTATTGTTCTTAAAGTTTTGTGGCCTTTTCAAGTTTACTTGGCAAAACTCTGAGAACTTACTTTTCCGTGGGTAAATAATAGGTAAACTTTAACAGGCAATTAGACAGAGATGATAACCTTTAAGATTAAAATGTTTTAGATCAAGAAAGGTTAAGTTGAGGGACTTCCCTGGTGGTCCACTGGTTAAGACTGCACTTCCAATGCAGGGGGCATGGGTTTGATCCCTGGTTGGGGAACTGAGATCCCACATGCTGTGTGGTGAGGCCAAAAAAAAGAAAAAAGAAAGGTAAGTTGGCTTATTGCTTAAGAAATGACAGATCTAAACATAACTGTAAGTAATGCCCAGGGCTCCTCCCTTTCCTGTCAGAGGCACAGAATTCGATGTGAGTCTGGCCATTGATTTCCAATCAAGGTTCTCCTCCTTCAGGTGGAAGCCTTTTACTGGATGATACTGTTGGTGGTGACATTCTTTTTTTTTTTTTTATAAAGATGACAGGTTTTTTTGTTTTTGTTTTTAAACTTTGGGTTTATTTATTTTATTATTTATGGCTGTGTTGGGTCTTTGTTTCTGCGCGAGGGCTTTCTCTAGTTGCGGCAAGCGGTGGCCACTCTTCATCGCGGTGCGCGGGCCTCTCACTATCGCGGCCTCTCTTGTTGCGGAGCACAAGCTCCAGACGCACAGGCTCAGTAGTTGTGGCTCACGGGCCCAGCTGCTCCGTGGCATGTGGGATCTTCCCAGACCAGGGCTCGAACCCGTGTCCCCTGCATTGGCAGGCAGATTCTCAACCACTGCGCCACCAGGGAAGCCCGGTGGTGACATTCTTAACTGCTGGCATCAATCCACTGAATCTATAGCTGGCTTTTGAGCTCCTTGTATCCTGGCTTGTTGCACAGCTTACTAGTGTTTGTGCAATTTTATAAAGTGATAGAATATGGAAAAGGTAGTAAACAGTAAAAAAGGATGTTGGGAGGCAATTTATGGATACCATTTATATTTCACAAACATTAGACTTTGGTGTCTGATATAAACTAACAAGGCATAGAGTTGGTATGAAAGAAATAAAGAGAGAATGTCATATTCCATTTCTGGGGATATACCCAAAAGAATTGAAAGCAGAGACTCAAAGAGATACTTGTACATCCATGTTCCTAATGGGATTATTCACAATAGCCAAAAGGAAGAAAAAACTCAAGTGTCCATCGATGGGCGAATGGATAAACAAATTGTGTATATGCACAATGGAATATTATTCAGCCTTAAAAAGGAAGGAAGTTCCGATATATGCTGCAACATGGATGAACTTTGAGGACATTACGCTAATTGAAATGAGTCAAAAAAGGACAAATATTGTACGATTCCACTTGCATGAGATACCTAGAATAGTCAAATTTATCCAGACAGAAAGTGGAATGGTGGTTGCCAGGAGATGGAGGAGGGGGGATGGAGAGTTAATTGTTTAATGGTTACAGATTTCAGTTTTGCAAGATGGAAAGAGTTCTATGCATGGATGGTGGTGACAGCTGTACAGTAATGAGGATATTCTTAATGCTACTGAATTGTACTCTTAAAAATGGTTGAGATGTAAATTTTATGTTATGGACATTATACCACAATGAAGAAAAAAGAGCAGATGTTAACGGGATTTCTGTGCTGTACAGATGTGAAATTGTTGTCTTCCTGCAAGTTGTGTGAGAAGTCAGGGCAAGGAGTGACTCTCAGGTGTTATTCCTACTGACATTTCATGGTGTATCATCAATGTCAAATCTCTTTAGCAAGAGAATTTAAAGGATGGGAAAATTATTAATAATTGGCAACTCTAGAAATTTTCACTTTTGGAAATGTTTAGATACAGGAGAATCCTAGAGTGTTCTCAGCATTGTATTGAAAAATGTGGTCAATCCATTTCCCTTTAAATAACATCCTGATTTTTATTTTTCTTCTGTTTCTTTTCCTCTTCTGCTTACATGAGACTGATAATGATCTACAAACCACTGACCTGAAAAGGAAACCAGGCCCCGCTACTTACAAAGGGCCTGGAAGTCCCTCATCTCATTTCCCATCTGTCCTTTTGAAAAGAAAGAATTTTTTTTTTTCACAGTGTTTTGTCCTTGCTTTTTATTATATGCTGCCAAAAAATAATCTCAATACTTTGTTTTGGACTTTTTATTGGAAAGTGTTCTTTTGATAAAGTTCCTCAAAATTTTTATTGGTCTGCATTCAGTGGCCAACAATGTCAGTTTCTGTGAACACTGTGGGTTTTGGGTTATTAGTTCATGTCTAGGATTGAACCTACCTGAAAAATCTGGATAAATAATGTTTCCAAATTGACGTTGTCCAGACCTTCAGGAGATGAGGATTTTAATTCCAGGTCAAGAATTCTGCCTTTTACAGAAAACAGTGACAGGTCATTTTTTTTTTTTTTTAATCATCAAGTATGTCTTAAAAAGAAAAGCTTCTTTTTTGGAGAGCACTGATCAGCTGAGTTGAAGAGTGTATTTATTTCGCATATAGTTTAGAGTTATACTCTTTGTGCAAAGAGCTCAGACAGGGTTCCTGCTTTCGAATTGCTCAGAACTTAGGAGAGGAGATATTGAATTAATATTAATAATAAGAAGGAGAATGTGACCACTGTCATGACAAATTAAATCCCATGGGAATTTATTCTTGGAACATTAAGATAGTGGGACGTCCAGGTGCTGAGTTCTTAAAGTGGTTGGAAATGCAGAAGTCCAGCCTAAGAGAGAAGCCAGGGTTATCAGTTTGGGCTCACCCGTAGAAATGTGAGACAGCGGCCACAGGGACCGAGAGCATGAGAGTGCCCTCAAGGGACTGAATCTTGGGGAACACCTTCACCTAGGAGGAAGCGGGGGTGGGAATCAGATACAGAAAGTGGGAAAAGGACCAGGAAACTGTGGGGCCCTGGAAGGGAGTGCGAGGAGTTTTGAAGAAGGCAGGCAAAAAGAGCGGACGGCCGTGCGCTCCTGCCACTGGCGTGGGAGAATGGTCCTCGGAGTTGACAGCTAGGGCATCGTTCCCTGTGATGGTCGTTTCTTGCCGGGGCTGAAGAAGTGAGCGCGTGGGGCACAGAGGTTAGCGTTAAATGGTAGCAGAGAGAAGGGATCATCGTAACTCAGAGCAGTTAACAGGAGGTTTTATCGGGACTGAGAGAATGAGCTAGGAAGGGAAGTCCAGGAATGAGGAAGAGATTGAAGATGCAAGCTATGGGGGTGCATTTTGAAGCAAGGCTCTTTAGGGGGCCCTGTGGGGATGGAATGAAGGGTCTTTGCAGGAAGAGTTCAGGAAGGAGAGAGAGTTCTGTCTCTGAATAGGAAGGAGAGGATTGGGTATTTGAGAAATTTAGAGGCAGATTGGGCTGAGGGAGCTAATGTCAGGTTGGCCCAGGTGAAGAGCAGCCTGGGGGCGAGTCAGGAGGGTTTGGAAAGCAGGCTGCGGGGCTTGGGATGGGGAGGGCGTAACAGTAAGAGTCATCAGTCAGTACCCCCACTGCTGTAACCGTGGCCACCGCCCTCATCCCTTCTTACCTTGGTTAATCCTATCAGGTCTTCCAGATCCTATCCTTGCCCTTCTTCCTGTCTATCCTAACAGAGTAGCCAGAGTGATCTTTTAAAAAGTAAGTTTCAAGGTAGGTCCGATGACCTCACTCAGGGAAGTCTTACTGTGGCCGTGATCTTGTCCACCGCATCTCTCTGACCAGTCGCCTCCCCACTCTCTGCTGCAGCCACACTGGCCCCCGTGGGGCTCCTCTGTCACTCCAGGCAGCCTCCTGCCCCAGGGCCTCTTCTCAGGCTGTTCCTCTTCCCGGAGAGTTCTTTATCCAGCTCTCACTCACCCACTGCAGGCCTTTCTCCAGTTCTCACTTCTCCGTGAGGCCCTTGCCCGCTGCCATGCCCTCCACACTCTTGGCGTTCCAGGTCCTCTTTACCTTGCTTTGTTTTCTTTCTTCCTCACCATATCACTTACCTGCTTCTAAGATACTCACATGTTTATTGTTTATTCATGTGAACCCCGTGAGGGCGGGGATCTCAGTCGTATTCACTGATGTTTCCCGAGCACACAGGACACATGGCACAGAGTAGGAATTCAAGAAATGCTCATTGAATGGGAGGAGTGAGTGAGAGAGAGAAAGAGAGAGTGAGAATGTATGAATCACCAACCAAGAGCGGGCTCCTTCCACTTAAGATTTTGATGAAATCAGCCTTGTTGGGAATGTTAACAGCTTGAGAACAGAGAAGAGAAAACAAAGGATGGGGGTTAAGATGGCAAAGGGGCGGGCGTGTAGCTGCCGGACCCAAGAACGAGGAAGCTGAGTCCTCGGGACTCTGGGCTGCTGGGGAGCGTTCAGAGGTGGATGTTGGATGGGGAGGAGAAGACACGGGAGGACGCTGAGGATGAACAAGCAGAAGTGCCTGGTGTGGGGGAGTTGGAGGGGTGGAAGGTGGCGCTGGGAGAAGGGGCGTTGCCGTGTTTGTGATCCCACAGGTGGAGTGTTGGGTAGGCAGCGTGGAGTGTGGGCGACTGTGGAGGGCCCACAGGAAAGGTGAACTGACATGTGTGAGCACTGAATAGTTGGGTAGAAATTCAGAAGACTAATAGATGTGAAAATGTTCAGCCCAACTACCAGGTCTAATGAATTTAAATGATACATAAAATCAAACTGAAATAAGAAGTAAGTTATGGGTATAGCTCCTCAAATGACTATTTTGAACATTTAATCTAAGCTCGACATGGATCTTTAGGCCCTTGGAAGGTATGTATTGTAACCTTTCTTGTTAGAAATGCAACAGGAAAAGAAGTGATTTAGGAACCTTGGTCATTATTATTATTACCTTGACTGTTGCGTTTGTTCCTTAATTTGTTAAAAGCTTTGTGTTCAGCTCACCCACTTTAAAGGAATATCAGCCTTGGAAGTATGCCAGTTCAGTGTTCGTTTGGTGAAGCGGAAAATTGCTTTTGAAAAACAGCTTCTATATCAGATTCTCAATCAGAAAATACAGAAATATATTGAAGAACCATAATTAACTTTGATTTGTGCCATCCTTTCTAAATGAAGGTAGCAGCCTTGTAGGGTAGGAGGACAATCTGGCCGTAACCAGCGAGGTTCAGCTGATATGGCACTCAGGTGGGCACTCTGGTCTTTCTCATTGCCCATGGGTATACCTCTGGGTCCCTATGCTCTGTACAAGCAGAGGAGGCCCATTCTTCAGTGGAGGGCGGCCCATGCCATGCTCCATGGGATGCAACTCTAGGGGACATGATTGATGTGCGTTCTTTGTTCTCCTAGGGAGCTGGGGCGTTCATACAGAATGCAGTGTGATGGTGCCCCAGCAGCTGGGCACCTCAGGGAGCTGCGGTGCCTTTTGTGAACACCATTAGAGTAAAAACTTGTCAGGTTGATTTCTATGTTTACTAGCACTTTAGACATTTTCTTCATTTTTCCTCAAGACAGCCTGGTGAGGGAAGTAGCTCTTCCCCCCCCCGCCCCGCCCCCACCATACCGGCAATGTATGACATGATTTTTGTTAGAAACACCATGCAGTGCTTTGGAAAACTTATGATCGAGTGGGGAGTTGAGATTACCTACATAAATAACTAGATGAAATAAAACACACACACACAAAATGTTACCTCCATAAGTGAATCTGAGATTTTATTCTCTTCTCAGGTAGAATAAAAGATACTGGATAAGTCTAGTAGTCCATTACTGTATGCATGTTTTCCCCATATCAGGTCACATTTTCTTTCCTTCCTCCCTCCCTCCCTTCTCTCTCACTCACTCTCTTTCTTTCTTTCTTTTTCAAATTTTCTTTGCTTTTTAAAAATAATGTGTTTGCTCACATTTTAAATAGGTCAGAGAGAACAGTAAAGGTTCTACAGTGAGTGGAATTGGGTAAGCACAGACCTTATGTGTAACCAGTGAGGGGTAGAAGGACACTTTTATCTATGTGATTCATGTATATGTCTTAGGTTATTAAACACTACTTACAGGCATTGATAGAGGAAGATTTGAGCCAAGATGGAATCTTAAGACAGTGCAAGCAGTGGAGATTTATTTATACCATATCTCTAGCATTCACTGAAAATCATTCTTTATTATAGTTATTTGTAACTATAAGACTTTATTATTTTCTCGCCAAATAGAAAATAAAATCTCTATGAGAGTGGCAAACCATAGTTGTTGGTTTTTTATTATAAACCATAGTTTTTTGAAAGTTCACCTTTGCATTTGTGATGTTCCTACAACAGTGCTTAATTCATGGTAAGCATTTAGTATGTTTTGAGTAAATGGATGGATTTGAGATCTCGGCACCAGATGCCTTTGAGGTCGTAAGAGCACAGCTCAAGATGGTGGATCAGGGGAGTAGAAGAGAGGGAGACATGTTTGCATGCAAAAACAAAACCCAAAAGTCCCTCAAGAAAAAGAAAACCTGGGTTTTGGCCTCAGCATCATCAGATGCCGTTTAACATATTACTAGGCACACACTCTGTGGTTCCTACAACCTGAACGGGCCCTGCTGGGTCCATACCTCTGGCTTTTCCTACCGGGGTTTCCCGGCAGAGCCCGGGCCCTGCCGAGTGTCCTGTGTGGGTTTGATGGACCTTGCATCAGCAGCACCCTTGAGTGTGTGCCTGAGATCCAGGGAGGACAAATTAAGGGAGTTCCGTGAAGTCCCCTGATGTCAGAAGTCCTCCAATCAGGACTTCCCCATCTGCTTAGTATTTTATCCGCAAAGCATGACCTCTGCTCCACTGTGTTTAAGACAGGACTTTGCCTGGCGTCCCAGGCTTTGAAGGGCTGCTCTGAGCAGACCGTCCTGGTGGTGCTGGTAAACGCGCAGAGGGGCTTGTGTGAAATTATCCTTGATGCACGAGCGAGGCCTTACGTGTGAATGAAGGCGTGTGCCTCCCTAAGGCAAGTCCTGAAAGGAACCTTCATTGGGATATTGGAAGTATATAAATAATGGACATGTTTTAACATGAAGCATATTCACTATTCACTACGCTAGGTATTCGCACAAAGGTATGGTGTTTTTAACAACTAAAATTGCATTCTAAAGAAGACATAGAGAACCATACACAGACAACTAGAAAATGAAAGAAGCTACACTTGCCTACCCCTTCCTCAAGGCTCTGTTACCGAATAGAATGGTAGTTGTTCTAGACACTAGGGCAGTGGCAAGACCTGAGATGTAGTCAGCTGGGTCTAGATTTTAGCCTCAGGTCTGTCTGTTACTAATCTGGGTATTTCAGTAAGCCATAAACCTTCCTAAAATTCACCTTTCCTTTTTTTTTTTTTTTTAAATGATGCGCCCATGTAAATTCACCTTTCTTAACCTATAGTTCAGAGATAACATTTGCCCTAAAATTGGGGCTCTCATTAGATGTGTGAGAATCCAAAGAGATACCACCATTCAAGGAGGCTCTTTGTACACTCTGGCTGATGTCCGCCAGGTAGCAGGGAGGGAGCCGAGTGACCAGGATGCTTAGTGGAGTCTTCTTCCTCTCCTCTAGGTAACATCGTTTTATTTTTGAGGATGACAATTTTTAGTTGCAAAGTCATATGACGTGGAGCAGGCTGAGCCCCTTACTCACGGGGAAGCTGGACCTGCCACGTGTCCACTCAAGTGGCTGCAAGGCCTCTCCTGGTTTTCTGGATAGCCACCCCCGTACTCACCTTTGCAGTGATATTTAAGAAGTGATTAGAGGGACTTCCCTGGTGGCGCAGTGGTTAAGAATCCGCCTACCAACGCAGGGGACACGGGTTCGAGCCCTGGTCCGGGAAGATCCCACATGCCGTGGAGCAACTAAGCCCGTGAGCCACAACTACTGAGCCTGTGCTCTAGAGCCCGCGAGCCACAACTACTGAGCCCACGTGCCACAACTACTGAGCCCACGTGCCACAACTACTGAAGCCCGCGCACCTAGAGCCCGTGCTCCACGACAAGAGAAGCCACTGCAACGAGAAGCCTGCGCACTGTGACGAAGAGTAGCCCCCGCTCGCCACAACTAGAGAAAGTCTGCACGCAGCAACGAAGACCCAACGCAGCCAAAAATAAATAAATTTATTAAAAAAAAAAAGAAACCAGCTTCTCTGTAATACCAAACACCCCCCCCCCCCATTGATGAGTCTGGTCATTAAGGGTTTTGAACATTTAACTTATTTAGTTATAATTTACTGCATTTGACCAAGCTGTTATGTAATACATAATTTGGGGGGGTTTCAAGGTAGCAGAATGAAATTTTTATGACTGTCAGAGGTCTACTGACATTTATGAATGTACATATATGACACTTTAGGAAACAGGACACTATGCAGTGACAGAGCTACCTGATGTCTCACCAGTTGCTAAGACACTGTCTCATTCGGAGCCCCAGGTGATTCCATTTAAAAACCCCGACTGCCCATTCATTCAGACATTCATGTTAGGCCAGATGTTATGTAAGGGTGCTGGAGAAGCAAAGATGACTAGCACAGTCTGAGGTTCTTGAGTCTGGTAGGCGATGCAGCAGGTTTCTGAGTAATTTCCGCAGAACTGCGCGTGTGCCGTGTGCTGCAGGAGGTGGGAGTGAGCAGCCCCACGGCCAGGCACAGGGGCTGCTTCGTTAGGGAGTCAGAAGTAGCCTGCGTGCTGGAGGGTCAGAGACGGGCAGGAGAGGAGTCCAGAAAAGTCAGTACCGTGGGTCACCGAAGGTCAGGTCATGCTGAGGAATCTGGACTTTATTCTCATGGCAGTGGTGGTGGGGGTCCTTGAAAGAATTTAAGCTGAGGCATGACGCTATTGATAAGAGTTTCAGAAAGATGACTGGCAGCTGTGCAGAGGGCTGGTTGAGGGAAGGCAGACATCCCCGTCAGGGAGGGTGCCACACTGAGGTTCACACAAGAGCCCCATAAATCAGTGCGTTGTCGTGGAGATGTACAGCAAGGCAAGTCCTTGACGTCACAGGGTGATGCTGTTGAGGGAAGAGAGAGAGACAGTTAAAGATGGAAACCTGGGCACCCGGCAGGGGCTAGTGAAGAGCTGTCAGAGAGATGCAGAGAGATGTCCGTTTCTCTGCCCGTATTAGGCTCCGTCCTTGTAATGTTTTAGTTTCTCGGGAATTGTTTTTTATTAAATCCCTCCAGAAACCTAAGTGGACATCTTTCTCTGGACCCTTGTCTTGTCCCATGCCTTGTTTGTTTTCTTGATTATTAGTGTATTAAACATTGAGAATCCTCAGGAAACCGCTTCCCTGGAAATGGACTTGTTTGATCTTCATGGAACACTGTGGGTCTGATCTCTGCAGTGAGATGTGGGGAACGCCCTGTGTGGATTTCAGTTTCCAGCCTAGCTTGGAACTGAATCCTCTCAAAAGCGAGTCATCTGCTCTGAAACAAATGCATCTGCCAGATATTTGGAAAGGTTCCATTATTGCTGTGCTCAGTAAGTTGCAGCAAAGTTCCCAGCCTTGTCTAAAGTGAGGTTTAATACTGCGCGGGATACAAAACGTTTAATGTACAGACATGCATCCAAGGGGGCATTTCCAGCAGATTCAGAGGGACCTAGAAACAGAGGAAGGAGGTGTTGAGAGCCGTCTGTCTAGACGGGAGCAGTTGAAAATCCACTTGGCGCAGCTGAGCACGATAAAAATTCAACCCAGGGCTTACTCTTCAGCGAGGGAGATGGGCCATGCCCGAGGGATGCCCGCCTAAGAGCTCAGTCTTACCCAGACCGCCTGGGCTTTGATTTCTGCCACATCCACTTGCCTCCCTTCCCTGTGCCTTGGCCCCTCCTACCCTCACTCCCCAGGCCTCAAGGCCCATCTTAGAGGTAAGATGGCAGGAGCCTAGGAATCCCTTCTCTCTCTCTGTTCTGCAGCCATACCTACTGACCGATTACTGAGGAGAACCCTCTTCACCTCTTCTGTGTCTCAGCTGGTGCACTTTGGCCTCGCCTTCCTTCGGAGTTGTTCTGCTTAGGACACCCGAGGAGCAGCCATCTCTGAGCTCGCACTCCCTCCTGGGCTGCCCGTGATGTTTGTTTTCTGTCTGAGAACGGACACTCCCTGCCCTGTGCTCCTTAGAACCGGAGAGATAGGGAGAGTCCTTGTAGATCCGCACGGCTGGCTCAGGTTGCAGCCCACCCACTTCTCTGGGATATTGTCTCCAGCTCATTGTTCCTGTGTCCCAGGGGAAGGGTGGGCCTTTTGTTTCAATGTCTGGATTGTAAGTCCTATAAAATATGATATTTTAGACACCCAGTAGATATGCATACTTCCCACCAGGAATAAAGAGGGTTGTTTTGTTATAGTTTAATGCCCATTGTAAAGTGATTAATAAAAAAATCTGGTGCCTTATGAGTTGAGAGGATTAGAAAAATAAAGAAATGATGACACAAAAGAGCATCTTCGTTAATACTAACGCCTGTATTTAAGTCTACACAGTGAATCTTCCCTCCTTTTAATCCAATTCCTTTCATAAAAACACATTAAAACAATTCCTTTCATTAAAAAAGTAAGTGGGGTAATATGACTATAAATCAAAAAAGATACAGAGTATTCATCTTTTTTCTGGATGTCTTTTAAGTTTTTAGTTTCTCACAAAGCAGTTCGTAGCACGCAGATAATAAACCACTTGTGAGAGAGAGAGAGAGACTTAGAATTCCATGGAACTATGGAGTTTTTAAACCACAAAGGAAACCTAGAGATCCTAGAAAATTCTGGATGTGGAAAGTTAAAACTTTCCTCCAAGATTACACAGCTAATTGGAGGCAGAGCTCAGATGAGAACTCAGGTTTCCTGGCTCTCAAGTCCAACCTCTTTCCAAGATCACTTCTCAGATTCTTCCATAGGAAGTTTAATTAAATTATGTGCTTCACATTGCTTGTGGTTTGAAACATGAGCTTCTTGGTATCCCAGCTTCAGTGGGGTCAAGGTAGCGCGTTAGCCAGCACCCTAGGGAGGAAAGACAGAGCCCTGGCCAGGTTGGGGGCAGGAAATTCATTAGTAAGAGGGATTCCAAGTTAAAGCTAAAGAAACAGGGCCACAGCAGGCCATCAGGGAAGAGCAGTGAGTGGTGAAGAACAGGGGCAGGAGATGCCTGGAAGCCCCCGGGGTTGTGCCCAGGTGAAGAAACGTGGTACCTCTGTATGTTCCCTTTAGGGACCCTGCTTCCCTGGGCTGAGCATCCCACATTCCTGACTACGGCTCATAGCCATTAAAGTGACCCCAGTTTTTGGAGGGAATCATTTTAACCAAGAGGAAAAAAAAAGTTTTTAAAATAAAAAAGGCTGTATTTGAAATTTGTCATCCTAACTAGGCTTGGAGAAAGTCGTAAATTGTACCCTTTATATTCGGATCTGGGGGCACCTCTGCATTTCATCAGTTCATTCCATTAAAAAAAAAAAGTCCCATAAAGATTGGCCTAGGCTCTCAGGTGTCCATGCATCATTATATAAGTCCTTTAGAAGAGGACTTCACCTTTTTCTCCTCCTTTTGCAGTCCTAAGTTACCTTTTCAATTAGTCCTAAAATTTTGTGGAAGGCCTCATAAGACTCACGCCCATACTTGGCCAAGGTAATTAAGGATTTCTGTGCGTCAAGCACTGCCAGTGTTTAACCTAAGAAACAACATTGACTGAAAATAATTGAATCTATTATAGTTGCTAGAAGAAGGCTTCTATTTTTAAATTGTATTTTGTACTGTGAGATTTATATCCCAAAGGATGTTTGAGATGCTAGCTATGTTTAGATTTAATTTTCAGATCTTAATCACGCTTCATAGTGTGCACTGCTTTTTTCCCCCTACCCCTTGCAGATGTACAGCTTTTTTAGTAGAATGGAAGTAATTTATTTCCAAACAAAGGGATGGGACTGATGTTCTTTGAATGTCCGCCTTGATGATGATTTATATAAGGTGGACACAGACCCATCTTTTAGCAGGAATATGATTTTAGTTAATAGGAAAGTAGGAAAGAATATCACAACCATGAAAAAGAAAATTAAGCTCACATTTGAGAAAAGCTTTAGTGTTCATTGAGTATAAATCTGCAGGTATTGATTTGGACATTGTTATAAGCCAGATAAATAAAGCTACAGAAATGTAATGTGAATCGATTTGACATACAGTAGACTATTACCTGAATGTGACTTTTAATACATAAAATATATGGAGAAGTTAAACAAACCAGAATACCATTTAATAATGTGCATTGAGAACTAGAATTAATAAGCAGATCAGAATACATTCATTGGCTGTGTGTTCTCTGATTAGGAAGAGCCGAAATGGGAATTATAATAAACAAGTGGGTTGGTGAGGCTAAACTCAAAGCAGAGGGAACAAGAGGAAAGACCTTGGCAACTGGTGACATCAAACAGTGACTCCTCATTGGAGCCAAGTCCAGGAGTCCCCCAGTGGGTCACAGCCTGATGGATCCCAGCCTTTCCTATTAAATGGTGACAAAGACATTGACAGAATTGCTTTGGTCATACAAGCCCTGTTCTTTCTGTTGGCTCATTCTTTTCCTAGTTAAAACCATTGACTAGGCTATAGGTTGGTGCGGTTTTAGAGGTGTTTAATTCAAGCTTAATTAGAGTTTTAGGCAGTTTTTTCTTTGGCGTATATTTTTTTAATTCTAGGACTTAATGGGTTTGCTTTTTATGTGTATGCAAAAAGCTAATCTCATCTATTATGACTTGATTTTGTTATTTTAACTTTCTAAGGGTAGGCTTATCTTCACATTTCTCTTCCTTTTTGTACTAAACACAACTTGTACTCATCCTATACAGTGTAGCTTAAGCATCTTTGCCTCAGTGCACGTGAAGAAATAGTGCACAAGAATAGTCCTATTTCTTGACCTGAGCCATTTCATGAACATCTTAAAAGTATGATAATTAGTTTCAAAAAATCTTGATAGACCCAAATAAATCAAGATAAGGACGCAGTAAGTGGAGGTATAGAATGTGTCCTTCTTTGAATTATACATAATTTCTTAATTCCCCTTTACTGGTATACCTGATTCTTAACAGTTTTGACAATCTCTTACAATCAGTGTTTTACTTTGAAGCTTTTTGAATAGATTATGCCTCCAGTGCCTACTGTCATTCATCTCTATGGCATTTCATGGAACCAGGTGTGTAATAAGGGTCACCATTTGTGACTTTCAGAAGGAAGCCAAGAGCCAGGGTGTTGAAAGCCCTCGTGGAGGAGGCTGAATGAATTAATAATTCACCTGTGAAGGACTTTGGTAGAGAACAGAATTCCTTCCTTCTCTTCCTTTAGAATAAGGAAGCCTTATTCTAAAAGTAGGATTTAAGATTGCTTTCAAAGATGGACACAGTGCAAGCAAAGAGTAAAGACAGGTGAAGCAGACACAGCAGGGAGACAATACGGGCAGGAAATAAGATTATTAAAAAATGTTTGCCCTGGAGTTCTTCCCCTGTGCTGGAGGAGGAGGGACCACAGATCTGACCCCAAATTTCCTCCAATCTTAGGAAGAAGAAAAACAGATGGGATAGATGCTGGGAGATCCCAGCTTAGTAATTAGCCTTAGGAACCAATGGGATAGATTCTGTCAACAAGCTGGTTTCTTGTGTGCTGTCTTTATAACTATGATCTGTTAATAGTATCCAAGGATTACAGTCCATGGGAGAAAAAATCTAGAACATTTCCTTCCTGAAGCCCAAAGCCTAGTTAACTCGAATTGACACTACAGTCCCTACACTACAGTGTTAATTAGGGTAGATGTGTTGCTGCCTAAAGTCATGAGACATTTTATTATTTAGAATAAGCATTTAAGCCTCATGAAACAGGAGCAGTTCTCAGTGATAGGAGGGAAGGTAGTGTTCACAGTCATAGATTCAGTCAACAAATATTAAGGACCTGCTACGGGTCCCACTGGGGATGTGGCAGTGAATAAGAACAGTTGTAAAAGGCAGTTAAGAGATGGATGTACAACAGTGTGAATGTACTTAATGCCCCTGACCTGTACACTTAAAAATGGTTCAAATGGTGAATGTTACGTCTGTTTTACCACAGTTTTAAAACTGCCGCAATCCAGGCAAGTAAGAGGCAACGTAGTGGGACTAGATCAAGCACGTGGGGTGGGGGAGTGTTAGGGTCTCTGAAAGGGGCCTCTTTCCTGCCTGGAGGGGTCCTTGGGCCCGTGATCCAGAAGGACTTGGGAGCCACTGCCCCCACCTTTTGAAGTTTAAGGAGCCAGCTGGAGTCTGAGGTCCACGGGGTGCGACTGCAGAGGAAGGGGAAGGGCCCCACTGCCCTGGGAGGCTGGAGCCTTTCTGTTCACTTAACCGAGTTGTGTCCTGGTGCTTCCTT
This sequence comes from Balaenoptera ricei, assembly GCF_028023285.1. NCBI lineage: Eukaryota > Metazoa > Chordata > Mammalia > Artiodactyla > Balaenopteridae > Balaenoptera > Balaenoptera ricei. Next base: position 72,379,888 of record NC_082656.1, on the reverse strand, counting down.
CACAGACGGCCATCCTGAGACGACAGGGGCGGTACGTATGCTCCACCATCCCTGCCAACGCACAGCAGGAAGCTCAGAGCTTATTTGTTACAGAGGTAATGTATTTCTTCTATGTCTCCTCCCCTTTTAAAATTTTCAGTGATATTTTTAAGAAAGTGTCAAAGAGGTGATTACATTTTTATGATGGAAGTTAGAATAGAAAAATAATATGAAGTTTTCAGAGTCTGAAACTTGGACAGAAATGTCAACAGGGGTCAATTTGATGACAAAACATGAATTCTGCAAAACTTATCTCATAGCCTTAGAATAAGGAGTAACTTGTGAATGAACTCACTGGACACCTAGCAGACTTTGATACTGTTTTTAATGGAGACTCAGCACATGCATTTATGTATTCATTGACTTCATTTATATGTTTATACTTGTAATTTATTATCAAGATTAGTTCAATATTCATGAAGTACCAGGTAACAATGAGCAGAGCCTAACTATCCCTGATCAATATATGATTATTATTACTTTTGTTTGAACATACAGAAAACGACTCTTTTGTTAAGGAGGAAAGAAAAATTATTGCTTTGAGATTGCTTGCTTTTTCTGTCTTGAGGTGTTTGTTTCTTCCTCCAGGTGCCTTTAGATAGGATGAACGAGTTAGGTGTTTTAATTTTGTTTCTTGAAGTGCTCCTTCATTTAAAAAATAGTGTAGGGCTTCCCTGGTGGCGCAGTTGTTGAGAATCTGCCTGCCAATGCAGGGGACACGGGTTCGAGCCCTGGTCTGGGAAGATCCCACATGCCGCGGAGCAGCTGGGCCCGTGAGCCACAATTACTGAGCCTGCGCGTCTGGAGCCTGTGCTCCGCAACAAGAGAGGCCGCGATGGTGAGAGGCCTGCGCACCGCGATGAAGAGTGGTCCCCACTTGCCACAACTAGAGAAAGCCCTCGCACAGAAACGAAGACCCAACACAGTCATAAATAAATAAATAAGTAAATAAAAGAATGTGAGTTTCTTTAAAAAAAAAAAATAGTGTATTTTTATCCCCATTTTTCTAGTTGCTATTTAGGAGCTAAATATGCCCATCAATAAATTTGCCCACTACAAGGAAGCTATGCTATTCTAAGCGAAGGCCCATTACAATAACAACATTTAGTTTCACTGAGATTTTTTTTTTTTTTTTTTTTTTTTTTATTTTTGGCTGTGTTGGGTCTTCGTTTCTGTGCGAGGGGTTTCTCTAGTTGCAGAGAGTGGGAGCCACTCTTCATCGCGGTGCGCGGGCCTCTCACTCTTCATCGCGGTGCGCGGACCTCTCAGTCTTCATCTCACTCTTCATCGCGGTGCGCGGGCCTCTCACTATTGCGGCCTCTCTTGTTGCAGAGCACAGGCTCCAGACGCGCAGGCTCAGTAGTTGTGGCTCACGGGCCTAGCCGCTCCGCGGCATGTGGGATCCTCCCAGACCAGGGCCCGAACCCGTGTCCTCAGCACCGGCAGGCAGACTCCCAACCACTGCACCACCAGGGAAGCCCACACTGAGATTTTTGAAAACTTGAATGTATAGTTAAAATTTTTGAAGTGTGTTCTCTTATCATTCTGAAAAGGTAACTTCTTGTCTTACCTCCTTTGCCACTCTATTCGTAATATTAATGCAAGACAAACGCAGCCAAATATGTTTACAGAGTCTCAAATGTTTATTTTAAAGCAGGACATTAGGCGAACTGTCCTGCAGCCTGTTTTTGTAAAGAAAGGTACATTGCGGCACAGCTGCACCCATTTGCTCTCTCACATATGCCTGTGACTACTTCACATTACAGCTCAGACACCAATGGCTGCAATGGAGACAGTGTGTCCCTCAAAGCTGAAAATATTTGCTATCTGGCCTTTTGCAGAAAAAAATTTGTTGATCCTTGTTTTAAGGCATATAGTAAAAGTGTTAATTACTAATTCAGTTCTCCCAATTTCTTTAAAAAAATATTATGTTTGAGGGACAACTCTCCATTAAGTTCTTTCATCGCTGCAGGTTGGGCAATAGCGACTTCACCCTGTGGGGCAGGAGCCAGCATAGCTACACCCTCTTGGGCCCCTTCCACCAGGGTGGAGTGCAACAGCACTTCCGCCCCGTACTCGTGTCCACAGGAGGATGACCTAATGCCTTTAAACAAAACAAAACAAAACTTCAAAAACCTTCCAGTATAACTTCAAAATATTATTGAATTTCACAAGTTTGAAAGGTCAGTCATGAAATCAGCCCAGTCAGATCCCTGTCTCTTTAGAGATGCAGTTCTCTGGATACTGATTTCTGATTGAACCCCTTGTCTCCTAGACTTTCTACACCTCCAGAGGGGTGCGGGTTGCTTGCCTTGTTCTGTGCGCCTGCCTTGGAATTTAGCCTGTGCCTGCCGTGTGGGTGGTCAACAATGGCTTATTAAATGAGTGATGCTGGTTACTTAACCTGGTTAACTGTGTTTTTTGCAGTTCCTTATAATTTAAAGTATTTAAACATTGTAATGATCTTTCTTACCCATTTTCCCTAAGATATTAAAAATCTGGGCACTCAGGTGTTCTGTTCATAAATGCACTGATGATGTACAAGTGTATACTTATTTATTTATTTTTAATTGGGCAGGTACATTTTATACTTCGGAATCGGTTTAATGTTCTACAAGAGACTTTGGTGGTATGACTTTAGTTGAAGGGCTTGGTGAAAAACCAGAACAAAGATAATAGGAGCATGTCCACAAGACTGTGTCATACATAGTCTGCCCTGACTTGGCTGTGCTAATGGACCCAGGGATAGGATGGGAAAACCCAAACCTACAGATAATTCTGAAGTCATACTGGTTTTGGAATGTGATTTTGAGTGTGGATGTCTGATGTTCTAAACGTGAAAATGCTTTGAAATTAAAAAAAAAAAAGCATTTATAAGAATAAAATGGTATTTAAAAACATTTGTAACTACATAGCAAAGAAATTGAAAAGTTGTTCAGCTCCCACATCTGACTTTGTTTTTAACCCTTCTCTGCTCTTTATTCCACCTCAGAATGATAATATAAAAAACTTACTCTACCTTCCGTTCACAACCTTGCCAATAGAGTGCTTAGTGTAGAGCCTGGCACGAGAGGCATTAGCGGTAGTTACTTTCATGACCTTGGGGTTTTGCTTCAGAAAGCCTTCGGGCATGAAGTATGAAATAGATAAAAAGGTTCACAGTATAAACAATGAAGTGAAGTAAACAGAATAGAGACTTTGTTCATGATGTTACAGCCAGAGTCAAGTCAACTAGGTACGACTAATACATTTAACTACCTATGTTTTCACTTTATTCATTCATTTTTTGCCACACTGACATCTATATATGTGTAGTCAAGAGCTGTCCGTACGGAAAAGCAAGTTCGCTGATGGTAAATAAATCAAATGCTTCACCTGTTTATTTTGACTCATTCATATTTGAAGATCTGGTGGAGGAGACTTTATAATCTTAAGACTCTACATACTACTCAGTGGATCCTCCTGGACAGATGAATGAAAGACACCGTGCTGGTTGGTCGAGCTTGTCAGATAGCGAGGTAGTTTAATGCAGTCCGTGTAGGTTGGTGTCACTGTGGAATCCGGGCAATGGACTGCTCCATACTTTGTACATTTGTACACATGCACGCACACATGTACACGTGAAGAGGTCATGGTGCCGCTGTGAGTTGGAATCTAAATCTTTCTTCCTAATTACCTCACACTGTCCCTTATAAATAAAATGAAAATCTGAGGGCAAATGTATGTAATATTGACTAATGAGCAAGTTTTAATATTAGTAAATACTACGAAAGTATCTTTAGGTTCACACTTTCCATTTACTTTCATGTTCTTCTAGAAGCCCACGTGACTTCTTAGGAACCAAGTGGTTTTAAGTTAGAAACAGCACATTGTTATGTAAATGCAGCAAGAGGCGGTGAGGTTTGTCTCCTTGTAACATCTGCTCTTGGATCTTGAATGACAATGACTTAAATGACCCCTCTCCCAAGTGTAACATTTCAGTGGTTCTTAAGCTTCATAGGAACCTCTACTGGTGGCATTTCAGGCATGAGAGGGTTGAGGGGAAAGAATTTTTTTGATGTTGGTGTGGGTGTGCATTCATAAACTTCCCCAAATGTTCTCCAAAAGTCATCACATGTCTTTTTTCTTTTTCTCTTATGCTTTTTTTTTTATGCTCCCCTCTCCCCCCCAAATAGTGCATCAAAACCTATAACTCTGACTGGCATCTTGTGAACTACAAATATGAAGATTACTCAGGAGAGTTTCGACAGCTTCCAAAGTGAGTAAATGATCAGACCACACAAGATGGGGTTATACACACAGGGAAAGTTCTTTGTACTTGAAATGCCTAGGGAGATGTGTAACTTCACATGCAATCAGAGTGATTAGAGAAAATATTTCTAGATGGTTTGTGTGTATATGGGTTAGCTATTGTTTACAGGGTATTTGTTAATAGTCCTCAAACCTAGTACTCTGGGAATTGGTAGATGGTAATAACACATGGATGGTTTAATTATGTTCAGTGATTCTGCTCAGGGTACCACTGATAAAACAAAAACAGGTGAGATTTTTTTCAGTGAGAAACAGAAAACAAAATGTAAGTGTATTGAAATATGCTGAGGTGTGTTTTATATTAAAAAGAGTATTTTGAAAAGACATGAAAAGCATTTTATATTGAACAAATTTTATATTTAAAAAATGTACATCAAAGAACAAGCATTTTCCCAAATTTCTTTACCTCCTTTAAAGTATTAACTCATTCTAAAATATACCAACAGCAAGTGTGTTTAGATTGATGAGCAGTAGTTAAAGTAAACCAGGTATAGATAGGTCTTGCCTTGAGAGGGTATCTGTTATAAAATGGTATATCCTGAAATAACACAGTTGGCAGATTTTAGTTTATTATGAAAATTAAAAGCAAATAATGATGGATTGTGTTTCAAAAGTAACCGTTGCCAATGAAAATTTTAATTGAGACCCTATTAATAAATTTTTCTTAGGATTTGTTGCATCTGTGAGTTTGAACTGTTTATACTATTCTCAGTGGACCTAGTTGTTTGTTTTTTCTGTTTGTGTGGTTCAGCCACTCCTTAAGAGTGTCCAGCCAACTTCCCAATTGCCTCTTTTTAAACCTCGGCTGAGAACACTCCCTTCCAGCATTGTCTTCTCCAGATGGGTATGCTCCTTACTTCTGTATATGTACCCAGTACTTATTTGGGGACTTAATTCTTCCTGTTGGGTTGGTAAAGCTATCTTCACTGATAGGTTTGTTCATGCTCTTCTCATGACTGAAAGAGAACCGACTGGGGATACAGTGTATTTTATATGATATACTTTTACTGCTGGTGGATTTTACCTCTTGGCATTTATAAGAATTTCAGTTGTGTGATGAGAAGGAGACGAAGGTTGTAACAGTGATTAAGAACATAGATTCTGTAGTCGGCCTGCATCATCTACTTACTCTGCCCTCTGTAAGCCTTAGTGTCCTCATCTATTAAGTGGTCTTAGCACCAGTCCCCACCATCTAAAGGACTAAAGGAGGTAACACATGTGAAGTACAGCACAGTGCCTAGCACATAATAACTGTTTAATGACTGATATCGTTATTGTCCTGTTTTTGTTGTCAATACCATCGTCATTAAGACTGTGGTTTCCAATCACTTCAAATGGAGTGACCTCATTTAAACTTCGTATTAAAAGTTATTCTACCATGTGTTTATTTATTAATACACTTTCCCATTTTTAATCTACATAACTCCCAACAAGCCATGCCGTCTTGTCTGCCTAGCTTTTGGGAGCTCTCTAACTCTTGGATCACCCACTTTGAAAAGCAACTTCATCTATTGTTTTTATTCTTTAGCCAAGTGGGCCAGCTTTGGATTTGTTAAATGCTGGTTCCTTTGATGGGGGAAGAAATGCAGCATCTCTTCATAGATTAGGTAATTATAAAACAAGATTCTTTCTTCTTTTTAAAGCAAAGTGGCCAAGTTGGATAAACTTCCAGTTCATGTCTATGAAGTTGATGAGGAGGTGGACAAAGATGAGGTAGGATGCTTGCTTACGGATCTAAGAATTGATTTAGTTCACAGATTTAGAAGATCCATTGGAAAATTAGCAACATTTAGCCAAAACAGGAATTGGAATGTTTCTTGAAACAGGGGAGGAATTTTAAAAAATGCATTGTTTGATTGATTGAAATAAGGTCTGTGTTTCAACTTGACTGCTTAGCATTGCCTGTTCCTCTGGTCCTTGTTTATTTGTTCTGAGATCATTTTCAAAGTCCTGGACAAGATTTGGCTACATTGTTAAAAGATCAAGATTACTTAGATCCTAAGTTTAGGTTGTTTTTCAGCAGGCTATTTGAAACAAACTGGCAGCCAGTAGATTTTAAATGGCTGTTTCTTCAGTGAGGGCATTGAGTAAAGTAGATAGTACCCAGAACCTCTGAATTTAACAAGCCCACTCCCCCTACTATTGGAGGAACGGTTATGGCCAGAGAAGTGTATAAAGAGAACCAGGCATTAAGGTGACCGTGTACACTGAGCAAGGAAAACCTAATAAAAAGTTAGTGCTGCCCATCTCCGCATTACTTATTCTTCCCTACTCAGTATTAGATGCCTAATTGTGAGTGTTAACAATGTCCATGGTAGCAAATTATTTTAGAAACCACTTTAAAAATGTTCTGGGAAGAGAAAGTGGTCATTCAAAATGAAAAATAAGATATTAAAAACTTGGTGCTGATTAACAGTAAGAGGAGGACCGATTGAAATAATGCACATAAGAGCGCACACCAAACTGTAAAATCCTAGACAGATAAGTTACTTCTGTTATCACTAATAATAACAACAGTAAAACCACCAATATCAAAATTGAGGTGGTCTCAGACAAAGCATAAGACAGGTCTTTCTGCGGTTGTCTACTTGATTACAAAAATAAACATCATAATTAGACTGGTCCTCAGGAGGTGTGAGCTGGGTGACCTGACAGCGTAGTCCTCTCTTCCTAAGGCGCCTCCTCAAGTGTGTACTGGACACAGTCTTAGGGGGCAAAGAGTCACAAGGCAGAGATCTTAGAGAGTGAGGAAGGGGCGGGGGTCAGGATGTGGTGGAAGGTTTGCCACATTGTGTATTTGTGTGTGTGTATATTTCATCTGTCTGTCTGCTTATTATATGTGCGAATATAAGCCTGACTTATTTATAGCAGCAGCTGGCAGCCCCATGCCCTTAAACCCAGATCTCAGTGTTCGGGTCAGAACTTGAGGAAACATGTTTCTTTACTTTTCTAGCTGTTGCCCTTCACTTTTCTCTCTTCTCCTTTCCTCTCTCCCTGTTGTGGTCTTGCCTCTCTTTCCCTCTTTTCTGTTGCCCCAGCATTTTATCTCTGCTTTCTTTATTGCCTGCCTCATATTTCCTTCCTTTCTTATTCACCTTTCCCTGAACTAAGCATCTGGGAAGTTTTCCAGGAATTTGCTTTTGTCCTCCAACTATATGGGAGTGTAATGTGAAAACATTTTTCATCAAACCGGGCGAGACCTTACAACTTGAGTGCTTAAGTATGGTATGTACTTTTTGTGGCTCGTTAAACACTTAAAATACTTGGGGAAAAAAAAAAAAAACTTGGACTAGAACAAGCTTTGCTTTTTAATGGACTAGAGTTTGCAGAAATTTAGGCTTGTTTCCCCTCTTTTATTGGTAAGTGGACACAGTAGGTGTTAGTGCCGGATGGTTACTCCAGTAAAGGGGCGATGGGCAACCTGGTATGAATTGAATGGATTTCCCATCAGTAATGACGGGAGATTGATTGTGGTATTGCACTTGTCTCCTAGGATGCTGCCTCCCTCGGCTCTCAGAAGGGTGGGATCACCAAGCACGGATGGCTGTACAAGGGCAACATGAACAGTGCAATAAGCGTGACCATGAGGGTAAGGAGGCCCATCACCCTGCTTTCCCCTTACTAAGCCCTTTTTTTCCTGTGGGTCTTGGGAATGATGCTCAAGATGAATGGGCATGCTGTTTTTCCTGACAAAAGTGACATTGTCTGGTTAGTGAGATGCCTCCCTGGTGATCGGTGATCGACCCCCACTGGTACAGCCCCATTTCCACCCGCTCCCCTTGTCACCCTCCAACCACCAGCGTGATGAGATCATCGTAAGGCTGGTGTGAAGGTGCAGTCGCCTTACAGCCTTTCTTCTCCGTATTGACTACAAAAGGGATACTTGGTACCTCGTAGAACATCACAGAGGGGCTACACCTAAGCACTTTCATGGAGGTCTTCCTGCAACAAAATCAAGAAAAGCGAAAATCAAGGACTAAAGGGAAAATGGTTAAATTGGACGGGGGTTGTCAAGAGAAAAGTAAAACTAGTGTAAAAACTATTCAGGAGAGAAGTAGGACCAGTGAGAGGCCAGAATTAATAATAAAGAGAAACAATGGAAGTGAGGTAGGATGTGCAGGGGATAAAAGTTAAATCAGGGGAAATGCTAATTGTTGTAATCCTGAGGCTGGAAAATCATCCAGTTCCGTGAGGCAGAGAACAGTTCCTACTCTGTGTTAGCAAGACACCCTGGGGATTTGAGAAAGTTTCCATCCTTCTGAGCTCCATCCCAAATTAGACTGAGCTCCATCCCAAATTAGAATTCACTGCACCGCTTCTGGGTGGTTATGTAAAAATCTCTGATTCTGTGGGTGAGAAAAATGACCCAGGAATGCTTAGTGAACCAACTCCACAGAATTTAAATTCAGTAAAATTATTAGATGTGATGGAGAGTCTTAACTCACCCAGTTACCTGGGGCGCTGGCCGGAATTAGATTTGTTTTGGAGAGAACTGAAATGGTTTTTACATAGGGTGTACTTGTGAGTTATTGAGAGAGATTGTGGCTGTTTTCATCTTGAAACCATAATTATGTGTGTATTTTTCTCTCAGTCGTTTAAAAGACGATTTTTCCACTTGATTCAACTTGGTGATGGGTCCTACAATTTGAATTTTTATAAAGATGAAAAGATCTCCAAGGAACCAAAAGGATCAATATTTCTGGATTCCTGTATGGGTGTGGTTCAGGTAAATACAAAATGATTTTTATCGTTGAGTTTTCTCATTTGTAAAAGTACCATCTATGAATTAGCAGATTTAAGCAAACACTTCAAAAAATGGCAATATTCATGGTAGAAGTATAATAGCAGACTTAAAAATGAGTTAAAGGCTTGTTTTTCATCATTTTAGAAGATAGTGGGTACAACACACAGGCAGAATTACGTTGTAGGAGGCCCGAGTGCTCTGCATATGAGTTTTTACGTTTAAAACCTGGCTCAGCTACTTTTTTTTTTTGAACATAAATTTATTTATTTGTTTATTTATTTTTGGCTACATTGGGTCTTCATTGCTGCACACGGGCTTTAGTTGCGGCGAGCGGGGGCTACTCTTCTTTGCGGTGCGCAGGCTTCTCATTGCGTTGGCTTCTCTTGTTGCGGAGCACAGGCTCTAGGCACACGGGCTTCAGTAGTTGTGGTGCGCAGGCTCAGTAGTTGTGGCTCGCATGCTCTAGAGCACAGGCTCAGTAGTTGTGGCTCGCGGGCTCGAGAGCGCAGGCTCAGTAGTTGTGGTGCGGTGCATGGGCTTCGTTGCTCCGCGGCATGTGGGATCTTCCCGGACCAGGGCTCGAAACCGTGTCCCCTGCATTAGCAGGCGGATTCTTAACCACTGCCACCAGGGAAGTCCTCAGCTACTTTTTAACTGTGTGACCTTGGACTGGCTATTAACTGAAGTTTCTTCACATGCAAAATTCAGATAATGATAATATTTCCTTAATAGGGTAAGAGGAGTGGATGAGTTAACTTGGAAATATTCAGAACAGTTCTTAGCATTTCTGTGATGACTTTTATCATCATAGTATCAATGGCTCAGTAGTATATTGGCCAAGAGACTGGGTTTCAGATTCAGACTGAGTTCAGATCCCTGCTCTACCACTTACAGCTCTATAACCTTGGAGATATTTTTCAACTTCTCTGTGCCTCAGGTTCCTCAATTGTTAAATAGGGATAATGATAGTACTGAATACGGTTATGGAGAGGATTAATCAATACATATAAAGAGCTTAGAACAGTGCTGGCACATGGTAAGCATTCAGCCAATATTAGGGTTGGGGTTAGGGTTTGTTATCATAGTGCTGTTACAGTTATAGAGTTAGTCTTAAAAATTATTTTAATTATACATGATACATGAATGTATTTGTATTATGAAATGTTAGACAGTACAGGTAGTGCAGAAGTCCCTGTTGACCCCCATCTCTCCCTTTCTCAAAGAGCTACCATTACCAGTTTGGTGTGCCTCCTTCCATGCCTTTGTAGAATTGCCTTTGAAAGCAGGTTGGCAGTTTCCCCATCTGTCTGTTCGTCTGTCCATCCATCCATTCATCCACTCCCCTCCCATTTTCCAGGAAGATCTAAGGCAGCAGTTTACAAGGATACATAAAACACAGGCTAATATAAATTTAAAGTGGTGTGAAAGGAGTCAGGGTAGTAGGGAGGAGATGAAGTGGGATTAAGTTAAGGAAAAAGCGTATATTTTAAAGGCCTAACACCCGCAATGGTGGGTGACAAACCAGGCTCTACGCTTTCTAGCTTGGAGACCTGTTCAGTTGCACAGTGTCTGTAGATACAAACAGTCCAATTAGTCAGAAGCTGCCTGAGTAATCTCAGAATGAAGCCCATTCAGACGTTTCTCTTGGGGGCCCTCATACAGAGGGCACTGTGTGATTAATGAACAATCTTCTTGACGGTTCCTCACAATAGACGCAGTCACCGTTATCAGAGAATTCTTCCTTAAAATGACTCAGTGTTCGCCGATGCCATTAGCCCAAAGCTCGGGTCTCTAAGAAAGGTTGTTTTGTGGGGCCAGTGTGACTAAGGTTAGAGACACATCTCTGGTTTGACCCTCAGGTGTACTTGCTTATGCATTCACATGCTTACTTAAAATTAAATTGCATTTGGGCTTCCCTGGTGGCGCAGTGGTTGAGAATCTGCCTGCCAATGCAGGGGACACGGGTTCGAGCCCTGGTCTGGGAAGATCCCACATGCCACGGAGCAACTGGGCCCGTGAGCCACAGTTACTGAGCCTGCGCGTCTGGAGCCTGTGCTCCGCAACAAGAGAGGCCGCGATGGTGAGAGGCCCGCGCACCGCGATGAAGAGTGGTCCCCACTTGCCACAACTAGAGAAAGCCCTCGCACAGAAACGAAGACCCAACACAGTCATAAATAAATAAATAAATAAATAAAAGACCGTGAATTTCAAAAAAAAAAAAAAAAAATTAAACTGCATTTTCATCCAAATAATACATTCATCTGGTTTAAATGTCGAACAGTACAGAGAGGTAGCACTAAAGGCACAGGCCTGCCAGCCTCACCTCACTTCACCTACTCCCCACTCCCTGAAATGGTCATTTTCAACTTTTTCCACTGTTTTTTTTCTTGGGATTTGCCTCCATATTGCTAGATAAGGAGTGTCCGCTTCTCTTCATTCATTAGTCGTGGACAGTATGTGAGGCTGGAGAGGGTTTTAGCCCCTGCAGCCCTCCTTCCTGCTCCAAGCTGGACTGACTGCTTCCCCAGCCTCTGCACAGTCACCTTCCTGGGCATTCCCTTTGCTGTCCTGCCTGTGTCACATTCCTCGTTTCCAGGATCCTATGTCGTCTTCTTTCTCATTTTCCTTTCTTGTTTTGGAGGAACACATCCTCCAGGAGCTTCCTGGAAATCATGTGTAAGACCTTAATTTTTTGAGAGTTAGATGAAATTTACCTTAGAATTTGAAGGCATTCCATTGTCTTCTAGATGCTTGTGTTGTTTTGGAGTCTTATGTTATTCCCTATTCTTCACAATCTTCTCCTTATCTCTTATCTACGGTGACCTGAAATTTAGGTTATTGTGTCTTGATTTTGATTTTTTTGGTAAGCTTTTTTGTTAAGGCATGACATACGGAGAAAATAAACATGTAATGAATGAGTTTTTACTAAGTTTAGATCTCTGTTATCTATTTGTGCTGAGAAGTCTGTTCTTGTTCTGGAGACTCTGTCCTGCATGTTCTCACCACCTGGGTCTTCTGAACTCTGGGCAGCCTCCTTGGTTAGCAAGACTGTTGGACTCTGTTCAGGCTCACCTTCCTGGGTCCAGATTTGGCCTCCAGGCAGAAAGTGATGAGGTGATGGTAGGGCTCACCTCATCTATTTCCTTTCTATCAGGGATCACAGGGCTGCCCTGATGGTTGCGAAATACCTGAAAACAGTTGTTTCCTCTATTTTGCCCAGTTATTTCTAGTAGTTATGTTGGGAGAATAAGTCCAGACCTTGGTGCTTCATCATGGTCAGCGTGGAAGTTGGGGGTCCAAACTCAGATGACTACAGGGGCCAAGCAGATAAATTAAGTGAAAGAAGAGGCCTGGGTGTAAAGCGATAGGGAATGCTGGAGACTGTGACAGACTGGAGCACAAGTGGTCCCATTTAAAGGGGCAGCTGATGTGCTAGGTGGCACTGCCAGCTCAAGGCTGCCAGATCATCTGGTTCAAGAAAACCAGAAATACAAAATTTTAGTTAAATCTTGGTATTTTTAGTTACTGGTGACTAGTTTAAAAACAACAACAAAAAAACCCCAAAAACATTGTGCAGGACCAAACCCTAGATCAAGGTGATAGCACCACTTAATATTCATTGATAATTATTTTTGCGTCAACAGCTAATTGGCACATGGCACTCTCAGCTTGTAACCCAAACTCAGCTGAAAGCTGCCACTGTAGAAACCAAATTATATCAAAGTATGTTTATTCACAGCATAAAGGAAGGAGTACCAGAGCGAATTGTCAGTGACAGTGAAGTAACTTCTTGTCTGGGATTCCCAAGTGGGAGTTTCATTTGTATTCTTAAGCTGAGAGACCTTTTCAGTTACATTTTAGTTGAGTTTTCTGGCACTGACTTTAAAAAAATGTTTAAAGCAAAACTAAATATATTTGGCAACCTCATTTGGAAAGTAGCAGTAATTACTTTTGTTTTATAAGAGTTTTGTTGCCTGTCTTCAGCAGAGTATAGATGATTTACAGTACGGAGTCCCCGATCACTCAGTCTCTGGAATACATTTCGGAATCTAGGGTTCTGACTTCGGTGGCCATCCCTTCCTTCATATTCTTTTTGCAGGTGTGGCTGACGGTGTTTACATTTAATGAATTGTGTCTAAAGCTTCAGCATGTTTAAATAATTTGCTTTTATCTCCACATCTGTTTGTAAGCTCACCTCCAAAAGTTGTGGCTTAAGTAGTTCAGGTTTTTTTTTTTTAGTATTGCTTTTGGGCATTGTAAAAAAATTAGTTGATTAATGCTGTGAGTTCTAAGAAATGCCTATACTAAAATTTAAAAATAGACCTGAAAGGACTCCAGTTACGAATCTTGAGCCCTAAAAGTATTTTAGAATCTTGAAGTTGATTACACTTATTTTGCAGATAAGGAAACTGAGGCTCAGAAAGAGGAACAATTCAGAATCCAGGCCTAATGCTCACTCTACTTTTAACTTATTTTCATAGAAATGAGTAGGTGAGGAGTGCAGGGGAGAGAACTCCTTTCATATCTGGCCTTTGACCCCTTCTCTGACTCTTGCTGTGAAGTGAGGTGTGAGGCCTTGTGCACAGTGGTCTGCATGCTCTGCTGGGAGCAGTTCTCTCCTGAGAACCGTGCTGCAGAGGTCACAGAGGCGACTTTGGGAGGGCGACCCTGTCCCCGAGACATTCGCTGAGAGCCCCCTCAGGGACTGCGGCTAACCAGCTAGAATTTTAGCGGGCGAGGCCTCTGCTCGGACGCCGCACATTGGTGGGAGTTTGTGATGTCACATCCCTCGGCCTGTAACTACCAGGAGTCTTGTGTCATGTTCCTCGGAGCTGAACCTCTATCTAGTGCAGTCACCAGGGCGATTGTACCCCCCAGGGGATGTTTGATAGTATCTGAAGACATGTTTTGATCTTCACAACTGGGGGGCTATGCTTCTGGCATCTAAGGAGTAAGGCCAGGCTGCTTCTAAACAGGCTGCTGTGCACAGGACGGTCCCCATAACAGTTACCGGCCCCAAGCGTCAGTAGTGCCAAAGTGGAGAAACCCCGGCCTCGTGCACATTCATCCTTCGTCATTTAATGCACATGGACTGCGGTTTTTATACTTTGAGTCAGATACCCTTTCACAGGCGTAAAAGCTGGAGGCATGAGGGAAGCTGGAGGAAGGTAGACATGGTGTCTAAATACCTTTTGGGCCTCATAAATGACGAGAAAGTTGCAGGTAAGGAAATCAGACATATTGCTAGATAATGGTTTGCTTTTAAAGTGTGATACCACATACTACTTCATTAAAAAAGATAGGAGCTAGAGGAACTGAAAATTTTCAATGAAATTTCATTCATTCAGATATTTTTCAAGAGCCTATTATTTGCCAAGCAGTGTTCTAGAAATAGGGATGTAGCATTGAACAAAAGAAATCTCTGCTCTGAAGAGCTTCCGTTTCATTGGATGGGACAGACAACAAATAAATATGTAAAATGTGTAATGTGTCAGATGGGAAAATAAAGTCATGAAGAAAATAATTCAGGGAAGGTGGATACGGATGGGGGTTTATTGGGAAGGGGCTTGCCTTTTTAAATAACTTGGTCTGAAATGCTGATGAGATATTACCCATCAGCAGATAATAAAGAGAAGAATTTTTAAGGCTGTTCCAGTTCTTCTAAAATGTGTCTCTTTACCCTTTTTCTGTTTCAGAACAACAAAGTCAGGCGTTTTGCTTTTGAGCTCAAGATGCAGGACAAAAGTAGTTACCTTTTGGCAGCAGACAGTGAAGTGGAAATGGAAGAGTGGATCACAACTCTGAACAAGATTCTCCAGCTCAACTTTGAAGCTGCAATGCAAGAAAAGCGAAACGGAGACTCTCATGAAGGTAGGCGGGTATAGCTTTCCCCAGGTGCATGCACACTCTGCGGGTGTCTTCTCTTTTGCCAGAGGGCACAGGAAGTAGCCAGATTACTGCACAGGTACATGGAGGTGGGACAGACGTGAGCTCCTTACAGATAACCTGTCAGCAAATATTTTGTCCCAGTAGAATGTCCTACCCTGACATCATTTGTATAATGAGAAGAATCACAGCTTTGGAGGCAGAAAGGAATGCCTGAGTTCAAGTCCCAGCAATACCATTTTTCAGCTGTGAGACCTTGGGCGAGCCACTTAACGTTTTCAGAGCCTTGGAGTACTCTCTTGTAAAATGGGAATAAAAACGGAACCTGCTGGTTGATAGGAAGATTAAACAAGATAATGTATCTCAAGCACCTGGCATAGAGTCGGCACTTCAAATACTAATTATAGTTTTTATTGTTATCATTAATCATATCCTTTGGAATTTTCAAGTGAAAGTTAGGATGGGCAGAAGCCACAGATTAAATTGGTTGGGAAAATCTGGCTATGTTCTTAACAATTCATGTTTTATTTCAGGCCCTTGAACAGGTGATTCCCAACTCTGGCTGTGCCTTAGAAGTCCCTGGAAACTTTTAACAAGTACTCTTTCCTTTGTCCCACCAGAGATTCTGGTTTAGTTGGCCTGGGCTGGTGCCTGGTGGGTGTGGCCATGTGGGCTGCTGTCCGGAGCCCTTGACAGTTCTGGTTAGACACTGTCCGTGCTGCTTTAGCCATCAAACGTTCAGCGCTCACCACTGGGCCTGGCATCAGCATTTTTTAAAAGCTCTGAGGTGTTTCTGTTCGGTATCCAGAGTTGAAAACCACTGTGTTAAAGGGCACATAAGAGAAACGGCCTTCCTCCTCCTGTTTTAAATAAAATGCTTTCAACTATGAGTGACTCAGGTAATCTGTTTTGCTGTTTTAGATGATGAACAAAGCAAATTAGAAGGTTCCATTTCCGGTTTAGATAGCTACCTGCCTGAACTTGCCAAGGTAACATCATCTTAAATCTTCTGCTCTTCATAGAATGATATTGAAATGATTAACAAATACATTATGGTAAATTATTAAAATCATGTTGTAGTTATTGCTATTTTTTGACTTCAGTATTTGGTGAGGTGAAATACATTGCTGACTTAAGTCGGATTTGAGTCTGTTTTCCAGAAAGTGCCTTACAAAGTATTCTCTTTTTGTTATTCTTTGTTTTCCCCACATAATATTTAATACCACATTAGAAGTATTGAAGAAATAACCAAGGTGCACGGGTAAATGTTTCCATAGTAACATGTTACTTACTATGTTCACACATACGCTTCCCCTATTCAAGTTAATAGAGACAATTCCAAAAAGGATGGATAAGTAATAATCTTGTTACTGAACCAAAGAGGGTTGCCTGAGTTATATGAATTTTACCCGGGTCCGTCTGAATGAAAAAAAAAAAAAAGTTATACCTGTTTTTTATAATCTTGAGAAACTCTAAAAGTTACTGAAAAGCACGAAGATCAAAACAACCATATTCCCACCACCCAGATTCAACACCTGTTACTGTGTTGTCTTTTCAGCTTCAACATTTTTTAAAGAAATAAAAATACCAGTTATACTTGAAATTCTTTTTTAAACATCATCTGTACTCCATTCCCTTCTTCCCCCACAACCTCAACTAGAGACAACCACTATCATGAGTTTTCTGGAAATACTTCCATTTGATTTTCGTATATTTACCAATATATCTATCATAATAATATGTGGCTGTGTTTTGTACGTTTAACATATTATATAAATGCTAACATATTATTCTGCACTTGCTTTTATTTTTAAATTAGCCTTGTTTTTGAGATCCATCCAAGTTGGTATATAGATCTAATTCATACCCTTTATTGCATTGTGTAAGCACTTTATTTTAGCAGTTCTATTATTTCCAATTTTTTCTGTTACAAACAATGCTACAATGAATATCCTTGTACTTGCCTCCTTGTGTGCATCTCTGAATAATTCTTTTTAAATGAGAGAAATATCCTTGTCTTCTTTGGCCCTTTATATTCTTACTCTGTTATTGCCTTTCTATTCTTTTGTGTGTGTGTGTGAATACAGTGAAATAGAGATGCTACACACCCGTATCTTAAACACTGTAATAGAAAACATGGTTTATCTATATACCATTATAAGTAGACTAGCATTCAACATTGACCTTTACTTTAAGACAACATAGCTGTTCTAAAATATAAAATCTCCCTCCCTGGCTAGGACTTTAGAGCATTGTTTTTCTTTAGCACTTGACTGTTACCACAGTATCTTTTTAGCACCTGCCTATTAAAGCTAATTTTAGTGCTACCATTGTAACCTCCTTCTAGGCTGGGAAGAGTTTAGCTTGTGTGTTTGTGCTTTCATGTTATAAACTTCTGTGTGTCATATTTTGCATTGAGATTCGCTTTTTTGTTATGTTTTGAGGTTCATGATTTCTCAAAGCAAAATGTCTGTTGAAACAGATAATATATGTAATGCGATCTAGAATTTAAAAAGTTAACTTTCTATACTTACTGGGTGAACACAGTGGATACCTAGGAGAAGACTCATATTATTTGAGCTTAATGTTGATTAATTAGAAATGTTTTTTTTCTTGTGAAGACATACAGGAATTGTGCCTTCCTTTCTTCTCTCACTGCCTACTACTACCTGGCCTTCAGAATTCCTTGATCCTAAGACCTAAGGAGATATATATCACACATATTTATTCTTTTAAAAAATATATATATACATATTTATAAAACATATTTGAAGCTGTTTTTCAAACTGGTGGGTAATGACCAAGTGAGCTGAAGCTATTTTAGTTGGTAAAAAGTAATTAAATTGGTTAAATCAAATTAAATTAAATTAATTGGTTTCAATCTCCACTTCTCATTTACTTTAAAATTTTTTCTTCTTTTTTTATTGAAGTAGAACTTACATAGAGTAAAATGCTCAGGCCCTAATTGTATAGCTTGATGGATTTCACATTTGTACACCCACATGACGCCCATCCATATCAACGAACATTTCCAGCACCTTAGCAGACTGTCTTGTATCCTCCCTCCCAGCTGACATTCTCATTGTTTTGACCTCTGTGACTGTAGATTAGTTTTGACTATTCTAGACCTTCCGAAAAGTGGAATCATACATATGTACTCTTTGTGTCAGGCTTCTTTAGCTCAACATTATGTGACCCAGAATAAAAAAATGGATAGAATTGAATAGAGGATATTAAAGTGTACTGCCTTTAATAATGATAGATATTATTTAAGATATATGTGTAGGGCTTCCCTGGTGGTGCAGTGGTTAAGAATCTGCCTGCCAATGCAGGGGACATGGGTTCGAGCCCTGGTCCAGGAAGATCCCACATGCTGCAGAGCAACTAAGCCCATGCACCACAACTACTGAGCCTGTGCTCTAGAGCCCGCATGCTGCAACTACTGAAGCCCGCACGCCTAGGGCCCGTGCTCCGCAACCAGAGAAGCCACCGCAGTGAGAAGCTCGCACACCGCAACGAAGAGTAGCCCCCGCCCGCCACAACAAGAGAAAGCCTGCGCGCAGCAACGAAGACCCAACACAGCCAAAAATAAAAATAAATAAATTTATAAAAAAAAAAGATATATGTGTATATCATGCATATATCATATGTTGATATATATATGTAGAAAGAGAGTGAGTGTGTTTGTGTATGTGTGTGTTGGGTTGTGATGTAAATGTATTTCTTACTGTGGGTCATGGTCAGAACCTAAAAAGTGCAGCATTATAAGGGACTTAACTGTTGTTTTTTTTTCCCCCAGCTCTCAAGTGTTTTTAAACCATTTTAATTTAAGAAGGTAGAAAAAGTGCAGAAGGTAATTTTTCGAAGAGAAAAAAAAAGAAAATTAAGATGTGCTGTTATCCACCAGCATGCTGCCATCCCACTTGTGGGGCAGGTATCTGTTGTGATGCCTCTTGTCCGCCTGCTTGGTGGCAGAAGTGCAGTGTGAGGGGCTCAGGCACCAGTGTGCCCGGCTCTCAGCCCCTTCATCATCCAGGGCCCCGAGTGTGAGTGGTTTTGACTATTTATAACCCCCTCCAGTGTATCTGGGGTGGGGATCATTTGTACCTGTTAAGAAAGGAAGGAGGTTGATTGATACCTGGTCATCCTGATTTTAGAAGGAATGGATTCCAGAGTGTGAGATTGAATAGGGGTGGGAGGGCGTGTGGGACGGGGAGGGAGGCTCGAGTTGCACAGCTAGGCAAGGAGGGAGAGTTTAGTCGGGGTGAGGAGCTTAAGAGGCCAGTACCAGGGAAAGGTCCATGGGGAGATCAGGCCACAGTTACGTCAGATTGCAGAGAAAGGACTAGAACAGTGGGGGCAGGCAAAGGTGTAATTTAATGGCAGGCTCCTCTCAGGTCAACTCCTCTTTCTGCTTCTTTCATCCTGTTGCCCCGGCTTTTGTTTTCCACTGTGACGGAGACATAACCAAACAGGATATGAGCGACAGGAAGTTGTTTTAGTACAAAAATAGCTGGTGTCTCATTGTGGAATGTGATGGAGGGGCCCTTGACATACAGTAGGAGTGATGTGGAATTAGGTTTTCAGACTATTTTGTATATTCTTGGCCCTTTTGTTGCTTGTACATTTAGTACTGAACATCTCTATTGTTTTCTTATGGGGACACACTGTGTATACCCTAAAACCTGTTCTTTTCCTCCTGTTGTCTAAAATGGAACCAAACATATGTTTGCTCTAAACCTAACAGCATTTATAGTATTAGAGTACATAGTCTTATAAACATTTTTATGAAATACACAAACTGTAGTTAAAGGTAGTTAATTGGTTTCTTCCCTACAGTGTCAAGGGGTAATATGATCATGTGGTAAACCTGATTACTATTTATTTGATAAATATTTTTTCTGGTTACGTTTACCTTAGGTAACATTGGAATGAATATATATATACGTATGTATATATATCACCTCCTGTGTAAAGGTAGTATGAAGAAAACCCTCATGCTTCCACCTTATATTTTCCTCCATAGCTTTTCTATTTTTGAGCTCTTTGTGTACTCAAAAAACAGCTGCTCACTCTTAATTTGGCTTCCCCATGTGGTTCCTGTTGAACCAAAATTGCTCCCATTCTGTTACCTTGTAACTTCTTTATAGTGAATGAATTTACCTTTCTTGGTAAATCTTCCACAGTTGAACACAGGCTAGAGTCTGGTGTCTCAAACTTTATGGTCTCATTGAGGTTGAGTAAGCATCAGGGGGCCAAGTTCAGCAGTGCTTGTCAGAACCCAAACAGTTTCACGGACACCTTCTCTGAGTTTTTAAACCACATCTGTAATAAATACTTCCTTCTCTGTATCCTAATCCAGAAAATTATGTCATTGTGTTATGATACAAAGGAATCGGCTAGGGTTGTGTTTGTGAGGTCAGCTGGCGTTCCATTTCTTGGGCTTCCTTATCTAGAATGCTTTATTATAGCTTTGTGACACAGAGGATGAGATGATGGTCCCTGGGAGTTAGATATCATGGAAGTAGTGGAAACAAATCATGACAACTCTTTAAATTAAAAGTATGTATTCTGGCTTCAAAGGATTTTGCTAAGTCTTCCTGTTTGCAACCCATTCTGTTTAAATGAGCCAACAGTCAACACAGTAGTTTCCTGATGAGCCGTCCTCAAAATATGATGCTCTGGCCTTCAATTGTTTTCCCTGCTCAGAGATAAACTTAAGACGCAGAGTATGCCTAAACTTTTTGGTAGTTCTTCTGGAAACTCTTGAATGTTTGGTTCATAACTGCCTCTTAAGACAAGGAAGAAAACATTGTCAGGGTGTATCATTAGTGATTAAACTTAGGGAATACAGGAGTGGGGGGAATAGCCTTTGTTTTAGACAAATCATTCTCTTCTGTAGTATCTGAGAAGTGTCAGTTTTTACAGAGAATGGCTCTGTCATTGTCACTTTTCTCTCTCCATTTTCCTCTATACTGAACCCAAAGTATTAGACGGGCAGTGGGTAGGACCAGCAACAGGGTTTGGGGAAGAACCAGTTGGGTTCTTCCTGCATCTACGGTATGGATTGACCACAGGTTATTTTAAGAGCAGAGCTGGTCTCTGTCACTTTGAGAAGTGCTGGATGGCATAGTCTGTGGGATATTTTTTTACAGCTATATTTTGTGGGCTCTTAGACTGTGAAGTTACTTATTACAGGAATTAATTTTATTGTCTTTACTAAAATTTAAGTGAAAATAAATGTACTTGCTATAGTAAGTAAAAATATTCAAAGTTGTATAAAGAAAAGTTCATCTTTTCCCTTCAACCTCCATCCCCAGATTCCTGAGAGCACTGATGTTATTAACCTGTTATAATTGTTTCTTTACCAAACCAATTGCTCATGGAAACATATTTACACATATGCAGTGTTCTTAGTTATTTTTAAAAATATGCTAATGATATATACATTACTCTGTAACTTGTTCTATCACTTAAAAATTTTTCATAGATGTTCCCCTGGGGCCATAGAGGATCTAGTTCACTCATTTTCATAGCTGCATAATATTCCAAATATGGATACTGAACACTTTATTCAGCCATCTTCCTATTCATGAGCATCTAGATAATTTTCAGTTTTTAGCCTATACAAACAGTGCACAATAAACATCATGACATATTTATAAGCTGAAATACTCATGCTCTTATTTCTGTACGAGGAATTCCCCAAGGTGGGATTTCTGGGTCACAGTTTACTGTGCTTTTAGTACTTTAAATATTGCCAGTTTGCTTTCCCAAAAGGTTGTAACAATTCATATTCCCATTTCTCTGCATCCTCATCAGAGGAGTGAAAAATGATGTTTCACTGCTTTAATTTGTATCCCACTGTTTAGTAGTGGTATTTTTCATATTTTTGTATATTTATTTGCCATTTGGTTTTCCTGCCTTCTGACTTGCCTGTTCATATTCTTTACCTATTTTTTTCTGGTCTAATAGTTAAAGAATCTGGGCTCTGAAGCCAGACAGCCTCAGTTAGAAGCCAGGTTTCTGTTTAGGGTTGTGAATTTGGGGCATAGTATTTACCCCTCGAGCCCCAGTGTTTTCTCTTAAACAAGGATAATAATAAGACTTGCCTCCTAAGTTTGTACCAAATTTAAATGTGCACTTAAGCTAACATCTAGCATAGAGATGTTGGCTATTATCAACAAATATTTGCTTTTATCATTATGATGCTTTCACGTATTTATTATTCCCTGCCTCTGGGGGAAAGCCCTGCCCTTCCCGAGCCACATTTTCTTACTGCCTAGGCTTTAGTTGGTAATTCTTTCAAACACTGTTTATCAGGCGTCCCGTCTGTTTAAAGCACTCTGGGCCTTGGGAAGGATGGGAGGAACTTTAAGAAGCTGAGCCTGCTTTTCCTCTGTCTCATAGAAGAGCTGTCAGTGTGTGCAAGGTGGATTATAAGCTGTCACGTTATTTTTACATCTAACGTTGTCCCTTCTTCCCCATTAAATGGTTTTTCTAGTGAAGAATATATCCCTTGGATGTTAGTGGCAACATCAGGATACTTTGAGTCTATTTTGGCTAGTTGTTGATTTTTTTTTTTTTCTGTTAATGTACCTGCATCTCTGTTTGTCCTCTATATAGAGCTCTTAGCAGTCTTTCTTGCTTTATTCATTTCTCATCTCTTACTCCGCTTGAGTCAACAAGCATCTTTCAGAAAGGCATGAGGAAATGCATCTACATTAAGAACCCATAGCTGTGCTCCAGTGTCTGAGATCATAGCGTTTGCCCTTGTTGAAGTACTCAAGCAAAAATTCAGGAGAATGCATTACTGTTGGTGGTGGCTCGCAGCACCTAGTACTGATGTCTTTGTTAGGAAACGCCATGAGTTGTATACAAAGTAAAGCAAATTCTTTGGGTTCAGTTAAGTGTATTCTACATGCACGTGTTCTGGCCCTTTTGGTTTGAAAAATTAGGATAAGGGGATGGGCAAGATGGATTTAAAACATTGTCCTACACACCCCCGTCCCCAGCCACAGGCACACACTTTCCTCTGTAAGCATGAGCAGGTGATTTGTAGGAATGCCCCTGAGCCTCCAGAAGCCTTAAAGCTGCAGAGAGAGCATCAAGATAAACTTTGTTGTAGAAGAAGACTCGAGCCATCATCTTGTTGAACATTTTTACTCAGAAATGAAAATAGAGTCCAAGGAGGCTAAGTGGCTTGCTCAAGTTCATGCAGCCAGTTAACAACTGAACTAGAACTAGAACCCAGTTTCTTAGCTGGCATTCTGGTGGTCATTTCATTCTGCTAGATGTAGATAGTTTGTCAGATATGGTCAGGGTAGAGTTTGGGTCATTGCTAAGAACCTATTACAACAACTACATGGCTGAGAAAATTAAGATGCTTAATTTCTCATTGGCCATGATTAGAAATGTAACAGTAGACCTCTTTAAGCCACCAGCAGAGAGGACAAGACGCCCTCTCTCCTGTGGCTGTCACCACCCATTGTGTGCTGATATGTGACTCCTGGTCTTTGGGCAAAGGAGCAGATGAGAGAGGACATTCTATTAAGAACTATGACCGCCAGGAAGAACAGGATATAGATTTAGAGGCAGCAGGTGTGGCATATCGTGGCTGGAGATGACTTCTATCTTGTGAATGTCTAAGAAGCTTCCTCTTCTCCCTGTTCCCATATCCCACTTCTCCAGCCCCCATCTCTGCCACCATGTCTCTTTCCCTGAATGACTTCTCTTCTTCTGTCCATCCCTTCAGTGTTGGGGCCCCTGGGTTTCTGTCCACAGACTCGCTTTCACACTTTCCCCCAGGGACTCTCACCCACCCCCCCCAAGACTTGCATCCTCACCTCTGTGCTGATGTTCTCCTGGTCTTAACTCCAGCCTTCCTCCCCACCCTCTGCTCACGTCCCATCTCTCTGGCTGTCTACTGGATGTTTCCAGTTGGAAATCCTGCAGGCATCTCCAGACTCTACCATCTTCTCCACAAACCTGCTCTTCCTCCCAAATTAGTGGATTGACCAGTCAGCAGGCCACCCAAGCTAGGAAGGTGGGATTTGTTATGGGCCTTGCTGTGAGACTGGGAGCCTGCTGTGATAACTCAGGAGAGACCATGTGGACCTCCTAGTCTTTCCCTTTGTAATCCATTGCTTCAGCCCTACCCGAGGGGTGGATCTAAAATGCAGAACTGGTCATTTTATTTCCTTGATTAAAATATTGCAGGATTTTTTGGATTCTGAGTGAAATCCCCAGACCTTACCATACAAATCCGACTCATTTCTCTACTTTTTTCATCATGTACAACCATTCAGTTGTAATGAATGACTTGATCATTGTTCAGGTGTGACTCGTACCTTTATACCTGTAGTACCTCCTCTTAGAATGCCCTTCTCTCCTTTTCTGGCCAAATGTCCTTGTCCTTCAAGATGGGCCTTCCTCTGGGAGCTCTTTCCTGGCGGCCACCCCTAGTGCAGGTTAGCTCACTGTACGTACGATTTCTTTTGCCATTCATATTGCTGTGTATTTTCTGTCTTCCCAGATGGTGTTCCTTGGGGATAGGAACTGCATTTCATTCATGTTTGTGTCCCTAGCTTGACATAAAATATGTGCTCATAAATATTTATTGAGTGAATCAGCAATTCTCCCCTTGCCTGCTACTGACACCTATGGCTGTCCTTCAAGATACGCCACAGTTTTCTTTATTCCACCATCCAAAATGTATGCCTTCCTCCTCCTTTGCTTGTACCCTCAGTCTCAGGCTGGACCCTAAGTCCTTTCTACCCTTTGGGCTCATTTCCTCTCTCAGTATCTATCCTCTGTGTGCATCCTTTTCATTTGGTCTGAAATGCTCATGTTTTCCTCCTTTTTGCTATCTAAATTCTACCCCTTCATTCAAGGCTTATCCCCTATTCCATTACTTTATGAAGCTTTTCTTGATATTAATGCTTAATTATTCTCTTTTGCTTTCTTTGCATTGGTTTTGGCTGCAGTTGATTATCAGCTTCGTACTGCCAGGGATCAAGTCTTCTCTTTTTTCCCCATAGCACTTAGATTGTGTGCTACATACTGGATAGCCTATCCTTGTTCATTGACATGCAGGTGACCCTCCAAGATGCGGGCAGAGCTGTCTGGCAGTCTGGCTCTGCAGGATGGGGTAGCTTTCAAACATATTTAGACATCTCTGTAAGAAAAGAGTTTTTTCAATGTAATTTTTATTTTCTGTTTATCTTGTTATCAGAGTACCAGAGAAGCAGAAATCAAACTGAAAAGTGAAAGCAGAGTTAAACTTTTTTACTTGGACCCGGATGCCCAGGTAAGAACTATTTTAATATTTAAAATAGTTCAAAGAAAGAAAACCTTTGTTAGGTTATTTGTTTGTTTGTTTGCTTATTTATATACTTTGGATAACAAGCGGTATAACAATACAGAAAATTCAGGAGAAAGAGGAAAAAATAAAAACAACCTGTAATCTCATTACCATAGCACAACCATTGTGAATATTTGATATTTAATAGATTGTTGAAAATTGAGGGAGATGTATCCAAAGACACTCTCAAGTCCACAAAGAACATATATAATTTACCCCCTAAAATCACTGTCAGAAAATAACAGGCATCGCTACAGAAGCCCAGGCGACTGTGATATTTTCTGACCAGCCCCAGCTCAGTTCCAGATACAGGCCTCGCAGTGCAAGCAGTCCACATCTGTGTCCCCAAAAAATCCAAGACATGGCTTCGGAAGACCTCCAGGGTTGCCTACAGATAGGGCTGCTTTGAGGGGCCAGCTGTTCTGCTGTGTTTCCTGCCATAGTTTCCTCTTCTTCATTTGTGGTCTTTTTTTATAGAACTTCTTTTAACCATTTATCTTTAAAAATAAGTATTTTTCTATGTCTCTCCGCAGACTTCATAACCGTATATATACACATATATATATATTTTTTGCTTTTTGATGATTTTTTGTTTATTGTGGTAAAATATGCATAATATAAAATTTACCATTTTAACCATTTTTAAGTGTACTATTATTCACTGGCATTTGGGTAGATTCACATTACTGTACAACTATCACCACTATCCATTTCCAGAACTTTTTCATCCTCTCAAACAGAAACTCTTGTACCCATTAAACAACAACCCACCATGCCTCCTTCCTCTCACCTATAGTAACCTCTCTTCTACTTTCTGTCTCTATGAATTTGCCTATTTAAGAAGTTCATGTATGTGGAAGCATACAATATTTGCCTTTTTATGTCTGGCTTGTTCCACTTAGCATAATGTTTTCAGGGTCCGTCCCTGTTGTAACTTGTGTCAGAACTCCACTTTTTATGACTGAGTAATATTCCATTGTATGTATACACCACATTTTGCTTACAGATTTTGCTGTTGATGGACACTTGAGTTGTTCATGACAATAATTTTAAAGCTCTGCATAATGATCCATTGAGTAGATATAGCATCATTTATTTGACCATTATTATATACTATATAAATGTATAAAATAGTAACACTGTTGTGAGTAAATTAAGGTATATAGCGTTTCCGTATTTTAAGCAATTTCCTTAGGATACGTTTATTATGGGATTTTTTTTTTTTTTTTAGTGGGAGCATAATACATTTATATATTTGCATTTTCTTTTAAAGAAGCTTGACTTCTCATCAGCTGAGCCAGAAGTGAAGCCATTTGAAGAAAAGTTTGGAAAAAGAATTCTTGTCAAGTGCAATGATTTATCTTTCAATTTGCAATGCTGTGTTGCTGAAAATGAAGAAGGACCCACTACAAATGTAATTTTCTTTTTAAAAAATAAAGATTAAAAAGCCTATTCAGAGGTTTCAGATGTGCCTGTTGCAGTACAGCTGGGACATTCAGTCCTAGTTCCTGGTATCAGAGAGGTGCGGTGTTAGATCAGGGTGCCGAGGGTTGTTTCGGCTGCCCAGACAGGATGTTTGTGATACAGGACAGGTATGGAGGCTGTTGCTCTTTAGCGGTCATTTATAGCAACAATCATACATAGGTCTAGTCATTTCTTCTTTGATAGCAGCGTTCTTTTTTCCTGACAGTTTGAGCCATAGTGATGGTCTGGATTGTTTTGTTTTGTTCAGGTCGAGCCTTTCTTTGTTACTCTATCCCTGTTTGACATAAAATACAACCGAAAGATTTCTGCCGATTTCCACGTGGACCTGAACCATTTCTCGGTGAGGCAGATGCTGGCCACCACATCCCCGTCTCTGATGAACGGCGGTAGGCAGAGCTCGCCTGCCCTGCAGGACATCCTTCACGAAGCCGCCATGCAGTATCCGAAGCAGGTGGGGACAGCGTGAGCCCAGCGGTCATGCCAATAAGGCTTCTCTTGCACGTGCTATGTAAATACGTAATGAAACTTTGTAATGCACAACTGGGGTAAATGAGACGGTTAATTATATTGACAGCATATATAATTAGACAGTAAAAGCAAGCTGAAAGAGAAGAAGTAGTTTTTGATTTCTCATTTCTTTTTTCTAAACTTTCTGCTAGTTGCCCCCTCCACCAAATAGCCTTTTTGATCAGATGATGAACTGTTGATGAGTTAACCAGTTTGGCCCTGGGTGCTTCTGAATAGCTATACTGTATCAGTGCTCTTTGCTGCTTGAGAATCTTTAACGTTCATGGGATTTGTTTAACGCGGCTGTAAATTCTACTCATGGAAGAAAATCTTTTGTCCCCTAGGGAATATTTTCAGTCACGTGCCCTCATCCTGATATATTTCTTGTGGCTAGAATTGAAAAAGTGCTTCAGGGCAGCATCACACATGGTGCGGAGCCATACATGAAAAGTTCAGACTCTTCCAAGGTATGGGTGAGTTGCGTGCTTTGTGATGATAAACAGCGATCAGAAAAAAAAAATATAGAAGTGCTTAAAGAAATCACAGTTAAGCCATATTTATATTCTAAAAGATGTAGACTGGTCTCATAGATGGTCTTATAGTTAACCTTATGTGTCCAATTTTCAATGAAAAGTAGTTCCATGTGTAAATAAAATACTTCGTTTGGCTAGACTATCCTGACATCCTGAAATAATTGGCAAAGGAATTTCCAGCTTAGTAGTAAACTTTCCATCATTAAAAAGTACGTATATTGTATTTAAATAGAGTTCATGCCACTTGTTGGCATGTCTCCGAGGTCCTGGAATTATAAATTTGGGTCCATTTACACTTAAATATGGACATACGGTAGAAGTCATCTAGGCCAAGAATACCTTTCACACTCCCAAAAACTGAGGTTTCTGAAGGTTTAGTTACCTGCTCAGTGTCCCACAGCTAGAGTTGCCAGCTGGCACTTGACTGTCGCTTTCTAGCACATTGAGCTACCTGGTTCCAGTCAGCTGTTGAGGGCTGTCCTGTGCCAGTTTTACAGTACTTTTAGTTATTTAAAAAAATTTTTGTATTAGTGGTCATCTGAGACCCTGATACATTGACAAGGACTGGTCAGCAGTAGGAGGGGACACCCCAGAGGCTCTAACTAGGGTTTTCTGAGTGATTCAGAGCTTCCTGTCTTCCTCTCTTTGGCCACTGTACATCACAGGTGTGTCCACCAAGATGCAGGACGGTTTTTAAGGAACAGGTTCCAGGAGTCAGAGACCTGGGTGCTGAGCTCCTAACTAGCCTGGATACATCATGTCACCTCTCTGGGCCCCAGGTGTCCCATCTGTAGTTGAAAGATGATGTTGCTACCCCCCCCCCCCCCCCACCTACATACGAGACAGTGCTATGGGTACTAAATCACTGATGCGTACAGGAGGATGTCATTATCAGTTATTACAGCTCCAGTCAAGGAGAAGCCCATTTACCCAGGCGCATGGCTTCAAACATATGCCTTTCTGGCTGATAAAAGCAGAGTAAAATTTGGTCTCTGGAGAGAAGCTGTTTTATTTTTAAAATCAAGTCTGTAAAACCTTGGATGAGAAGCTCTTTTAGTTCTTTGATGGTTTGATTAATAATCAATGAATGCCCAAGATAAGATCTACTCCCCCGCCATGTATGCAACACATTTCCAAGGCTGGTATGCTCCAGCTTTGCTACTTCTGCCTGCCACGTGCATGGTTTGAAATTTGGCAGCTCACGCTGGTGTGAAAATCACATACACTTTCCAGTGTCCATTGAGCATCTGTTGAATTTGCTCCTCCTTCATTACTTATGGAACGTAAGGCTCAGCCATGTGTACATTTTTCCATGCGTTCACACCTCCAATGCAGTAAATTAAAGCAGAGATTAAGACTCAACCATCTCATATAAAAAAAATAGGAGCTTCGGTAGAGATTTTGCTGAGGGATGATTTTTTCTGTATGTCAAAATGTCTCTTCATGTTTTCCAAGATGGTCTAGAACGTCATTTGGAGGAAATTATTGTTTTGGAGGAAATTTTTAGGAATAGTCTCTGTAGGTGTCCACCACGAATAGATTTTCTAAAAAAGAAAGAAAAGGGGAGGAAAACCCAAAGGGCAAAAATGAGTTTTTCACTCTGACTTTTATATATATTGTGTTCCATTGATACCCTCAGTAAGTCTGAGAGTTCAGTCCTCGTTCACTACAGGCAAGAGTGAAACTTATTTGAGGCCTGTTTTGGCTTTAAATTTTACACAAATATTGCATTTTACTCCACAACAAAGTCATTACTGTTAGAACCTAAAAATAATCATTTCTACCTGAAAATGTGTAAGTAAAATGGCCACCCCAGGAAGGCAGACCATTTACTCTATGATCCCCGAGTCCCCGCATGGACATGCCCTACTTGAAGAAGAAAGGGAGGGGCTGGATGAGCTCCCGACACCTGTTTCAATTGAGAAGTGTTTTCCACGTCATTCATGAAGGCAGCAGTTCCCCCCACCACCACCACGGTTATGGTAGAATCGTCATGTTTAGTAACTGGAACGGATAATGGCAAGTCTAGCCCAAGCTCTTCATTTTTCGGGTGGGAAAGTAGAGCCCAGAGAGGTTTAGGGCTCTAGACTCACACAGCTGGTTTCAGTTTTACTCAGAGACAGAGAGCTCTATTGTTCTCCTTCTGAGTCTTCTAGATGAGCGCTTCTCAAACCTGGTGCACACAGATCACCGGCGGTCTGGTCAGAATGCAGGTTCTGACCCAGGAGGTCTGGGGTGGGGCCCAAGACTCTGCATTCCTGACAGGCTCCCAGTGGGGCTGCCTGCTGCAGCTCTGCAGAGCACCCTTTAGTTCACAGGCACTAGGTCACATTTCCCAAAATTGCTTTGGCTCCGATGTACTTAAGTAATGTAAAAGACCCTTCAACCCTCCGCTCTGACTCTGAATCAGTCACACTTTGTAGCGGTAACAATGCAGTATTCCAGAAGAAGCAAATTTGGGGAAATTGGGTGTCATCTGCTTTAGCAATAGGGGTACAGTTGATGAATAGACCTGCCATGCATACGTAGGCCAAAAGCAGATCTGCTTCCCTGTGCACCATAGAGTTAATGCAGCCACCCGCAACGAACCAAAAGTAATCATTAGAAGTGAAAGTAATGGTAACTTACACCTAGAAAACAAGAACATAGTGATTGAAGACATTGGCCTAACTTAAGTCAATACCTGTAATGTCTTAATAGTGAACATATATCCCCCAAATCTGGGGAGTCTGCATAAGCCAGTGCACATTAGGAGTTATGAAAGCTTAGTGTTTTCATTAGTGTTCTCATTTAAACTCTAACAATGTGATATATTTGGGCATGAATACCAAGTATTAGTAATTATCAATAACTCAGTGGACGTGTAATATATAGCCCTTAGTCATGAAGAAATAGAAAGGCCTATGAAATGGCATGCTCGTTGCTCATGAAGACCAAAGAAAAGACGTACGTTTTGGAAACAATTTCCATTTGATACTCTTTGAAAATCACTGCTAGGGAGTGTGAGAAGCAGAGCACTCTGCACTGAGTATAACTCCAGCCGCATTCGTTGCAGTAAGATGTGCTTGTCCATGCATCTGACACCACCACAAGAGGCTGTTTGGTCTGTGGGATACAGTAACTCATGGTTTTATTCTCATGTCTTCAAGGTTGCCCAGAAGGTGCTGAAGAATGCCAAGCAGGCATGCCAAAGACTAGGGCAGTACAGAATGCCATTTGCTTGGGCAGCAAGGTAAGGAGAACATCTTTTATACCTTTTATATGGATGTCGATATATGGAGATAGATAGTAGACAGACAGACAGACAGACTGACCTATTCTGTTTTTTTGTCCAGAGACAAAGAGGATTTAAATATGTAAAACTGAAAAATAAGTAAGCTCCATATCTGAAAAATCATTTATTAGAGACCCAGAGAGGAGAGACGCTAGCTGGAGGATAGCCATGTTGGCACTGGCAGGATGGACACGAGTGTTTGTTGCAGAGCTGGGATTCCAGGTTCCAGCCACATGCCTCCAGCTGGGAGTGGGTGGCAGCCCAGTGAGGCCTGCAGATCCTCTTTATTTGTGACCTCTACTTCTTAAGCACTTGGCTGTGTATGTTATTTCCTAAGCACAAGCCATTTGCTGGAAATGTTTTCTATGTAAATTGAGTTAGTTGTGTTCATCCTCATAAACATAGTCCATGTCTTTAGATAATGAGATTTCTGTGGGCTATAGCCAGTGGAATAATAATTAGTCTTCACATAGAAACCGGAGTCAAGTTATGGATTTATTTTGGTCATTTGGAAACAGCTTAGACATGTTGTTTTGCTATTTCAGGACGTTGTTTAAGGATGCATCTGGAAACCTTGACAAAAATGCCAGATTTTCTGCTCTCTACAAGCAAGACAGCAATAAGCTATCCAATGAAGACATGCTCAAGTTACTTGCAGACTTTCGGAAGTGAGTCTCAAGGCCTTACTTATTTCCACACCTGAAAAACAGAAGTTGTTCAGTGGAAAGGGAGGAAGCAGGAGCAGTCTTTTCAGTTGCTCAACTCATACACCAAGGCGTGTTGGATGAGCGTGGAACTTTTCCTCAAGTCCTTGAGCAGGAAGAAGGGGTTTAGAGTCAGAAGAGTTACCTGGTTAATTCGAATTGTATAAAGAATGTTATTGGTGGCGCTGCGAAGGGTTTGTTGGGTAGAGATGAGCCCAGGGAGGAAAGAGACAATTGAGGAACCTTTGGCAAGAGGTGGGCAAGGACTCAGCAAAGCCATCGCAAGTGGACATAGGAAGAGTAGGAAACAGAACTAGTTCACGTCATGTTAGACAGGTGCAGTTACTAGGTCTTGGCTTCCTGGTTGGGTGTTAGGGTGGAAGGAGAGAGAAATGGGTGGTAGTTTCAGGTAAATAACTCCCAGTTTTCTGACTTGCACGATGGAGTGATTTGTGGTACCATTAACTGAATGGGTGATGGGGGGAAGGATAGTAACTCATATAGTACTTAACAGTTCACAGGCATTGTTCTAAGTGCTTTACCTATATTAGTGAGGGTATTTGTTTCCTAGAGCTGCTCTAACAATGCACCACATATTGGGTGGCTTAAAACAACAGAATTCTAGAGGCTGGAAGCCTGAAGTCATGGTGTTGGCAGGGCCTCGCTCCCTCTGAGATCTCTAGGGGAGGATCTGTCCTTGTGTCTTTCATCATCTGGGAGCCCCAGGCATTCTTGGGCTTTTGGCAGCATAACTTCAGTCTCTGCCTCCCGTCTTCACACGGCTGTCTTCCTGTGTGTCTCTGTCTATAAATTTCCTTCTTCTTATAGGAACACATCATTGGATTAGGGCCAACCCTAATGACTTCATCTTAACTTGATTACATCTGTGAAGATCCTGTTTCTAAATAAGGTCACATTCGTAGGTACTGGGGGCTAGGACTTCACCATCTTTTCAGGGAACACAATTCAACCCATGGCAATAGGGCAGAGACAGGCTGAGTGAGGTGTCCAGCATTGTGCTGCTGGTGGCAGTCAGGTGGCTGAGGATCTGGGCCCTTAGCCACCGGGCTGTTCTGGTGCTCCGTTGTAGGAAGTTCACTGCTGAACCTATGACATGGGCTTCCTTTGCTAGGGACGTGGGTTTTACATTTTCTCTGGGAAAATTCTGGGAAGGAGACAGAGCTGAGGGTATTAAAAGATAATGAAATGAGAAGAAGAGCCAAGAGCCAGCCAGTAACTATTCTATACCTTAAGTGCCTTTCAGTCTGATTTTTTTACTTGAAAAAATGCATTTCAGAGTAACTAGATAAGTTTACCTAGAATTCAGAATGGCTGTTTA
Organism: Balaenoptera ricei; assembly: GCF_028023285.1. NCBI lineage: Eukaryota > Metazoa > Chordata > Mammalia > Artiodactyla > Balaenopteridae > Balaenoptera > Balaenoptera ricei. The sequence continues at coordinate 72,346,703 of NC_082656.1, read as the reverse complement.
GCTTTCTTTAACTTCATTTTCACCTTTTTTCTTACTTCTCTCTCTTCTGTTTTTTCAGAATTCTAAACAGAGTCATAATTAACATCTTTCAAAAACCTTTACTTATTGGTAATGGGTAGTGTATTGTTATACATACTGTGTTGTCATAGAGTATTGTTAAGTTTTTATTTGATTTTCAGGAAATATTCAGCCTTGCTTATAGAATAAAAAGTTGATTCTTTTAAAAACTCTAGTCACCTTTAGTTAAATAGATTACAGTTTTCTCTCACTAGCCTACCATGCGATTCTCAACAATCATGCCATAGGTCTCTGTGTACTCACGTAGGAAGGTGGGCTCACTGTACTGGTAAGGAGGAGAAAGTGTATGTATGTGACGTCATTTTTGAAAAGAATATATTTCATATAGTTCTTTTTGTATATAAATGAAGAAATGGATAGGCGAATAGCTAGCTAGATGGAAAGATAGAAGGACATAAAAATAGTCATTTGGGTTATACACCAAATGGTAGTCATGGTTTTCTCTGAGGGATGGGTTTATGGGTGATTTTTCACTTTCCACTTTGTAGCTTTCCATGATTTTACATGAACTTTTTTTTTTAACTAACATTTACCCACATATTCCAACAAAACAGATAGTGAAGTTTCTTACGTGCGATGGGGGTTGGGAGCCCTGTCTCAGAAGTCACTCCCTAGGCTAGTTAGCTTGAAGCTCCTGCCACAGTGGCTGCTCTTTGGGGGTGGCCCCAGCTGAAGGTCTGGCTTCCTGGGTGGAACCTGGAGGGTGGAACTTCACAGGTTCATCAATCAAAACATGATCCGAGCAGAGAGCCTGTGACCAGGCAGCAAAGAGCAAAGCCTCCACTGGTCCCGAGCACAGGGTGGGATCTCCCTGCACAACAGGCCTTCAGTAGGAAGGGTTTCCTGGGAAGAGTGTGGTCCAGATGGCCAGCGAGAGACTCAGAAACCCGAAAATAGAGACCCAATGCTGTCAGCAGCAGAAAATGCAGTGGCACGAGGAAAGCTGCTGTCCTTTTTCAGGAAGAATCCAAAGAAATGCCAGTGTTTCTTTGTGTGTTTTTCACAGTTGAGTTAGGGGAGTGGAGGATCCCTTTTTTCATTTTTTAAAAAACCTTAGTGTTGCTCTTTTTCTTTCCTCTTTGTGTGTGTGGTTTTTTTGTTTTTTTTTTTTTTTAACAAAGAATAATCTCATATCAGTGGCTTGGGCACCAGCTTGGATCCAAAGCCATGGTTTCTGCTCCCATGATTGTCTCAAAATGTCATTTAACAATGGTTGAGAAAAATGTTCTGAAGCTGCGCTAGTGTCTAGAAAACAGCTGGCAAAGCTCATCAGCCACTTTGCCCCTCTCCCTTGTAGTAATTATCAGAGGAGACATTCCACGATTTAGTAAGAAAATAATTCTGTCAGATAGATGGTATTGCTAACATATGTGCTCCAGGAAGTATCTATCCAAGAAGAGGGATGTGGTTTTTTACGTTCGTTTGATTTGCTCATGGCTGTGTCTTGTCTTATTTCTGTGGCGGATCTGAAGGCAAAGTATAAAAATAGAATATTTTCTTTAAAATGCAGACCGTTTTTTAAATGCTACCATATTAAGTAGTTTAGGTAATAATGCTATAAGTGTTTCTGCATGAGGCTTACATATTTGCATTTATTTGTACCTCTCTATTCTCTGGACCCAAGTTTGACATTATTATTGTTTGCAGCCTAATCCGTAACTCACTTCCGTGATGGGAGATCTCAGGCAGGTCGCTTGGCCTCTGTGCTTGAGTGTTCTCTTCTTTTTAAGGGGGGATAATAATAGCCCTGCCTCCTAGAACTGTGGGGGGAATCAGTGAGAATGCCTGGCAGGGTGATTCCTCTCACCGTGAGTGCTGGTCGCAACCCCCGTTCCTTCTCAATACGTCTAGACCCTCCACTTCTCAGTAGACGTTTGTATACACGCTACAGAAGTAGTTGCCATCATGTATCTTAAATAGTTGACAATATCTACTGGATTTTTGGCTTCTTGAGGACGGGAATCGGATCCTGTTTGTCTTCTGTCCCCGGTGCCTAGTGTAGTGCACATTGTAGCACAGCGTAAACACTTGATAGATGCTTATTGAAATTTATCATAGACATAAATTCAGTGGTTTTGTTTAAACAAAAATATCTCAAATTTCTTTCAATCATATATATATTTTTAAGTGACAGAAAAGCTTTTAGGGAATATTTCCTTTTACAAAATGCAGTTAGAAGAGTACACTCACACCAACAACACACCCAAGCATGTCTGTATTACCAATTGATCGCTTTAATGGGTCAATATAGGAAGTAGGGAAGGGAAGGCCAAGCTCCAGAAACACAAAGGTAAGGACACCAACCCTCTTGGCATGGGATGACTGCTAGTGTGTGATACCATTGCCCTTTCCTCTGAGGGAGTGGTTGAACCAGCAGGAACGTATGGGCAGTGGGAAAAGAAAACCTTTCCTTTTCCCAAGAGAGGGAGTTTGAGCCTCACTCTTAAGTTCACATGTAGACAGAAGCAGTTTCCAAATGCCAGACTCCGTACATGCATCTCCATTACACATTTATTTAATCAGTGAAGTTTTAAGATGGGTCTTCATGCTCAAGCATTCTTTTATAAGTTTCACATAGAATGTAGGTACTAATTTTTAGCATTAAAAAAACTCCAAACTAATTCCGGATATGAGAGAATTCTTTTTGTGCAACACATGCTTGCGCACACACACACACCCCCCCATCACTTTGGAAATGCTCATATAAAAGACAGTAGAATTTTTGATGTGTGTGACGTTTTGATCTCTAATAAGCCAAGTTCAATAAAAATCATAAAGTTTTAAAATAGGTTTAAGATTATGTTTTAAAAAACTGTGTTGGTAGAAACAGCTTCCACAGAGTCCCTGTGCTACCTGATATGGAACTAAGCTCAGATCGGTGCTTGCTTGGAAATGAATGGAAATAATGCTGCTACAGAAGTAGCAACTAGAAGTAAAAGCTCTCAGTAGAGGGAGGAAACAGAAAAAGAATTAAGTATAAAGCTGTCAGTAGAGGGAGGAAACAATAAGAAGTAAGTATAGTTAGACACAGAAGTAAGTAACACATCGTAGAAAGAGTTCCAGTGAATGAAGATAATTTAATTAAAATTTGTTGCTTAGAAATCCAAATCTCTCAAACTTATATGGGCATGATGTCATAGAGATAACCAAAAAAAAAAAAAATCTTGAAGAAGGTATATATTTATCCACAGGTAGAAATAACTAGGAAGGGGTGAAATATAGTACTCTCGAGTACTTATGGTATATTTAAAAGTATCATTTACATTAAACATAATATTTCTGACTCAAGGAAGCAGATACAACTCTGTAGGTGTCTCTAAGATTTTGTCAACACAGAGTTTTATGGTATGTTGCAGAGTTAAGTTGCTCAAATGAAGAGGTGGAGCAAGGCAGTATACATCAAGAAAATTTATACCTGCATAGAAACCCCCTGCTCTGAGGGATGATGCCCCAAGAGCTTTGGGTGAAGGTGAGGGAGGCTCTGGCGGAGTATCATTGTGGTAGTTAACAGTGCTTGGGAAGCCACTGACAGCTCCCAGGAAATGATTGTCGAAGGCACAGTCTTCCTGTTAGAAGAAAAGGTTACTGTGTTTGTGAACAAATCACACAATGGCACAGGGACAAAGTATCGGGGTAATGCTGGACGGTACCTGGACATCTTTTGGCCAGCAATCTTTTTAACTAAAGGCAGAATGATGAATATTTGTTGACTTGCTTTCCTGACAGTTATCTCTCTCAGGATTTCAAGGAATTGTTCATTTAAACTCAGATGTAAACAAAAGACAAGTGGAAATGAGAGGAACCCTGAGAGAAAGTGATTCTGTAAGTTGGAGCTGGTGGTGGGCAAAGATGACTGTGCTCAATGTAGGCGGCAGTCATGTGAAAGCAAGAATTTGGAACTGTCAGGGACCTCCTGGTTCAGATCCACAATACCACAAGATATATTTTAAGTTACATGTGAGATTGCTTAAGACAACAATAATGTCTGAGGAATCTTAAAAACAGGAGTTAGGAACTTTTCAAAACTGGGAACAAAACCAAATGCTGAATCTGTTGGCCACTGAGCTGTGATGTTTCTTGCCAGTGTTCTCAAAGACATTATTAAACAGGTGGCCGATGAAGAACCAGGAGGCAGTGTTCTGTGTTCTAGAAACAAGTCACGTCACATAGAACTAGTTATCCTAGCCACGTTTCTGCTTCTCTGTTTTTAGTTGGGTTACCACGCTGGTCCAGCAGAGGAATGCAAAGTGTATATTCTAAGATGACCAACGGGTCAGAGAAGTGTAGCGCATGTGAGAGAGTGGACAGTTGTTCAGTGCTGGAGTGACCAGAAGCCAGGAGGGGTGACGAGTGGCTAGTATCAGTCTGGCGATGAGCCTCTAGAGGTTTGAGAAGGAGCTGCTTCTTGCAATATTCTGTGCATTATCTTCATCAATGACTTTTATGAGAATGTAAGGTGCTGATGAATGTCTTCATGACATAAAGCTGTTAGGCGTATCTAATACATTAGATGTTAGAATCTGGATTTAGGAGGGTTTTGATCAACTGGAATGACTCGATCATAAAAAGATAAAATTTCACCGAGACAAAAATCAAATCCTGTTCTGACTTCTAAAAACATAATTGTATAAATACACGATGGAAACATATAGCACGATAGTGAAGCATATGAAAAAAAAATTAGGGAGTTTAGGTGCTTGTAAATTTAATGTGCGTCACTACGGTGGTGTGACTGTTTAAAAGTAATAGAATTTTGGTTGCATCAGTAGAAGGGTATATTGTTCAAAACCAGACAGCTGCTCTACCCCACCTGGGCAGACCACACTGGGCCTTATCTATGCAGTTCTGGGAGCCATGATGTAAAGGGGATGTTCTTATGTGAGAGAAATGGCATTGGAGGGAGAGCAAAAGGGCTGAGAATCCAGGACTTCAGGAAGGTGTGATAGCTGTGTATAGGTGGTTAAAAGTGTTACACAGAGAAACATAACTAGGCTCCTTGATGAGTGGAAGCTTCAGAGAAGTGAATTTTACCATGCTGTGACGAAGAGCAATCTGGGTATCGAAACGCCTATGTTGAAGATTTCCATGTCACTAGGAAGGGCTGAGGCAGGTCAGGAACGTCACAGAGGACATTCCTGTATTGGATGGAGTCAGACCAAATACAAACACCAGACATTTCACTGAGTACCTTCTTTGGCATTTCACTAGACATTGGAGCCTAAGATGGCTTCTGAATTTTCATGATTCCACATGAGCCAAGAATGTATGCTGAGGATGGAGTGGTTCAGGAAAACTTCCGCTATAACATTTTGCTAATATTCTTATCTGGACTCGTGGTGTCCAGCACAGTAGCCACTAGCCATGTGTGACTGTCGAGCCCTTGAAATACAGCAGGTCCTACTGAGTTGAGCTGCAAGTGTAAAATACACACCTGGTTTCGAAGAATTAGAACACACTTTTTATACTCATTACATATTAAGATAATATTTTTTAAACGTTGGGTTAAATAAAATATTTTTAAAACTAATTTTTACCTGTTTCCTTTTACTTTTTTAAAATGTAGCTATTAGAAAGTTTAAAATTACTTTTATGGCTTGCATTATATTTCTCTAGGAAGTGCTGCTCTAGAATTCAGAGCTAACCTAACCTGTTTGATTTTTCTCTTCTTTCGTTTGTAGACCTGAGAAGATGGCTAAACTCCCCGTGATTTTGGGCAATCTAGACATTACAATTGATAATGTTTCCTCAGACTATCCTAGTAAGTGTTAAGTTCTATGTAATAAACAGACAAGTTTTTGTTTGGTTTTTACTTCAATTTGTTTGTTTTTAATTTTTTTAGATTATGTCAATTCATCATACATTCCTACGAAGCAATTTGAAACCTGTACTAAAATGCCAATCACGTTTGAGGTAGAGGAATTTGTGCCCTGCATACCAAAACACACTCAGCCATACACCATCTACAACCACCACCTTTATGTTTATCCTAAGTCCTTGAAATATGACAGTCAAAAGTCTTTTGCCAAGGTGAGTGCAAAGATTGAGGTTTTATTTTTGATACCAAGCTCTCTTAGGTTTTAGCTTCTCGTGTTCTTTTATAAATATTTATATACTTTGGCTTTTTATTTTATTTTCTTTTTCTTTGTTATTTAACTATTGCTGCAGGCTAGAAATATTGCTATTTGCATTGAATTCAAAGATTCAGATGAGGAAGACTCTCAGCCTCTGAAGGTTTGTTATTTTATGTGTTCGTAATTTTCCATTTTAAAAATGCAGTTGCATGATATTGTACAACTAAAGAGATTTAGCACATTTTAATCGACACAAACACAAAAATACGTGACATCACAGAATATAACCACATATGCTGAACCTTACAGAATTTGGAATAATTGAGTTCTTGTTCTTAATTGATAATGTCTGTTTTGTTATACTCTTTAGGGAGGGGGTTTTCTTATACGTGTTCAATTCAGTAAACATATCATGCACCTAACTTGAAAATGTTTATTCTAGTATGTAATAATAATAGTAGATTATTGGTGATGTTTATTGAGTGCTTGTTATATTCCAGGCTCTGCTTGTAGAGCCCTATAGGTAATTAGACTCCTTTAATGCTCATAACAGTCTTCTGAGTTAGGAACTATTATTATCTGAATTCTTTTTAGATGAGGGAACTAATGCACAGAATTTAAATGAATTGCTCAGGGCCATATATTAGTGGAACCGGTGTTCAAACCCAGGCATTCTGGCTCCAGAGCCCAAATTCTTTACTGTAACTGTGTGGAAATGACTTTCCAAGAAGGGAAGGAGATAAAGATGCAAAGAATATAATATAGTTTTGCCCTCAAGAAATTCACAGTTTAGTGGGAAAGGCAGTCATGGAGGAAAAGCTCCTGGCACGCAGAAGGTACAGAAATAGTGAATAATTAGTATAAAAAATTGCCGAGGCGACACAGGAAAGAATGAATCATTTCTTGAAGGATGCATGAGAGTTTGCTTGCTGTACATGGGAGGGAAGGTCGTTCAGACCGAGAGTTTGTGTCGGCAAAGGCATGGAGGTGAAAGTGAGCAGAGAGCAGGCGTTGTCCAGGGCATGGAGGGGTGGGGGAGGGAGTGGAGGGGAGGGCTGGGAGATGAGCCGGGGGTGGGTAGGATCTAGCAGTAAGAGGGCTTGTGGGTCTGGAGTCTTGTAAGCAGGAGAAATCCATCAAAGGTGGCTTAGTTTATGCTGTAGGAATGCTGCTTTCTTTACAACACATCTGAGTTTAATTTCTTACTCTATTAATTGAAGACTGGTGTCTCCCTTTGCTAATTCTTATTTTAGTGCATTTATGGCAGACCTGGCGGGCCAGTATTCACAAGAAGCGCCTTTGCTGCAGTTTTACACCATCACCAAAACCCAGAATTTTATGATGAGGTAAGTGAGTTTTTCAAGAGAAAACCCAATTTAACCAGTTTTAAGGAAAACTCCAGTTTCTTTGCTTAGTAAACCAGAATTCAAGAGAAGCTGCATACTGAAATTACAGTAATAGAACTAAATGTTGAAATATTTATTTTCCATAATTTTTCTAATTATAAAAGTAACATTTATTATAAAAAATAAGAACTTGGAAAATGCAGATAATATAGAAAAGAAAAAGTCAAAATTCCTCCCGTATCACTACCACAATTAATATTTCCATTCATATGCATACTTAAGTATATAGTTAAATACTTGTTGGACCTGAGAATCTTCCTTTCTTATTTTTGGGTTTCCTTATGTAGAATTATAATGCAGTTCACTAAAACTACTATATGAATCCTACTTTTAAATGTTTAAACCTGGTTTTTCATTATGCCTTGGCTGTGTGAAGTTAACGAAGTGGTTTCTGTCATGAGTTTTCCAGTTCTTTCTAGAGTTGAAATACCAATGCTCCTGTTTTTGGTCAGTGAATGTTTTTAGTCCATTCAGTCTGCTGTAACAAATTACCACCAACTGGGTGGCTTGTAAACAGCAGATATTAATTGCTCACGGTTCTGGAGGCTGGAAGTCTAGGATCAGGGTGCCAGTATGGTTGGGTGAGGGCCACCTCCCGGGTCACAGACTTCTCAGTTGTGTCCTCCCATGGCAGGAAGGGCCGGGGAGCTCTATAGGATCTCTTACAAGAGCACTAATCCCATTTATGAGGGCTCTATCCTCATGACCTAATCACCCCAAAGGCCCCACCTACTAATACCATCACCTTTGGAACTAGGATTTCAACATATGCATTTGTGGGGGACACAAACATTTAGACCAGTACAGTGTGTTAAGGATCCATTTCTTCCTTAGCACAGCTTTACAGCCTCAGCTCTCTTTAACTGCAAACGTTAGATCAGTTTGGAGAGCAAATGCACGTTTGTACATGGGTGACATGTTATTGTTTTGGAATATAAAAAAGATTGTTATTTTGTCTTCCTTGCAGATTAAAATAGAATTGCCCACCCAGCTACATGAAAAGCACCACTTGCTGTTCACATTTTTCCACGTCAGCTGCGATAATTCAAGCAAAGGAAGCACAAAGAAGAAGGATGTTGTTGAAACACAAGGTTTGAATTTCATCATTCCTTTGATTGTTCACAGCTTACACATTAGGTTCTTAAATTTTGTTTTGATTCTGAATTTGCATCCTTTTGTGAAGGCGTTTTTAGATGACGTTTGTAAAGGTAGCATGCCTGGCTCACATACGTCCATTTTATAGGAGATAATTTTAGAATTCTAATCCCAAAGAGGCCAGCGTACATTATAGACGCTGTTCTGCAGAGACTATATTCAGGGCCTTTTCAGTTTCTTACTCTGATTGGTATTAACAGTTCTTAAAGATCAGGCAATTTAGTAACATACATTTTCCTACACTTACGGTGATTTTTTTGTTCTTTGTTTCAACAGTTGGATATTCCTGGCTTCCTCTTCTGAAAGATGGAAGGGTGGTGACTAGCGAGCAGCACATCCCTGTCTCAGCCAATCTCCCGTCCGGCTACCTTGGCTACCAGGAGCTTGGGATGGGCAGGGTACAGTACTTTAAGATTGGTTGATCGCACTTCCTTCAGAAAGCATTAAAGATCAGCTCAAACGACAGTAACACACAAAAGCATGCAGTATTTTTGCCAGTCCCACATTTTGGTTTTAGTTATTCATTTTCAAGTAAACTTAGGCCACTGGAAGGCAGTGCTGTTAACAGTTACCACAGTCTGGAATTTGGGCATTTTATAAGCCCTGAACCAGCAGTGCTTCAGCAGGGAAATGGAAACTTGGAGGTACTGTATGAGATGGAAGTTTGTCTCTGAAAACTAGCCGTGCTCAAATAAAGATAGGTTCTTAGAGTCATGCAAATGGTTAGGAATTGTCTTCCAACTTATTGTAAGTCTAGTAAGCAAATCTCTCACCCACATGGTAGTCCACTCTGATACATTTCTGATTCATTAGAGCTTGAATTTTCTCTGATTTCTCCAATTGGTTTGTTGGTTTTATATTCTTTTTAGCCATCTTAAATGTTATAGACTTCCGTTTTATAACATGCTTAGTTAAGATCTGTTCTGTTTCATTGTGAATGGCTTTTAATATCTCTCTGCATTTAAGTAGTGCCAAATTTGGGCCCATGTTATGAACAAATAGTTAAAATATTCCAAAATAAGGGTAAATCATATAACATTCAGTTATTATTCCTAGTCTGAACATGAGAAAAACAGAGGTTTCAGAAATAAAACTAAACACAAACAGATGATGGACCCTTTGCCTGTGCCAGGAATACTTACTATCCTATTTACTTTATCTGGTACCTTATGCCATGACTTTCAGAACCCTGAACTCAAGTTTGGTTAAGTCATTGGTAAAATTGGGAGTCTTTCCCTCTCAAATGGACAGTAATTCATACAGCTGCAAGTACACAGAAAAGATAGCTTAGAATATCCAGTAAGAAGAGCATTGTACTTGGGAGAAGAAAGTAGGCAGAAATTAGTACTGGTTACATTCCTGCTGTGAGCCAGGCATAAATATCAAGTTACTGAGGCTGGCTGGCCTTCAGCACCTCATCAGTACCTTCATTGAAGTTGATGTTCGAAGCTAATATCACTAATCTGTTGGGATGTTTCTTCCCTCCATATTTTTTCAGCATTATGGTCCAGAAATTAAATGGGTAGATGGAAACAAGCCACTGCTGAAAGTTTCAACTCATCTGGTTTCCACAGTGTATACTCAGGTAAGTGCTGTTCCATTAATAATTAGCAGTGATTGCTTTGTGAATGAATTTGCATGATTTTTTGGCAAAATAAAATCCTAATTGATATATTACATAGATATATTTTCACTCTGTAAGTCCTTTTTTGAAGAAAGAAAGTGCATATAAGGTGCTCTCATGTAATGATATAAATGAATAGTACAAGTAACATTTCTCAACAGTTTTCCTCTTTTGTTGGAGGATCTTTGAAATCTTTTTTTAAATTTATTTTTATTTTTATCTCTTTGATGCTTTCATTTTTATATGATGTTTTGTAGTCTAAATAAAACATACGTGCTGCAAGAAGCGAATACTTCTGTTTCCACAGCAGATATGCTAATAAGCTTTCATTTTCTTTTCTTCTTTTATCTCCCCAGGATCAGCACTTGCATAATTTTTTCCAGTACTGTCAGAAAACCGAATCCGGAGCCCAAGCCTTAGGGAGTGAACTTGTAAAATACCTTAAGGTATCAGATAGCTTTCTTAGTAACCCCTTTTTAATGAGTGTAGAGTAGGTTGGGTTTTTTATTTGGCGGTTGAGTGTTCTTCTTACCCCTTGGAAATCTTATAAGGCTGCTCTTAGCTAGATGCCCTCACACTGATGGCATCTATATGGTTTTAGATAGTGGGAAGAAGTGGATTCGGAAATAATACCACTGTGATCTTCATTCCAGCCCCACATATCCTTTTCTCAGGCTGGACCTAAAACACATTATTCTGCCTAGAAAACCACCCACTTAGAGGCCCTCCCTGTGAGTGCTCACTGGGCGCAGAGCACAGTCACAGGCACATAAAAAGCAGTGACTTTAGTCCCACCGTTAAGTAACTTCTTATTCATTGTAGGGGACAACATAAACTTGGTGAATGCTTGCTAGGTGGGCAGAAAAACCAGAAATGATGCACATAACCAACCCCAGCTTTGGGCAGGCTGGGGGGCTCCTGGAGTCATGGCACAGGGAGAGCAGGAGGGTTGGTCTAGGGGAGTTTCACCCAGAACGTGATTCTAGGGGAGCATTTTGAAAAAGGGCATTCTAAGCATGGGGACAAAATAGAAGAAACGTGAGAAGTGGAATTTGTTTGATTTAAGCAAGGAAAATGGAATGGGGATTCTGAAATTACTGCTCCAGGTCCCCTTTCAGCTACATCGTAAGAGCCATGTGACTTGAATAAGAGCCTTTTATTCATTCTCTATTGCTGCTGTAACAAATGACTACAAAATGGTGGCTTAAAACAACACAAATCTGTTTTCTTACACTTCCTGTAGGTCACAGGTCTGACACGGGTCTCACTGGGCTAAAACCAGGCTGAGTTCCTTTCTGGAAACTCTAGGGGTGGATCTATCTCCTGCCCTTTTCCAGCTCCTAAAGGCTGCCCTCATTCCTTGGCTTGTGGCCCCTCCCTCCACCTCAAAGCCAGCAATGTTGCATCTCTGAACATTCTTCCCCCCACTCTCCTGCCTCCCTCTTCCACTTTTAAGGGTGCTTGTGATTACTTCGGGCCCACCTGGATAATCCAGCAGAGTCCCCTGTCTCAAGGCCAGCTAAGCTGATTAGCAGCCTTAATTCCCCTTTGCCATGTAACACATTCACAGGTTCTGGGGTTTAGGACGTGGACATCTTTGTCCATTAGTCTGCCTGCCACTGTCTCCATTTGTTTAAGATGGATTTCTTCCATCCTTATTTGGAACTAAGTGGAAACTTCTTGGGGTTGGCTTACTTTTAAAAAGATAACATGAACTTCGCCATTCCACGTCTGTAGAGCCTGCACGCGATGGAAGGTCACGTGATGATCGCCTTCTTGCCCACCATCCTAAACCAGCTATTCCGTGTCCTCACCCGAGCAACCCAGGAGGAAGTCGCCGTCAACGTGACACGGTGAGAGAGGCAGAGAGAGGTGGATGCTCTTCTTCCCTTTCAGTCTGTCCGCATCTGGAGCACAGTCACACGTATCTGGGGTGCGAGTATGTGTTGAGCATTACAGTTAAGAAATTTCTTTTGATCCCATACGCGGGGACCCCGTCTGATTCCTTGTTTCCTCGTTTCCTGTGGTGCCAATAGCATCATCACTGTTCTACTACTACTGTGATAATAATGAAACGTTTCCATTGTCACATTACTATTCATTGCTTTATTCATTCCTGTGGTGTGTAGGGTCATTATTCATGTGGTTGCCCAGTGCCATGAGGAAGGATTGGAGAGCCACTTGAGGTCATATGTTAAGGTATGTAAATGAAACTGCCCCGGTCATTTAAATCTGTGGCTCTCCAGTTTTCCTTCTGAGGACTTACTTTTTTTAATCTAGTCATTTGGGGATGCATTTGGGATGGAACTTAACACCTCTGCTGTATCTTCTATGCCTATGGCAGGTGCTTGCACCTGAACGCGGGGAAGTCCAAAGAGGGGTAGCCATTCCTTCATTTACTGAATTTCATTCTTTCAGCTACATTTCGTCCTTTCATGGGTTTTGCAAATAATGTGATCCAAATGACATAGAAATTTAAAGATGGGAAGGTTAGCTGTGGCCACCATCAAATTAGAAGACTATGAAGGAAAGTAAGAGATGCCATTAGGATAAACATCAACAAGTTCGTCGTTCACATACAATATTCCGTGAACACGGTGGCCTTTACTGTTCTAAAAAGTTACACGTGTTCTATTTAACCTTCAACACCTCTGTGAATTATAGTTATGTATTAGCTCAAAAAGTAAAATTGGGGTGCTTTAGGGAATCAGTTCCCGAGTGTCATGCGACACGTTGCTTAAAGTCCTTGGGAGGTGGAGTTCTGGGCTGGAGGTCCCACCAGCTGAGTCAGGTGATTCACATGTTTTGATGGGCTCCCTTTAGACACCCTGGGCTCCCTCTTCCTGTCACATGACAACCACCCTTCCCACCTTCCGTTTCCACACCTTCCTCTCCCACCCATGCAGTTGTATCTCGGTCCCTGATCTCCATCCTTTGGAGCCTCTCCAGCTTTCAGCCCAACCTGGAGAACCAGTGCATTAAAATATCTTTCCCTTTTCTTCAAAGTATGCTTATAAGGCTGAGCCGTATATTGCTTCTGAATACAAGACGGTGCACGAAGAGCTGACCAAATCCATGACCACAATTCTCAAGCCTTCCGCCGATTTCCTCACCAGCAACAAACTACTAAAGGTATGTTGGGAGGGCCGGTGTGGCTCTGTGGTATTGAAACTGAAGAAAATTCAGACTTCATGGCCTGATGGATTTCACCCTCTTTGTGTGCTTTTGGAGACAATCACCACCTCCTGAAAGGGGGTAACAGAGTTAGTTCTTCAGCGCTGACTTTGCTGCTCGTACCTGTGCTCCTAACAGAGCCGCAAGGTGTTACTGTGTTCAGTTTCACAGTCATTATATTCAAACCGTTGGAGGACACTGAGTTAGAGACTACAAAGGCAAGTGTCCACGGGTGGGACCCAGCCGAGAGGAAAGGCCAGTGCCGAATGAGCTGGCACCGATGGTTGGCTGTGCCGTGCTGAGTGTCTGCTGAGTATATGGCATTGTTTATTGTTGGACACGTGGAAGTGGGTGCATCTGCCTTGCACCTCTGCTCTGACAGCCATTCGCCAAGAGGCTCAGCTGTGTTTTCAGGTCACACTTGTTTCATGTCAGTGACATTGTCAACCTAAGGGAGTAAATGTCTCACCTTCTGATTTGTTGTTTTCCTTACTGGATTCTTTTGTTTCTTTCAGTATTCATGGTTTTTCTTTGAAGTTTTGATCAAATCCATGGCTCAGCATTTGATAGAGAACTCCAAAGTTAAGGTATGTCACTTCCTCTCGGGGCTTGCCTGGCAGTTCTTACGGGAAATTCTCTTTCATTGTGTTTGTAGCTAACACTTATTATTGCTTTCTATGTTCCGGTCACAGTACTGTTCTAGGGGCTTTCCAAGTAGTAAGGCATTTTAGCTTTCTAACAACCCTATGGGGGAAGTACTAGTCTTATAGTTTTATAGATGAAGAAACTGGGACCAGAGTGCTTGAGTTACCTGCCCAGGGTCACCCTGCAGTGAATGGAGGGAGCCGGGCTTTGGGCCAGTCTGGCTCCAGAGCCCACACTCGTGGAGCTCTGTGTTATTAAATCCAGAGAAAAATACGTCTTTTCCTTTGACTAGCTTAGAAATCTTCACATCTGTTGAAAAGGGAGTAGCAGTTTAAGCGTTCATTTCAAATGTAACTACCCAGTGTTTGTTAAGTGTCTCAAACATTGTAGAGATTTCTCAGGAACTTAGGTGGGAAAGTCTGGTATGACCACACATCCTCTGTGGCCAATTAGTGGACTCTGAGACAACTCCGTCTCCCCCGACGCCTCCTCCCCACGGTGCCTGGGTGTGTGTGACCCTCTGGGTCCCCGTGCTGTCCCCTGGTTCCCACTGGTCTCTGCCATGAGATGAACAGACTCTGGCCTGATGCCCCCGCTGGCTGGCTGAGGCTCAGTGTAGATAAATATTTATAGAATTCCAACGCAGTAAACCCAGGTGGCTGTGCACAGAATTGCTTGTGAGACTCGCGGAGTCCCGGAGTTGCTGTATGACTGGATTCTCACTGTGTCACAGCTGTACAGAAGCGGGTGTTGGTGCCTGTGGTCGGGAGCAGCAGGCGCTCGTGCAGGGAGCAGGGGTCCTGGGGCCCAGCAGCCTCCTCAATGCACGTGGGAAGGAGGGCGGAGCCCCAGGGAGGGAGGCTCAAGATCTAGGTCCCCTGGACAAGGGATCTGGATGGAGAGGAAGCCTGGGGAAAGGCTGGTGGATTTTGTCAGGTGGAAGGCTGGTGGTTCAGAACCTAAAGCTGTGCTTTTCTTCTAGTAGAGCTGGAGCTGGAGCCTGATCAGGAGGTTTCCTTTCTTTTCTCTTTTCTTTTAAATCCAATTTTAGTGCACAGGGAGAGGCCAGATGGAGGTGGGCCCTGCCTTCCACAGAGTAGCGCACCATCTAAATCTTGCCAGCACAGCCTGCCAAGGGAGAAATCTAGCAGGTTGTCTACTTGGCAGTGTGCAGCTAAACAGGCATGCACACACACACACATCATGTTATTTTGCCTTTCTGTTAAAAATGCCCTATACAGGACAGGCTCTAGGACTGTCATCGTCTGCTGGGGCTGCCATCACAAGTACTATACACCGGGGGACTTAAACAACAGAAATTTATTTCCTTGTGCTTCTGGAGGCTAGATGTCTTGAGATCAAGGTGTCTGTAGGGTTGGTTTCTCAGGAGGCCTCTCTCCTTGGCTTGTGGGTGGCCTTCTTCTCCCTGTATCCTCACATGGTCTTCCCTCCGTATATGTCTGTGTCCTAATCTCTTCTTAATCCTGCTGGATTAAGGCTCATCTTGATGACCTCATTTTAACTTAATTTCCTCTTTGAAGACCCTATCTCCAAATGCACTTACATTCTGAGGTAGGGTTAGGACTTAAATATATGAATTTTGGGGGAAGGTTGGGAACAAGGACACAATTCAGTTCATAACTGAACTACTGGATTTTTCATTATTTTTGTCTTTAAATAAATGGGATCACTTCAGAGAGATTAGTAAACCTTATTATATTTTTAAAAATAACTGATGTGTTCAGAAAGTATTCATTGGGCCCTTATTATATGACAGGCTCAGAGGTTACACGGTTAAATGTAGTATGATTTGTGCCCTCATGGAGTTCATGTGGGAAAGCGTGCAGTTAGACCACGGGAGCCATGGGTAAGGAACACTTCTGAAACATTCCTGAGAAGTATATTTATTTATTTGTTTATTTTTGAAATTTTTTTTTTCAAATTTATTTATTTATTTATTTATGGCTGTGTTGGGTCTTTGCTTCTGTGCGAGGGCTTTCTCTACTTGTGGCAAGCGGGGGCCACTCTTCATCGCTGTGCGTGGGCCTCTCACTGTCACGGCCTCTCTTGTTGCGGAGCACAGGCTCCAGACACGCAGGCTCAGTAGTTGTGGCTCACGGGCCCAGTTGCTCCGCGGCATGTGGGATCTTCCCAGACCAGGGCTCGAACCCGTGTCCCCCTCATTGGCAGGCGGATTCTCAACCACTGCACCACCAGGGAAGCCCTATTTTTGAATTTTATATTATTTTTTTTTATACAGCAGGTTCTTTAGTTATCTATTTTATACATATTAGTGTGTACATGTCAATCCCTATCTCCCAGTTCATCCCACCACCACCACCTGCCCCCCAACATTGCCCCCTTGGTGTCCATGTTTATTCTCTACATCTGTGTCTCTATTTCTGCCTTGAAAACTGGTTCATCTGTACCATTTTTCTAGATTCCACATATATGCGTTAATATACGATATTTGTTTTTCTCTTTCTGACCTAATTCACTCTGTATGACAGTCTCTAGGTCCATCCACGTCTCTATAAATGACCCAGTTTCATTCCTTTTTATACCTGACTAATATTCCATTGTATATATATACCACATCTTCTTTATCCATTCCTTTGTCATTGGGCACTTAGGTTGCTTCCATGACCTGGCTATTGTAAATAGTGCTTCAGTGAACATTGGGGTGCATGTGTCTTTTTGAATTATGGTTTTTCTCTGGGTATATGCCCAGTAGTGGGATTGCTCAGTCATATGGTAATTCTATTCTTAGTTTTTTAAGGAACCTCCATACCGTTCTCCATAGGGGCTGTATTAATTTACATTCCCACCAACAGTGCAAGAGGGTTCCCTTTGCTCCACACCCTCTCCAGCATTTGTTGTTTGTAGATTTTCTGATGATGCCTATTCTAACCGGTGTGACGTGATACCTCATTGTGGTTTTGATTTGCATTTCTCTAATAATTAGTGATATTGAGCAGCTTTTCATGTGCCTCTTGGCCATCTGTATGTCTTCTTTGGAGAAATGTCTATTTAGGTCTTCTGCCCATTTTTGGATTGGGTTGTTTGTTTTTTTAATATTGAGCTGCATGAGCTGTTGTTTATATATTTTGGAGATTAATCCTTTGTCCATTGATTCGTTTGCAAATATTTTCTCCCATTCTGAGGGTTGTCTTTTCGTCTTATTTATAGTTTCCTTTGCTTTGCAAAAGCTTTTAAGTTTTCATTAGGTCCCATTTGTTTATTTTTCTTTTTGTTTTCATTACTCTAGGAGGTGGGTCAGAAAAGATCTTGCTGTGATTTATGTCAAAGAGTGTTCTTCCTGTGTTTTCCTCTAGAGTTTTATAGTGTCAGGTCTTACATTTAGGTCTTTAATCCATTTTCAGTTTATTTTTGTGTATGGTGTTAGGGGGTGTTCTAATTTCATTCTTTTACATGTAGCTGTCCAGTTTTCCCAGCACCACTTATTGAAGAGACTGTCTTTCCTCCATTGTATATCCTTGCCTCCTTTGTCATAGATTAGTTGACCATAGGTGTGTGGGTTTATCTCTGGGCTTTCTATCCTGTTCCATTGATCTATATTTCTGTTTTTGTGCCAGTACCATATTGTCTTGATTACTGTAGCTTTGTAGTATAGTCTGAAGTCAGGGAGTCTGATTCCTCCAGCTCTGTTTTTTTCCCTCAAGATTGCTTTGGCTATTTGGGGTCTCTTGTGTCTCCATACAACTTTTAAGATTTTTTTGTTCTGTAAAAAATGCCATTGGTAATTTGATAGGGATTGCATTGAATCTGTATATTGCTTTGGGCAATATTGATTCTTCCAATCCAAGAGCATGGTATATCTCTCCATCTGTTTGTGACATCTTTGATTTCTTTCATCAGTGTCTTTTAGTTTTCTGAGCACAGGTCTTTTACCTCCTTAGGTAGGTTTATTCCTAGGTATTTTATTCTTTTTGTTGCAATGGTGAATGGGATTGTTTTCTTAATTTCTCTTTCTGATCTTTCGTTGTTAGTGTATAGGAATGCAAGAGATTTCTGTGCATTAATTTTGTATCCTGCAACTTTACCAAATTCATTGATTAGCTCTAGTAGTATTCTGGTGGCATCTTTAGGATTCTCTATGTATAGTATCATGTCATCTGCAAACAGTGACAGTTTTACTTCTTCTTTTCCAATTTGAATTCCTTTTATTTCTTTTTCTTCTCTGATTGCCGTGGCTAGGACTTCCAAAACTATGCTGAATAACAGTGGCGAGAGTGAAAATCCTGTCTTATTGCTGATCTTAGAGGAAATGCATTCGGTTTTTCCCCATTGAGGGTGATGTTGGCTGTGGGTTTGTTGTATATGGCCTTTTAGGTAGGTTCTCTCTTTGCCCACTTTCTGGAGAGTTTTTATCATAAATGGGTGTTGAATTTTGTCAAAAGCTTTTTCTGCATCTGTTGAGATGATCATATGGTTTTTATTCTTCAATTTGTTAACATGGTGTGTCACATTGATTGATTTGCATGTATTGAAGAATCCTTGCATCGCTGGGATAAATCTCACTTGATCATGGTGTATGAGCCTTTTAATGTGTTGTTGGATTCTGTTTGCTAGTATTTTGTTGAGGATTTTTGCATCTATATTCATCAGTGATATTGGTCTGTAATTTTCTTTATTTGTAGTATCTCTGTCTGGTTTTGGAATTAGGGTGATGGTGGCCTTTGTAGAATGAGTTTGGGAGTGTTCCTTCCTCTGCAAATTTTTGGAAGAGTTTGAGAAGGATAGGTGTTAGCCCTTCTCTAAATGTTTGATAGAATTCACCTGTGAAGCCATCTGGTCCTGGACTTTTGTTTGTTGGAAGATTTTTAATCACAGTTTCAGTTTCATTACTTGTGATTGGTCTGTTTATATTTTCTATTTCTTCCTGGTTCAGTCTTGGAAGGTTATACCTTTTTAAGAATTTGTCCATTTCCTCCAGGTTGTCCATTTTATTGGCATATGGTTGCTTGTAGTAATCCCTCATGATCCTTTGTATTTCTGCAGTGTCAGTTGTTACTTCTTTTTCATTTCTAATTCTGTTGATTTGAGTCTTTTCCCTTTTTTTCTTGTTGAGTCTGGCTAATGGTTTATCAATTTTATTTATCTTCTCAAAGAACCAGCTTTTAGTTTTATTGATCTCTGCTATCGTTTCCTTCATTTCTTTCTCATTTATTTCTGCTTTGGTCTTTATGGTTTCTTTCCTTCTACTTTGGGTTTTGTTTGTTCTTCTTTCTCTAGTTCCTTTAGGTGTAAGTTTAGATTGTTTATTTGAGATATTTCTTGTTTCTTGAGGCAGGATTGTATTGCTATGAACTTCCCTCTTACAACTGCTTTTGCTGCATCCCATAGGTTTTGGATTGTCATGTTTTCATTGTCATTTGTGTCTAGGTATTTTTTGATTTCCTCTTTGATTTCTTCAGTGATCTCTTGGTTATTTAGTAACGTATTGTTTAGCCTCCAAGTGTTTGTGTTTTTTACGTTTTTTCCCCTGTAATTTATTTCTTATCTCATAGTGTTGTGGTCAGAAAGGATGCTTGATATGATTTTAATTTTCTTAAATTAACTGAGGCTTGATTTGTGACCCAAGATGTGATCTATCCTGGAGAATGTTCCGTGTACACTTGAGAAGAAAGTGCTATCTGCTGTTTTTGGATGGAATGTCCTGTAAATATCAGTTAAATCTATCTGGTCTATTGTGTCATTTAAAGCTTGTGTATTCTTTATTAATTTTCTGTCTGGATGATCTGTCCATTGGTGTAAGTGAGGTGTTAAAGTCCCACACTCTTACTGTGCTACTGTCGATTTTCTCTTTTATAGCTGTTAGCATTTGCCTTATGTATTGAGTGCTCCTATGTTGGGTGCATATATATTTGTAATTATTATATCTTCTTCTTGGATTAATCCTTCAATCATTAGGTAGTGTCCTTCCTTGTCTCTTATAACATTCTTTATTTTAAAGTCTATTTTGTCTGATAGAAGAATTGCTCCTCCAGCTTTCTTTTGATTTCCATTTGCATAGAGTATCTTTTTCCATCTCCTCACTTTCAGTCTGTATGTGTCCCTAGGTCTGAAGTGGGTCTCTTGGTAGGCAGCGTATATACGGGCCTTGTTTTTGTATCTATTCAGTCAGTCTGTGTCTTTTGGTTGGAGCATTTAATCCATTTACGTTTAAGGTAATTATCAATATGCATGTTTCTGTTACCGTTTTCTTAATTGTTTTGGGTTTGTTTTTGTAGGTCTTTTCCTTCTCTTGTGTTTCCTGCCTAGAAAAGTTCCTTTAGCATTTGTTGTAAAGCTGGTTTAGTGGTGCTGAATTCTCTTAGCTTTTGCTTGTCTGTAAAGCTTTTGATTTCTCTGTCAAATCTGAATGAAATCCTTGCTGGGTAGAGTAATCTTGGTTGTAGGTCCTTCCCTTTCATCGCTTTAAGTATATCGTGCCGCTCCCTTCTGGCTTGCAGAGTTTCTGCTGAGAAATCAGCTGTTAACCTTATGGGAGTTCACTTGTATGTTATTTGTCGTTTTTCCCTTGCTTCTTTTAATAATTTTTCTTTGTCTTTAGTTCTTGTCAGTTTGATTACTGTGTGTCTCAGTGTGTTTCTCCTTGGGTTTATCCTGCCTGGGACTCTTCTGTGCTTCCTGGACTCGGGTGGCTATTTCCTGTCCCATGTTAGGGAAGTTTTTGACTATAATCTCTTCATATATTTTCTCGGGTCCTTTCTCTCTCTCTTCTCCTTCTGGGACCCCTATAATGCAAATGTTGTTGAGTTTAATGTTGTCCCAGAGGTCTCTTAGGCTGGCTTCATTTCTTTTCGTTCTTTTTTCTTTATTCTGTTCCATGGCAGTGAATTCCACCCTTGTGTCTTCCAGGTCACTTATGTGTTCTTCTGCCTCAGTTATTCTGCTATTGATTCCTTCTAGTGTATTTTTCATTTCAGTTATTGTATTGTTCATCTCTGTTTGTTTGTTTTTTAATTCTTCCAGGTGTTTGTCCTTTAGTTCTCCAAGTCTTTGTTAAACATTTCTTGCATCTTCTCGACCTTTGCCTCCATTCTTTTTCTGAGGTCCTGGATCATCTTCACTATCATTATTCTGAGTTCTTTTTCTGGAAGGTTGCCTATCTCCACCTCATTTAGTTGTTTTTCTGCGTTTTTATCTTGTTCCTTCATCTGGGACATAGTCCTCTGCCTTTTCATTTTGTTTATCTTTCTGTGAATGTGGTTTTCGTTCCACAGGCTGCAGGATTGTAGTTCTTCTTGCCTCTGCTGTCTGCCCTCTTGTGGATGAGGCTATCTAAGAGGTTTGTGCAAGCTTCCTAATGGGAGGGACTGGTCGAGAAGTATACTTAAAATCAACTCTCAGTGTCATCTATCTGAGAACTGTGATAAAAAATTAATAAAGGAATTTAATTGTATATGTTCTTTTCTCAAGATGGCAAGTTAACCATAGAACTTTAGGGTCATTAGGGACCAGAAAGCTAACTTCTTGTCCAACTCCTCCCTTATTTCACAGAGGTAGAGACAGAAGTCTGTACCCATGAAGTGACCTGCCCAGGGTCACACAGTTGAGCAGAGCCAAGAATCATGCTAGAGGCAGGATCAGCCTATCTCAAGTGTTGTGCCATTCCCAGCCTATAACCCCATTCTCCAATGCTGCGAGGAAATAGTTTGTACTTGGAACTTTACACAAAGCACTCAGATGCTGCCATGCACAACCTTTTCTGTAAGTTAATTATATCTTGGTCTCAAAACAACATTCAGACAGTTTTTAGAGGTAGTTTATTTTAAAATTATCCAGTTTGAAAAGAAACACAGGCATCCAAAAGGAGAAAGCTTAATTGCAACATAATTTACTATAAAAAGAGATTCAAAACACCTGCTCACCACTTCGGGGAGTTTGACATTATTCACTTTTAGAGGGCCTCTCCTGTGACTTCTGCTTCCATGTCACCCAAGATAGCATCCTTCCCCTAAATCATGCCACCCTTCCCCTAAACCACACCTTGATCTAGGAACTTCTCTCAGAGTTTTTGAAGCGTGCATTAACTTTGCCTCATGTCTTAGGAGTAATGAGTTTTTATGTTTGAATTATTTATTTTAATGTTTGTCTTATATTTACATCTTAAGAATTGCGTGTCCTAGTCTCCGATCCCTGTGTTCTGGATTTAGGGAACAAGTTCATATTCACCATTTCTGTACTGCTCGTGATTTCCAGAATCATGATCAAATCCCCTCAGAGTTTTTCTGTTTTTGGGCTGAAGATTGTCAATATAATCCAATGTGTTTATAATCCCGACCTTGACTTTTTTCCTCATTGGTGAGTCTGTCTTAAAGTGCCATGAACAGGCACACAACTGTCTTGTAGGGGCACCTGGGCTGTGGATTCATGTAAGAGCCAGATGTTGCTTTCAGTGTTGCTGAAAGCGCCCTGCCCAAGGATATCTGCCGTGGATCAACATTTGGGGGCCTAGTGTGTCTTGAACTGAGGCCTTCATTTTCCAGTCCCGGTGCCGGCAGCATTGTTCCATCTGATGCCCATGTATGGGGAGGGATAAATCTGCACGCCGTTATACCGAAGATGGAGGCAACCATGTATATATGTCCACCTTCCCGTCTGTGGCCAAGCAAACTACATTTTGCTACACTTGCAGAGGAGAGCTGTGAATTGGAGCCTCTCTCTGAACTAGCATCTAAAGTAATCAATTTCTTTACTACCGCAGATGGACCTGCAAAGTTTGGATTGATTACATATGACTGTGCCAGACTTGAGTGTTTTATAGGTGAGGTCCTTAGAATTTGTCATAAGTAGTTTTTGAGAAAGATACAAAGCAGGCCTCATTGGGGCTTACTGAGGAGTTCCCAACCCCCAACCCCACTCTGCCTCTAAGGTCAGCATATTTTAGGTGTGTTTTTTCTGTCATTTATTTTTAGCAACTGTAATTTCAGCAGACTCATTTTGAGTTTCCTTCCCTCCCACACTGAATCAAGGAAATTGTTAGCATTCCACAGGTGCTCCTCAGGGAAGCTGGAAACCTGGCAGTGGACAGGATGAATATCTACCTTTAAGTGTCAGTTGTTTAGCTTTCAACCATTTTCTGTCTTAATTGAGCAAGGAAAGAGCTTTCATTTGAAGAGTGAACAAAGGATGGTATGGTTCATGTTCTAAGTGTACTGCCTGGACTTCTCCTAAGCCATATGTGTGAGCTCTATACATACATGATGGCAGAACAGTAACAGCCATACTTCCGTCCATGAGTGCGTGTTTCAAATAGTGTTTGTTCTGTGCAGGGCATTGAGGAGAAATGCAGGTAGAGTGGAGGGTGCGTCCTCAACCTTGAAGCTCACAGAGTCCTTGGAGAAGGAGAACATGCAGTCAGAGGAGAGTGCAGGAAGGTGTACGAGCTCCAACATGGTAGGAGATTCACGTGGAGCTGGAGCTGGAACTTTACCTGGGCCTAGAAGGATTATTTTGGGGAGCTTTGTGGCCAAGCAGCAGACGGTTTGGTAGAGACCATAGAAAGGCAGGGTAGTGACAAGATGAAAGAGAGTGTAAATGTTAGCAGAGTGATTGGGAAACTTTTGTACCAATGAGTCTACCTTCCTCCTGGGGTTTAAATAGTCTGTGGAACAGATTAATGCACCTGTCATTGTTCATATGTCTTTTTTTTTTTTTTTTTTTTAGCTTTCTAACTGCACTAATATAAAATGACATTTTCTGGTGATGCTGATGAAGATCTAGCATTGGGAGGGAAGAGTGGGCTTGAGGATGAGGACACAAACCATTATGAATGAATAAGAGAGGATATTAAGACAGAACCAATAATTTGACCCAGCAATTGTACTTCTAAAGTATTTACCAAAGAGAAATGAAAACACATATCCACACAAAGACCTGTATGCAAATGTGCATAGCAGCTTTATTCATAGTAGCCAAAAACTGGAAACATCCATTAACTGGTGAATGATAGACAGATTGTGGTAACTCCATGCAATGAAATACTACTTAGCAATAAAAAGGAACAAAGTATTGATTTGATTTCCATCCAGTAACATGGATGGATCTCGAAAGCGTTATGTTATGTGAAGGAGGTCACTGTGGTCACATATACACGATACACCATACACTGTATGAGTTCATTTCTATGACATTCTAGAAAAAGGAAAACTACAGGGACAGAAAACAGAGCAGTGGTTTCCAGGGGCCAGCGTGGGGGAGGGGATTCAAAGGGCCAAGAGGAAGTTTTTTGGGTGATAGAAATGGACTGTGCCTTGGCTGTATTCACTTGTCCAGATGAACCCAACTGTGTACCTTAAAAGGGTGAATTTTAGTGTATGTAAATTAAACCTCAATAAATCTGACTTAGAACATAGTAAAGTCAGATTGAATGGGGGATAAAAGGCCGCCTGGATGTTAAGTGTGAGCATACAGTGAAATGGAGCTTTTGAAAGAGAGAATCGGGGCATGGTTTACCAGGGAAGGTGGAGGTGATCAGTTTTCTTGGGAAATCTTACGCTTTAGGGCTATGGGTTCAGCTGCTGTGACAGAGATCTAAAGTAATACTGACAAACAAGAAAAATTATTTCTTCTCACATCAAAGTCCAGGGTAGTATGGGGGTTCCGTTCCACAAAGTTACGGAGGCCCAGACTCCTTCCATTTCCTTCCTTTGTCTACCTGGAGGGCTGCTCGTCCTCCTGATCTGAATGGGTCACCACCATGTCCACGTGGAGCCAGCACGAAGGGGAGGGCACGCCTTTTCCCTGTAAGGATGTGGCACCGGCAGGGTGCAGAGAGAAAGAAACACAAGAAGACCGATTTTTGCAAATGAAAATGAGGACACAGGAGAAGGAAAGAACTTGTAGGACAAAAGAGAGAAGAAATGATGTAGGGATTCCAGTAAGAGGGAGTAACTTGAGACTGCTGGAAATGTCATTGGCAAATTTCTTGTCTACACCATTACTTTTCCGTTGTTACTGTTGTTTGCTAAGCCAGGAAAATGAAGTTTATTAACTAGTAGTCTTATTTATTGTAACACTGAACAGTGAAATGGCCTGTAGAAGAGAGGTCTCTACACCCAAGAGAGTGGAAGAACACAGTAAGGAGGAAAGCATTGAACACGTGAAGGCTTTTGGATGTCCTTGCACAGTGGGCAGCGATTTGGGCAGCAGTGGGTGTGGCACCCAGATGATGTAGGACATGGTATAGCCCCTCGCTGGCGTCTGTAGAGACGTGGCTGTCAGCAGCAGGGCTCACAGGGCCCTTCGCTTCAAGGCTGAGTGTGGGTCATCAGGGAGATCCCACTCAGGCCAGGCGTCAGGTGGCAGGAGCTGAGCAGCCAGCAGGAGGGCATGAAGGTGTCGGGCTGACAGCAGGGTGGGGGGCATGGGGCGCAGCAGGCGGGCTGGAGGAGGCGGACCAGGTGTGGGCAGGTGCTGGGCAGGCAGACCAAGCACCGGCAGCACTTGTTGGAGGCATAGATGGTGGTGGTCGGGCCACTGCGGACGCTGCAGCATTACCAAGGGGAGATCCGGCTGCAGGACATGGTCAGGAGGTAGGTTTCGTTTGGCTGAGAAGTCTCCTGCTGTCTTAGTGTCCTCTCCTGAGCCAGCGCTTATATACTCACTCCCCTAGATATCA
Source organism: Balaenoptera ricei (assembly GCF_028023285.1). Taxonomy (NCBI): domain Eukaryota; kingdom Metazoa; phylum Chordata; class Mammalia; order Artiodactyla; family Balaenopteridae; genus Balaenoptera; species Balaenoptera ricei. The sequence goes on along the minus strand of NC_082656.1, from coordinate 72,320,900 downwards.
GCTCATTAGCCTAGATCATGTTCTTCCATCTCAGTTTATAATAATCTCCATAAAATCATCTCATTACCTCAGTCTTTATTACCCTTTGATGTGTGTCTTACCTCATTGCTTTGTTGCCAAATTAGGACTCTTGACAATAGCTGTTTGTCACTGCAGGGAGAGCTTCATCTCACCATTAAAAAAAATTTATTATAGAAATTTTAAACAATAAAAATAAAAAGAAAGGGAATAGTTTAATGAATGTCATGTGCCTCTCACCCACCCAGCTTCAACAGTTATCAGCACTCTGCCATTCTTGCTTTAGGTATCCACCCTCATACTTCTTGTTTCCTAGAGTATTTTTAAAGCAGTTCCCCAATATTTTATCATTTCATCTATAAAACTTTAGTGTATAATATCCAATGGATAAAGCCTTAAAAAAGAATAACCATTGTACCATATGACACTCAATAAAGTTAGAAATATTTCTTTATTATCATCCAACACCCCATCTGTATTCCGTTTCCCCCAGGTGTCTTAAAAATGTCATTTTACAGTTGGTCTGAATCAGGATCTAAACATAGTCCACGCGTTGCATTGGGTTGATGTGTCTCTGAAGTTTCTTGGATCCTCACACTGTTTCCTCTCCATTTGTTTGTTTCTTTAATGCAGCGTATTTGTTGAAGAAAGTAGACCATTTGTCCTGCAGAATTTCCCATATTCTAGACTTGGCCAGTTGTAACCTTGCAGTGATACGTGACATGATTCTCTGTACCCTCTGTATCCTGTACACTTGTGTAGTGATATCTAGAGGCTTAATTCCATTCAGGTTTGATTTTCTTTGTGGCAAGGATACACCTTAGCTGGTGCTACTGTATCACATCAGAAGGCATAGGAGTCTGGTTGTCCCACTTTTAGTTATAATAGTATTGACTAATAGGTTCCATTCGGTCCACCCCATGCTTCCATTATAGAGTTCCCCATCCACTTTTCATGGTTTAAGCAGCTGTTGACTCAGCCCCATTCTGTAGGCTTTTCTTGGGAAACCTCTTTTTTAGGAATGGCCAGCTTAGGTAGCTGGCGGTCATGCCTAGTGGTTAGAGTTGGCCTTGCCTGTTTTCCTGGAAGCTGATCATCTGATGAGGCTGACACCTCAGGATATAGAGTTACTGGTTTGCACATATGGAACAAAATCCTTTTGGAATTTCAGATTTTACTGTTCTGTTTTTGAAAGTAGGTAAATTTCCAATTCTTATGACTGGATCCTTCCCTCACTGGATTCTTGAGTTTGTGTACATTTACAAAGATTGTCTTGTTATTGGTTTGAGAACTGAGATGATTATAAAGCTGGCATTTCAAAATTTCATAGTAGGTTCTGGTATTTAATGCATAAAATAATGCATGCTTTCATAGCATAAATACCTAGGCTCCAGTTCTAGTTTTACAAAATACTATTTGTTTGATACTAGGATACTGGTTTGGCTGCTCCAAAATAGGCCAAAATAGTAGTGGCTAAGATAAGACAGAAGGTTCATTTCTCTCTTTTGGAAAATTATGAGCCAGTAGGCAGCTCAGACAGTGGGGAGCTTGCCCCCCAAGGTCATTCAGGGACTCAAGCTCCTATCCAACTATCCAGCCCAGGTGTCACCCTCGTCTGCATAGTTGAGAAGCTGGCTCACCACCACTCCACATTCCAGGCAGTGGCAAAGAGGAGGACTTGGTAGGCAAGCAGCGCCTTTTATGGGAAAGGCAAGCGTCACTTCCTCTTACAGCCCATTAGCCAGAACTAGTCACATGGCCATTATCTTGCCACAGGTTATGCTGGGAAATGCAGTCTCTAGCTGGGCAGGCATGTGCCCTGTAAAACCCAGGAGTTCTGTCACTAAAAGGGAAAAGGAAAGGAAGGATATTAAAGGTCAGTTAGTATTCTTTATTGAATCTTTCCAAGCTTCAGTTTCATCTCATCTGTAACGTGGGGATGAAAACACCCCCCTGTTGTGGCTGTTAGAATCACGTGCTGTTAGAATCACGTGCATGCACGGATAAGTGTCGTGGAGCATCCAGTTAAGCCCCCTTCACATTCCAGGCCTTCAGTAAATGGTTCCATGCGCTGGGGCCAGAGGGGGGTCAGCGCGGCGTCACAGAGCAGAAAGAGCGTAGTCTTTAAACTCATTGTAGATCTGGCTTTGAATCTTTGTTATTGTTAGCTGTGTGACTGAAGACGCATTTACCTAACCTCTCTGACCCTCTATAATATGAGGGTGTTTAAGAATTTAATGAAAAAGTACATAAAAATATCTAGTGCGGTGCCTGGTGTGTAGAAGATACATGGTAAGTGGTAGCTAATTGCCAAGTGATCTGTGTGTAATTTCTTAGGTAAGCATTCCTGATGGGGAGAAATTATTATGTAAAGTCAGTTTAAAGAGGACTTCTAAGCAGTTTCAACTAGTGACATACAGTCACCATTCTGTGTGTGTTCAGTTTGAATACTTGAGGCTTAACCCTAAGCCAGTGTTTTCTAAAGAAATCTCTGAAAGATACAGGCATTAGAATCAAAGTAAAATGCAGTAAGAATGCAGGTCCGATCAGAATCTCTGGAAGTAAAGGTGCATCTCCACATTTTTATAAATACCTCCACAGTGGCCTTTATCATACTGAAGTCTAACATCTCAGACCTGATCCACAGCATTTATTTGAAGTATTAGAATACTTATACAGTACTTCGAGAGAAGAAAGAATAATTTATTTTATCTAATTTCAGATAAATAAGATGAGAGCCCTGGGTTTTTGAAATGAACTCAGGGATGAGATTTTTTTTTTCCCCCTCAAAGGTTGCAACTTAAAAAATAATAAATGTTTGCTCTAAATCCTTTTTAGTTATTGCGAAACCAGAGATTTCCTGCATCCTATCATCATGCAGTGGAAACTGTTGTGAATATGCTGATGCCACACATCACTCAGAAGTTTCGAGATAACCCAGAGGCATCTAAGAATGCGAATCATAGCCTGGCTGTGTTCATCAAGGTGGGGGCCTCCGGGGGAGAGGGTGTCGCCAAGTGCCTAATGTGCTTTTTCTAGCAGAGTGACTCGTACATATAGATGCTCAGTGAATGTTGATGGCAGATTTTTATGCCAAAGGATAAACTTAGTCACAATAAATGCAGATTTGAAGCCAACTTCCCAAAAAAGCCTAAATACTTAACCTTTGTGGGTTGTTTCCTCCACAGAGATGTTTCACCTTCATGGATAGGGGCTTTGTCTTTAAGCAGATCAACAACTACATCAGCTGCTTTGCTCCTGGAGATCCTAAGGTAGCGTGTGTGTGTGTGTGTGTTACACACTGTTCTTTTTGTCTCTCTGAGTGACATCTGGATACCCACCTGTTTCTCTTGGTTCACATCAGAATTTTCTTTCAGTCCCAGAGGCACTATTCATTCTCCTCTCTTGGAGATACTAACTAGTACTAACTAGTACTTGCATTGATGTGTGAGATATTAGGGACACAGTAATTCCACATGCAACATAAATACCTGTTGATTTTTCTCATAAATACCTTAAATGACTTCTCAGCTGCAAAACTAAAAGTATATGTGTTGCAAATCATAGTTTATTTAACAAGGTAACAGAAGTAACCATGTAGCCTTTCTCTGCTAGAATTATCTGTCTCTTCCCTTGCGTGTCTATTTTAAAGCTCTGCCTTACTCATTTTTTTATTGCACTGAATCTGTGTCTATAATTATAAGCTGCCTGAAATCCTTTATTGAAGTAAGAGGAGCATAAATCATAAATGCCCTAAAAGTCAGTGGAGGACATTGTTTAATGAAATGTGTTCCCAATTTTCAAACAAATCCCTGCAGACATTCTGAAATCTGTAAAATAGCCTAGAGCGTGCAGCTCTAAGACAGGGAAGAGGCTAAAGACGAGTGTGTGATTCCTAATAGGTTTTTCAGGAGGCTGTATAAAGTATCCACTGAGGTATTTAACTTATGACTAACCATTTTTTTCCTGCAGACCCTCTTTGAATACAAATTTGAATTTCTCCGTGTGGTGTGCAATCATGAACATTATATTCCGTTGAATTTACCAATGCCATTTGGAAAAGGCAGGATTCAAAGATATCAAGGTAATCTATCTTTAAATATATTAATCCTAGTCTTCTCAGAAAGAGAGCCATTCATTTTTAATAAAAGAGAATTAGTTCACGCATGACATTCAAATTATCTGATATTTTTCATTGATGAATTGATTTTTTTCTTGTTAAATTTCCATTAAAAAAAAATTGATAAAATGCTATATAGGAACTTACTTTTTTTTAGCAAATTTACCAGACTACAGATCATGCCAGTGTGACTCTTTTTCATTGAAAAATTCCATTGCTTAAACAACAGTAATCCATTTTATTTACTGTAGTTTATTTTTATTTGTTTCACTTTTCTTTTTTCTTATGAATTAGCTTTTCTTTCACCAGCTGTGGAGTCAAATGACACTCCTGTAGGTAGGTGTGGGGTGTGATGCTTGCTTTCTTGCATCTTCCTCCTTTAAAAGAAAAAGAATGCAAGTGATTGCTGAAATGCTTACATATGCTATTCATGTAGGCATTTGCCGTATACTTGGATCAGTTTTAAAATTGATGATAAACCAGTGAATTTGTTCTCACTGTAGCTAAGACATTGCCATAAGCATCCCCAGGGGGCATCTGGTTTTTTGCTCCTGGGGTCAGTAGGTCCACTAGGACGTTTCTTTAAGAAGTAAAGCAAACAAACAAAAAGCTCTGCTTCATTTCAAAAATGTATTATTCCACCGTTTTCATAGTCCTTGTTTATAGCAGTAGCAGTAACCTATGTCACAAGCAACATGGCTTTTCACATGCTTTTTATGTTTGCATGCTGAGTCTTTATTAACTGTTCTGTATCCTTTTTGAGTTTGAAGAGAATTAAGCTCATAGAGATTTCTTTGTCTTCACTGAGTAAGTCAAATGAATCAAATTAGTCTCTTGGGTCTGTCAAGTAGTATCTAGCACCTTGTAGGTGCTCAGGATTATTTATGCTAAAGGAGATAAAAAGTGGAAGGATGCCACCAAACTATTAATGACACCTAAATCAACTGACTCTGAAATTCAGAGAGAAACTCACAAAGGAATTCATTCAGAGACATAAATACCTTGCCTTTTAAAGAGCAAGAAGGGGGACTGTGGCCTGAAGTTGGCGGTCATACATTCAGCAAATATTTGCTCAGCACCAACTATACCTAGCCTTGGGATAGAGTTGTGGACAACAAGGATGAAATCCCCTGCTGTCTTACCTGTGTGAAATATGTAGAACATGAGAGAGTGATAAGTGCTAAGGAGAGAGAAATAAAGCAAGAGAAGGGGATAGGAAATGGGCTGGCATTGAGATCGGGTGGCCAGGCAAAGCCTCACTGAGAAGGCAACTTTGGGATGATAATTGAAGAAGGTGAGGGGTTGAGCTCCTGGGCTCTTCAGCATCCCCCATCCAACCCCAGCCCGCCCGCCTGTCCCACCCCGCACTGTTCCCCACACGCCAGGCACACCTGCTGGTCCCAGCTCCTCACACATGGCAGGCCCTCCCTGCACTTCTCAGCCTCACGCAGCACCTCCCTGGGGATCCTCATCTTCCTCCTGGCCAGCCACTCAGCACCTCCCATGTGGGCCCAGCCAGGTCTCCCCCTCGCCTCTCCCAGCGCCCCACCTGGAGTGAATTGCTCCCTACTCTGCACCCCAGACCCTCCTTCACCCCACCTTCAGTTCCTAGCCCACCTGTCCTTGGAGACTGTGACTGTCTTTTCCTCTCACCTGTCAGGGTGCTGAGGATAGCTCTTTCTGCCCAGCGGTTGGGCAGTGAACGTGTGCTAATGTCCATCTTCCCCACTGGCCCAATTGTCTATCCTGCAGAAGCAAGTGAGGAGTGAGGAGGAGACCCTTCAGGTACCCCACAGACTCACACAAGCTCTTAGTAGACTGTCGGGGTATTTGGCGGCTAGAAGGGCCGCCCTAGGCAGGTGGCGTGGGTCAGCTACAGATAATTTCCAGAACTGCACTGATGGGAATAAAGTTTCGGGTTTTTTTTTAGCATCCTCCTTCCTCTTACCCGTCTCACCTGCTCCTCCACTCTCCTCTCTGCACATGCACACGTACACACACACACGTGTACAATTAAACCCATAAATAGTTCTCCTTCTAAGGGGATCATATGAATTCAAGCTGTGAACTGTCTTTTCAGTAAACTGGACTTAAAGATCATAAACAGTGGACATGAGTATTCTGGAAAGATGAACACTCTTTCCCTTCCTTCTGCTAAAGAGTTCATAGGACTTGGGTCAGACTTTGAATAGGTTTAGAAGCAACTAACATGGGATTAAAGTCAAAGGAGAGGCCTATAGATTTTCCTCTAACAATAGATTCAGTATAAGAATTTAAATCCGAGCCACAGCTTTCTGGATAGGTGTATTTCAGCTTTAGAGTGTGATGTTTAGCTGCTTTTATTTACCGTCCCTCAGTAGGTTTCACGTTTGCTTATTATCTCTTTTCCAGAAGAGCTTTCAGTCTTGTCACTTAGCTTGCTGATGACTTACTAGTTCGATTTGGTGCTTTGTCCATTTTAGTTCTAATTTATATTAGTTTTCTGTCGGCTTTTTGAGGTAAAGAAGTTTTAAAAGTATATTTTAGAAAATTCTAAGTCAAATAAGATCTTCTTCAGTGATAGCAAAATAATAGGTAATATGGTAACTCGTTCATTTTAAACACATTGGGTTTTAATGGGTGTATACGGGCATTAATGACCAGGAAATAGATAAATGAACTCATGTAGTGAAGAACATTTTAATAGACCACCTATATTTATTCTTTAATTACGTGTCTGTTATGCACAAATTACTCCCCTATAATGTTGTCAGTTACTACAATTTTATTTTTAAATTTCATATCAATAACAAAATTACATTTGTAATATAACATGCTGTTCTATATTCTAAAAATTGGTTCTAAAACTATTCACTAACTTAATAATTATGTAGGATGTAATACCTTTTAAAATCAAAATCCAGTGCATTTATTTGTATTTAAATTTTGTTTTCACTTTGGAGTGCAGAGCAGTATTTTAGGTTATCAGCCCTTTCCCCTTGGAAGCCAGATGTGACCACCTGATGACACACACAGGGGAGGCTGAAAGCAAAGGATGAGCTTGGTTTTTATTTTATTCAAAGAGTGTTACATCCTTTCTAACTAAAGCGGTTTCTATCCTCATTTCAGATCTCCAGCTTGACTACGCATTAACGGATGAGTTCTGCAGAAACCACTTCTTGGTGGGACTGTTACTGAGGGAGGTGGGGACCGCCCTCCAGGAGTTCAGGGAGGTCCGGCTGATTGCCATCGGTGTGCTTAAGAACCTGCTGATAAAGCATTCTTTTGATGACAGATATGCTTCCAGGGTGAGTGTTCCCTAATGGAAGGAAATATGATTGATAAATGTCCTTCATTTTGAGTAATATAAAGAAATAAGCAATTAGAAAATTAGTGGTAACAGCACTAAGACTTTCTCTGTTTATACAATAAAATCTAACAGCAGTCTTTATAGGAAGGATCCAAATACAGGAGATGGCCAAGTGCTAGCTCAGTCCATCATTAAATTCTGAGTCCGCGATAAACTTACACTTTGCACCTTTGTTTCAGAGCCATCAAGCAAGGATAGCCACTCTCTACCTGCCTCTGTTCGGTCTGCTGATTGAGAATGTCCAGCGGATCAACGTGAGAGATGTGTCTCCCTTCCCCGTGAACCCTGGCAGTGTACGTAAGCACATTCACATAGACACAGCCTGTATTTGCTTCCTGTGGCTGCCCTAACAAAATACCACAAACTGGGTGGCCAAAAACAACAGAAATTTATTCTCTCACAGTCAGAAAGCCAGAAGTCCAAAATCAAGATGTCAACTGGGTTGGTTCCTTCTCGAGGCTCTGGGTGAAGAGTTGGTTCTACGCCTTTCTCCTAGCTTCTGGTGGTTGCCCGAAATCCTTGCTTTTTTTAGCTTATAGCTGTATCACTCCAATCTCTGCCTCTGTCTTCACATGGTGTTCTCCCTGGTGTGTGTCTGTGTCTCTGGTGTCCTGTCCTGTCCTTATAAGGACACCAGTGCTTGGATTTAGGGCCCACCCTAATCCAGGATGACATCATCTTATCTTACATCTTAATTACATATGCAAAGACCCTCTTTCCAAATAAGGTCACATTCTGAGGTTCAGAGTGGATATGCAATTGGAGGGACACTATTCAACTATACACGTCTCCTCTTTTTTTGCCCCTAAAACCATAATAATCTACAGTAGTCTTGGTAAGTTGCATTTCTGGCTAAGATGGGGTCAATCAGTAAACCTTCAACTCTTGTTAAAAATCATTATAAAAAGCCATGCTTTCCCGATGGCTCGTTTTCTTGTAAGATCTCAGGATCTTCTTTGTGTAGCCAACAAAAAGTTATAGAGGAAGGAGTTTGTTTTTTTTTTTTTTTTTAAAAAGCATAGTTCTAACCTCCGTGCTATAAGAGCTCAGTGCTAGCCCCGGTTCTGATGTAACATACTACACAGTCTTGGAAAAGCCACCTCTTGGGGCTGAAGTTTCTCTGTGTCTGTAAAATTAGAAAGATAATCAGACTAGATGTCGGGGGGGGCCAGGGTGAATGACCCCACCTTCCCAAACTGACCACCTTAATTTACTTTAGCTTTATGCAGTCATTTAAAGATATACTGGAAATTAAGTTGACTGAAGGGTGATGCCAGAAATTATCTCAAAGCGTTTTGGTTGGAGACAATCTGCCATTAATTTGGATAGGTGTTAGCAGTTCAGCAGTGCCCTTTTCCTGTTTATTCTGGACCCGTGAACCGGCTCCATTGTTCATCTTGCCACTTTGTCATTACGGCATACACCGGGGGAGCTCCCTTGTGTGTATTTTTGTCCCTTTCCCCCCAGCAGTGGTGCTTTGTCCTGTTTCTTATACATCTCCTACGTGATGGTGCATTGAGATGAACCGTATTTCTAGAATAGTTTTTGTAGTTCCAGAGACCGTGAATGTTCACTGTCCTTACATGGAATGCACCACACTAATCTCACCCTCTACAACATTGTATTTCACATGTGTATTCTCTAAATTTGTCTGCTTTTCTAATCGGAATAAGTAATTCAGGGTGTAATGCTACCTATCTGTACTGCTTCAACTCTGAGAAAAATGAACACCAGCTTTTGCTTTGGCTTTCATGAAAGTAAAATCCCTTTTATGACATGACTTCATAATGCCCATAATTTCTCCACTGATAGAGAATTCACACGAAGCGCCCACCTTGCAGAGATTTTCACTGCTGCTATTGTGAGGTCACTGTTGCTCATTTGGGAAGATTTCTGATGTGAGAGAAAAAAACCAACGTTCCAGTTAGAAAGAGCACGTGAGGCTTCTTCTGAAGGAAGAAACATACAGAAATAATCTACAGAAATGTTGGGCATCAGAGCTCTGGAAAGGGAAGGGTGCTAGACCTCCTGGGGAAATACAGGACTTCATGGGCCAAGGTTTCCCTGCCCGCCCCAGACCTGAAGTGCCGCGTGCTCCCTCCTCCTGCTCCTTCTCTGACCCCCACCCCCCACCCCCACCCCCCGCTGTCCTCCTCCCACTCAGGCACGTTTAACATGCCAGGCTGTTCTGCCCTGTTCTTATACTCGCCCTCACACTTCCAAGAACTGTTGGTGAATCCTTTAAAGTCATCTTCAATTGTTTCTTGTCTCTCTCCTCCTTGACAGACTGTGAAGGAGGAATCCCTTACTTTGCCAGCCGTGAACCCGATAGTGACACCGCAGAAGTCTGGGAGCACGCTGGATGCCAGTCTGCACAAGGACCTCTTTGGTGCCATCTCTGGCATTGGTAATGCTCGGCCTCTGACCTGTTTCTCTGCAGTCTAATTCGGAAAGCGTCTTTAATCCAATCATTTGTTAGCTTTCAAATCAGAAATTTGAAGTCTTGAGTTTCTACTTCAAATATTCTTTTCCTGATTTTGCTCCTCAGCTCTGAAACCCCTTAACTCTACACTGAAATAAAGATCTCAAATTTCAGGAATAACACATGTAGTACACTTAACCACATATTTGTCCTGTTTGCTTTTTGTTTAATGCGTGTTAATTTTTCATTTTAAATCTTCAAACTGGATTGTTTATGCTTTTAGGAAAAGAATATCTTTGCAAGTGTGTGTGTGGTGGGTAGGATTTATTTGTAGTGTTAATGATTTAGATGAGATATGACAGAGTAATTGCTGATGGAGATACTGGTTTATGGCTAGAATGCAGTCCTGAAATCAGTTATCTAAAATCTTCTTTCCTACAATATTTTTTCTATCTGAAATAATGTTAGAGCAGCCCCCATGGGGAGGAAAACAGATGGCATAAATCAAGATTCAAATTGAGTAGTTTTTCCATAAGAATATGCCTGAGAAATGTATTTATTAATATTATGATTGATTGAGCTCATGTGCCAGCTCCTTCATAAAGATAATGGTACAGAAAAATATGTATATCTTCACAGACACTCACAGGCTTATACTGTCTTTATTTCTTCCTCTCTTTTACACCACAGTTTGAATAAATGAAGCATCCTGCTGTGGCTAATGCTTAGACCACCCAATAATGGAACTAACTCATAGGGCAGAATAAAGGGCAGTCCTTTTACCTAATTAACCTGCAGGACTGTGGTTCATTCTGAGTTTATGTCCTTAGCTTTTGTGTTGTTCTAGTTGCTAACGTGGTATTTCATGTGGGTGATGAAACTGGCCAGACTGTAAAATTGGAAACCGCATACCAATGCTCAGATTTATCCCATAATGCCCATACCAGTCTTTAATCTTACTTCTGTTTCTGTGTATTTTTCATAGTAATACTTACCTCATTTGGCGTCGTAAAGATGAAATGAGTTAATTCATACAAAATGCAGAGCCTGGCATGTGGTGTTTCCATTGCCTTTCTCATGGGGCCCTCGCTCTGACTCCTTTGCCTCACTCTGTCCACAAGCCCAGCCACTCTCCAGGAGTGGGGAAGGGGTCCTTTCAGGGGCTTTGTCTGCAGCGGTTCACAGCACTGTTTTTAAAGTCAGACAGATGTGGCTTTGGATCCAGACTCCACCATTTATAATTGCCATGGGCAGGGTGTCTCTCCTCTTTACCCTGTGTACACATCTCAGTAATAGAGTCGTGGTGAGGGATGAAGAGCTAGTTGAATGTGTGCAGTGCTTGGCAAGGTAAACTGTGTTATTATTTGACCGCCATTATAACAAGCACAGTTCTTCAGTGTTATTCATGCTTTGTGATAGACTCTTAGTAGCCTAAATCTTAACTCTCTGTCCTCTCTGACCAGTATTCTGTAGGATTCAAGACTTTGTGGAAATGATGAAACTAGAATGAGGTGATGTTTTGACTCTGACTTGATTCTCCAATTCCACATTCACCTTGTTAGGGTTTGGGATGCCTTGAGAACATAGAGATGAGCCGAAGCGGGGGTCTTTAGCACAACTTCAGTGACATAAATGGCCTTCGATTGCTCTGTGTTCATGGTGAAGTTACAAAAAATACTCAAGGCTAATTTTGTCCCTTTTCATTCTTTCTTGAATTTCAAGATCTGGATCCACTTTTCATGGGAATTCACCACAATAGACTTAATTTATACGCAGGCTTTTATCTATGTTGCCCCCATCTTTAAACACTTTAATCCTTGTTTCCTTTTAGGAATGCCTTCCAGGAAAGCCCCCACCTTTGAACTGGGTTTACTAGTTGTTTTCTGGTAGCTTTAGCAATTCTTCTTTTATTCCTCAAGGAATTTCCAGTTAGTTTTAGTCCCAGTGCTTATCCTTCAAGAGCTGACTTTCTCCTTACATCTCTTAAGGAAATTCTGTTTCCACACTTACTGAGAATGTACCCGCAGCAGTTTTTTTAATGTCTTTGGAACGTGGTGCATGAACATTTCTGAAACTGATTCATTGCCTGGATAAAAACTACTCTAAGATTACATTCATTTTAGGGGCTTCCCTCGTGGCACAGTGGTTGGGAGTCCGCCTGCCAATGCAGGGGACACGAGTTCAAGCCCTGGTCCGGGAAGATCCCACATGCCGCGGAGCAACTAAGCCCGTGCGCCACAACTACTGAGCCTGTGCTCTAGAGCCCGTGAGCCACAACTGCTGAGCCTGTGTGCTGCAGCTACTAAGGCCCGCGCGCCTGGAGCCCATGCTCCACAGCAGGAGAGGCCATCACAGTGAGAGGCCTGTGCACCGCGGCAAGGAGTGGCCCCCGCTTGCCACAGCTGGAGGGGGACCGCGCACAGCAGCGAAGACCCGACACAGCCAAAAATAAATAAATTAATTTTAAAAAAAAAGATTACATTCTCAAGGCATGCATTCTTAGGCTCAGGGTTCCTTTACCTACCTACTCAGTGTATTGCATTTTGCTGTCTGTACAAAGGGGAGAGAGCTGAACTAAATTTCTTTTAAAAGTTATGCACTGGGCCAGGATATTAAATACACACACACACACACACACACACACACACACACACACCCCAGGAACATAGTTCTACTAAGCATGTTGATTTTGATTTATTGCATTTACATCTGTTTGCCTTAGATTAGGACTCTTGTTCTGGAACTGAGCCTAAAACTTTGAGAATTTAATGTCTAATCTTACTTTACTGAGAGCCTTTTCCTCCTGAGTTCTGTGTTCTACACTAAGTATGAAGTCTGGTTATATTAGGAAAACGATAGTTATAATTTGGTCACAGTGCGTGTTTCTTTTCTGAGTATAGAAGAAGGCCCCTGGCTTTTTCATAGTGTTTTCACCTGCACCCTGCAGCAGTCAATCACACAGCTCCTCTTCTGGGTAGGCGCAGCCCCTGGCCAATGGTTTACGTGTTCCTACCTGCACTTACATTCTCAGATTCCCTTGCCCTTCTTTTCTTGATATACTTAATACACTGAATTGGTTTCAGAGATGGTGATGGATAAACCTGAGCGTTAGGGACGGGGAGGGGATTAACTTAGAGGTGTATCAGTCCATGGCAGCTAATTTGCAGGCTGAAACCCAAAAAAGGGCCTGCCTGTTCTGAGGTGCCAAGTAAAGGCATCTGAGGTGAAGGCAGCTTGGGGATGGGAGGCTGTGCTTAAAGCTTGCTGCAGCGTGGCGCCGAAAGTCTTCTGCAGTGTGCACTGCCAGCCCAGGCTCGCAGCCGGAGGCATGCCTTTTGGTTCAAACCAGAATGTGCAAGTCTAAGAGTCATTTTTAATTATGTGATTTATTTAAATCTTATCTAAGCAGGAAGTCAATCTATTACTTTAAAAAATTCCACAGTATTGAGGTAGGGGCTGACTTCTCCCTTAAAATGCTGTTTTTTTCAACAGATGTCACAAATTTTATTTCCAAGTTAGATTTCCTTTCTGCTTGTAACTGTTTATTGCAGAGATTCCCAAACATTCTCAATTCACAGCACCCTTATTATCAAAGTAATTTTTCATGGAGTCCCCAGGCCAAAAGAAACTCCTAATGGTTCGTTTATTAGGTACTTAGGGCCAAATAATAAGTACTTATAACCTAACAACTTAGTAGGCATTTGAAAACTATATACATACATAAATTTAAAGAAAAAAATTTTTATTTTTAATAACCACGATTCTTACTAATGGGTTGTGTGTGCCTGTTGGGCGCTACACGGCTTCTCAAATTTGGAATCAGATTGCTCACCAACATTCTCATTTCCTGTTCCACACTGATTTTCACCCAGTACTTGCTTTTTATCATAGCGACCACCAAATACCCTGCTTCATAGAGATATGACATCATGGAAAGGAATGTAGCACAGTCGGAGGTTGAAACTATAGTTTCCAGCAGATGTCAAGTATCACTGTGTTTTCCTTGAAATTTTAAAATGTCCCATGACACCCCTCAGAGTTTTCTTGGGGTACCTCAGCCCACCGTTTGAGTACTGTGGGTTTATTGCATGGTTTAGTTTTTTTTATTTGATAGTTGTAGGTGGATTGATCTTTTTAATTTTTTGAAGTCTTTATTCTACCCCAGTCTGAACCAGCATGTTCTCCTTTAGTCTGAGCAATCCAAGGTGGTTTCTCATAAGTGAATTGATAGTTATGTCTGAACGTTTCAGATTAACGGTTATTTGTATCTCAATCTAAATGGCCTGGTTCTTTAAAGGAGAGGTGATTGAATGAAACTCTTGAGCCAGCTTTCTCACAGGAAAAATAAGAGCCATAAAAGCAGTTTCCCTTAGAGTTCAGTACTTATTTTTATTTTGTTCTGTTTCACCAAATCTTTGGTCTTGGCTTGATTTCTGTTTAGCTTCTCCATATACAAACTCAACTCCAAACATCAGTAGTGTGAGAAATGCTGATTCAAGAGGATCCCTCATAAGCACAGATTCCGGGAACAGCCTTCCAGAAAGGAATAGTGAGAAGAGCAATTCCCTGGATAAGGTAATTTCTTTTAATGTAACTTGAGTGTTTCTTATAACTAATGGATTTAGCCCAAAGTAAGCATGCTTCATGTTCTAGTGTTCAGTAAGTATGACCTTTTTTTTTTTTTTCCTTAAACAACTCAGTTAACCTGGGGTAGATGATCTCAGAGTACGATCTAAGGATGGGGCCCATTCCCTGAAACCCCCTGATTCCTGTTCTAGGATTTCATCAGGGCACTGTTTACAGTGGAGCACTTTGAGCCAGTGGTTCTGGCAGTTTGAACAGGTTGGGAGATCAAAATGCCACTTGCTTAGAATCCCCACGGTCTGTGTGCCAGAGAACACCGATTATAACACAGTTATCTATGCAAATGGGCGCTGCATCCAAAGCTGGCTCCAAGAAAGATGAATCAGTCATATAGATGAGGCAGGGATAAGGCTTTATTTAAAATCACTCTATTCACACTGTGCCCCCAACACAACACATCCTCCTCATATTTAACTATTTTTTTCTTGAAATACCTAAGTTTGGAATTTTGTGCAGATGGATAAAGCTTGGATTTAAACCTGGAACCATGATAGATTAGTCTCACCTCGGCCACGTTTTCCTAAGTTATTTCAAGTTATAGGCAAGTTATGTATAGGTTAGGTTAAGTTATAGGTTTATGTACCAATAAACAAGTGATTCTCTTAGGGATGTATTCCTAGTTCTCAGAAACGTGGAAGCCGCCCTTCCTCGGGGTCAGGTTCGTAACCTTACCGCGGCTGTGTGGTGGCCGACCTCTCCGTGATGATCCTCAGCTGGGGTTCTGTAGCCGCCCGAGCATCTCCGCGCAGGTGTCATGACCTGTCGAACTTCTCCCTTGACCCTGACATGCCTTCGTGCGTAGAGGGAGAAGCTGCTCAGGAGGCACTCGGCTTGTGTCATACGCGGAGCTGGAGAGGAGGAGAGCGGCCGGTCAGCCAGGAGACACCGGGTCACCATGGACTTCTCGCTGCTAACGCTGCTGCCTCTGCCGGAGGAGCCCCCACAGGCGGCGCCCCTGCTCCCGCTGCAGGGAGGCCTGGGCTCTCCCGGCGGCGCTGATGAAGTGGGTGGGCGGGAGGCGCACCTGCACCACGGCTTTGCCACTAATTGCAATGTGTCTCTTCCTATAATAAAAATACTCGTGTTATGTTATTAGTTAAACCTGATTAGTATATGTCTTTTCCATTGCCCACCAGTACCTTGAATGAAAGATATTTTTTTCGCTGATCTTTCTGCTTTGGTATTTGGCAAAAAAGTTTTCCAGATTTCAATTGGAAATATAACTTTCAAGATTTTTAAATTTCTTGTGTTTTTTAAATGAGATGAGATTCTTGTACTTTTTTTTTTAAGTGAATGCTTTGAACATGGTGTGAACCTGCTGTCTAGTGGCAAAGCTGCCCTCACCCTGCGCCCTGAGCTTTCTGAAGTTTGCAGTGTTGAGCTAAGCTGATGATGGCATGATCTCATCAGTTTAGGGGCTTTGGTCCTGCTGCACTGAGGTGTCCCTGTTTGTCCCTATCAGGCACCTGCCTGTGGTTTCCCCCCAAGGCTGCCCCAGGATGTAACGGAATAACAGTGACTCAGCTCCAGGCTTTAGTGGCTGGTCCATAGCAGCCCCTTGGACTTAATTTGCTGTTTCAGCCACTGACGTTTTCTTGAGGATATGCTTGGTTTGGCACTGTCTTCTGAATCATCATTTCTGTTTGATCTTAGCACACAAAGTTTTTTGCATGAAGTTTTAGTTGGCATTTCGGAACTAAGCCAGTAACTACGACTGGTTTTTCAGTTTGAAAGGTCTGTGCCTTCTGGCTTGTCCTGGGAGAGTGTGCCAAGGAGACAAGACAGAGCTTCCATGGATTAACGCTTGTGTGTATTTGGTGACGGTGTGCTTGTAGTTCATTGACAAATCATTTATACCTTCCAATTTGTATGATTTGACTCAATTCTAAGACTCTTTCTCTTCCAAGGGAGAAAAGTGAACCTAATTTTGTTTTACCTATAACGAAGGAGAAAAATCACCTGTGTTTCCTTCTTTAGCACCAGCAAAGTGGCACTTTGGGAAATTCTCTCGTTCGCTGTGACAAACTTGACCAGTCTGAGATTAAGAGCCTGCTGATGTGTTTCCTCTACATCTTAAAAAGCATGTCTGATGGTAGGTAAAAAAATGAAGATATCTGTTTTACTTTCCTTGTTTCAGTATTTGGTTTATTTTTTAAAAATTGTAGTTGGTTCAAAGTGTTTAAGGATTTAAAGGGATTTTCTCTCTTGTTTGAAATACATATTAATTTACTAAATGTACTGGAAATAAAAGTCTTAATTTGGAAATTTATTTTCATTAATTATTGTATTTCAGAAAGAGTTCTAAAATGTGAATGGCATATTTTAAAAATTTATATTAAGCTCAGACATACATCTTCACTAAGGGAGACAGAAGCAGATAAATGAAGTAGCTTTTGATTTTTTTTTTTTTAAATTTCATTTGTCCAAGCAAACTTACTGACAACTTGTATAATTTTATTAGTCAGTCTCTTGAATTAGAGAATGTGGTGTTGGTGACCTAATAAGCATGTCTTCCATTTACAGTGTGTGTGACATTCCTGGCTTTAACTAGAAGCGAGGTGTGTTTAGTTTTCTAATGGAAATAGTGGTGTTCTGGTAGATTACGCTTCTGATTAAGGGTTTGACAACCACATTTTTAAATAGAAATGACCACAACCATTAATGCTTTATCAGTACCATTTAAAGCTTGTAAACATCCATGGCAGGACAGTTCCAACTCTGATTGTGTGATAGAAGCAATCACATGAAACTGTGCCATAGTATAATGTCACAGTTCTTATCTTGGTCAAAAATCTTCTTAATTTTCCTGTAACAAATTAGGAAGGGTACTGTGAGCTTCATTAAGGTCATTGAGAGAAGACAAACTCTTTTGAGAGTAAAATGCCATTTTTGGAGACCTGAAGCCCACTTGTCTGGTGGCAGGGGGTGTGGGCGTTGAGCATCCAGGGGAAGGTAATTCTGCTGCAAATAGTGTTTCGTATCGAGCTTCCGTTTCAACAGCACAAAGAGCCTGACCTGTAGCTCAGAGGTTAGGAGCAGCATACCGGTAGATCCTTAAAATGCTTTGGAACTGGAGGATTTTATTCTTCTGTCAACATGTTACTTTAAAATAGCTATTTTGAAAAACACAAACAGACAAGATTTTTGTGTGTGTGAACGATGACCAAATACAAAAGCACCAGGCTCTTATTCTGATTTTTCAGTTAGAAAGTTGAAATTCTTCCCATTAAGTCAAACGTTCTCAATTTTCATCATGGTAGTGAGTTTTAGCCAGCATTAGAGTCCTGTTTTTCCTTTATTGAAAGTTTTCTTTAAAATATTTTACATTTCAAATATTAAATGTGATGTGTAACTAGAAAATAACTGTTTTTAAAAATCAAATATACAAGAAATTTTGCATCCAAGTGAAAGTTACCCTTTAAAGTCAGCCTTTTGGAAGGCCAGGCACATATTTAAAAAATGCAACAACTTCTTCAAAACAGTTTTAGAATATCCTTTTTTTTTCCAACTACTGTTGTTACACTTTTTTCCCCTTTATAATTAGAATTTCTTTGTGTGTCTCATTTAAGAAATCTTTACCTACCCCCCAGGCTCTGAAGATATTCTCCTGTATTTTCTTTAAAAGCTGTATTATTTAAATTTTCACATTTAAATCTTAGTACCTACCAAGCATTGGTTTTTGTGTATGGTATGGGGTGGGGGAGAAATTGCCTTTAGAATAGTTCCCCAGACAGATAACAAAAATCAGTTGTGTAACTAGCTCTATAGCTACTCTTTCCTTTATCCCACATTTAATGCGCACCTTCTACACGCAGGGCCCCTCGCCCTCTGCACCTTCTTGTGCCTTCTTTCTCTGTAATAGAGCTTAGCTCTGTCTTCCCCCCTCCTCAGCCAATAGTCAGAGCACAGAGCAAGGAAAGGCCATGATGGTACCACCTGGCTGGCCAGCTGGTTCTGTCTGCTGGCCTCAGATGTCTGCAGGTTGACCCCAAGAGGCCCAGCATCCAGGGAACTCCCTGGGTTCCCAACACACCAGCCTCAAGTAACCAGAGTCTGTCCCTCTGGTTTCTAAACTCGAAACCCCCAAGAGATGGAAGCTCCCCGACCCACCCTCTGGTCTAAGAGGCCAACCGTGGCTTTCAAAATCAGGTGCACTTGATTTAAATTGCCATTCCACCGGCATTCTCTCAGCTGGTAGTTGGGAGAGTTACTTAGCTTCTCTGAGCCTTCATTAGTTCATTTGTAAATGGGAACTCTGCCCCAGATCATGGTGAGGATTCGATGACAGGATATATGTGAAATCATGAGACCTAGCACAGTGCCTGGTGCATAGCCAGGTACCTGATATGTATCCCACGGCTTCTCCCGCCTGTCACTGTTCTTGACAAGTGTAGAATAAAAGTCTGTTGCCATGCATCTTCGTGAGCCTCCAGCATCTCTGTAGCCGCCCTCTCGCTCATCTCAGGCCCCAAAGGCTCAGTGGCTTTTTCCCTGAGAGAAATCTTTTAACACATTTCTCAACTGCAATGTAAAATGTAAGAAGGCAAAAATGTTTAACTATCACACGCTAACACTCTTTGTGCAATGTCGAATGGTTAAGAGTCATACACAGAGAATGCTTTCTGTAAGTGAATTTGTAGGATTTGCCTTAACTAAAGATGTGCCCAGTTGCTCTTGATAAAGAACAGGTGTGGTTCTTAACCACTGGTACATTGTACCATCGTGCTAGGAAATAGGAACTCTCATACACTGCTTATTTGGAAGGCTATTTGGCAATGTATGTCAAATTTTAAACGTACACACTATTAACATGGCTAGTTCACTTCTAAGAATTTCTCCTACAGATGTAGTTGGATGAGTGTGCAAAGACGCATGTAAAAAGGATTTTTACTGAAGCATGATTTATAATAGCAAAAAATTGGGGGGAAGAACAAGTAAATGTCTGTCAGTAGGGGAACTGGTTAACTCAATTGTTGTACATCCATGGAGAGGACTATTATGCAGCTTGGAGAAGACTGAGATAGATCCAAGCTTTATTGCTGAATTAAAACTCAAAGGGCAAAACAGTGCCTGTAGGATACATGCTTCCACTGCAGTGTGTGTGTGTGTGTGTGTGTGTTGGGAAGGGGTTACCTACGTACATGTAAGAATTTTCAACAGATTCTCTGCTGGGGAGGGATTCTGTAGTGGGTAATTTTCTAGTCCATTTAAGAGCACATTATGTATAAGTTAAATAGGTACCATGTAGGGCTAGATGATGCATGCTGAAATTAAAGTTCACATGTTCAAATGTAACTTCTTTATACTGACTAAGCCTGTTGTGCATGTTACCCATTATAATAGATTAGTCACTGTGGTTTATCCTTTGATCAACTATAAAAGGGGGCCGAGGAAAGTTTGGAGGCCTACACTCTGAGGTCTCTTCCCATCTTATAATGTATGAAATACGCATTATAATTCTAATCAAATAAATGTTTACTTTCCAGATGCTTTGTTTACATATTGGAACAAGGCCTCAACATCTGAACTTATGGATTTTTTTACAATATTGGAGTGAGTAGTTTCGTCTTTGCTCATGGACTCTTGATTTTTCCTGGCTAGTTAAGAGGTGTGAAGAATACAGTGCACCGACAGTTGAACCAGGAATGCAATATATATTCACATCCACACTTATCCTTAAGCTCTTTCTCCTGGACCTAACCCCAACACCTCCTCTCAGGAGCTCATGACCCAGTGGACAGCGACAGCCCTAAATGATTAGATGTGTGATTATTGTAGATGACAGGTTACTACTTGGGCGTATAAGCCATTTTAATAAAATAGCACAAAATTTATTAGCTGAATTCGGTGGATGCTGTTCAGAAACTGAGACATAAAAATTGCTACAATTTAAAAATATATAATAAGTAAAAGTGAAATCTTAAATACAGTCTATATTATTTTATCACTTTAGTTTAAGTTTCTGTTTTCCTTTAAGCTTTTTACTTTTAGAAACACGAATCTACAATCCCTTATCCAAAACTAGTGGGGCCAGATGAGTTTTCAAATCCAGACTTTTTTGGATTTTTGAAAAACTTACGTAGAGAGTATATTCTACAGCACCCCACAGTCAAGCACATGATTGTTTCTGCAGTAAGAAGTTATTTCTGTGTACTATGATTGTTCACAATAGTAGGTTAAATCATGACCAGGTAGCTTTACCTCTGTTAGTTGGGGTCATGATTTGCTGCCAAATGTGTTTGCACGAATTCGGGTGGAAACCCATGGTGTTCAGAGCTTTGTGCATTTTGGAATTACGGTCTTGGTTCCCAAATTCATGGTCACTTCCTCTGCTGAGTTAAAGGTGGGAGTTGTCACATGTGAGACAAGATTCAGCGCCAGAAGAACTTACTAGACATTATTTTAACTGCCTCTTATTAAATATATGATTTTTAAAAAAAAAAAACAATGTTGTAAATAAAATACAGTAAAATAAAACAAAAAAATACATACTTGATGTCTGTAAGGAACCAGTCCATTTACTTGAATCAAAAAAGAAAGCTCCTTACATAGGCTGAATGACAACGAATAAGCAACTTGGAACAGTGCATATGGTTTCCACCATCCTTCTAAGGCAGATGTGGAGTAAATATCCACACCCGAAGTCAACAGTCAATCCTGTCGGTCCTGGGCCTTTCTTCTGTGTTGCTCAGACCAGCCACCATGGCACTGACAGCAGCACGATATGCAATATACGGCCTCCCTTGCGTTTGATCATTTTCTCTGGGTTTAGAGGGACCTTCCAGAGAATTTCTGAAAACCGGAAGTAAGGGGCTAGTGGTAGATGTAAGAGTTTATTGAATATGTTACTGTAAATGGGTTTAAATAAAGCAATGTGTCAAAAATAGTTTTATCTCCAATAACTTTATCGCTCCCTAATAATCTTTCATGCTCTCCACAGAGTCTGCTTGCACCAGTTCCAGTACATGGGGAAGCGATATATTGCCAGGTACCGTGGGAGTTTTAGTTTGAAGTGTTGTGTCATTCTCTGTGTTGCTTGGATCCAGAAGTGTGGGAACTGTTGTCTGTGGGGATTGGCGGTTGTAATTCTCATAAACCTCCATGAAGACAGTGGCAGGTCTTTGGATTGCTGCCATGAAATCTGGTGGCATCTTCTGCCTATGTTCCTACGTTCCTTCTGTCTTGTTCTGTCTCAGGCATACCTCCTGGAAAGATTTTCCTCCGTGGCCTGTTGCTGCACTTCTCCGCTTCCTTCCAAATCCTCCCTCGTGCTCTGTTCCTTCTGTCTCCTCTTTCTCTTCTCCCAGTTCCTCTGGCTGTGTCTTCCCTCTCTTTCTTTTTTTCCTTCCTCAATGATCTCTCTTTCCCTTTTTTGCTTTCAAAGGTCCTTTTTTTGCCATTCCACCTCCCAACTACAAAGAGAGTAATTTCTCATCTAACCACTTTCCTCCTTCATGAAAGAATGTTTTCAGTCCATCTCACATCTGTTTGGACTGCCGCAAAAAACCATCTCTAAAATTGAGCCTTTTCTCCTCTTCTTCTGAATAAGCTGTCTGTGCCCTCTGTTGCTGTCTGACCGGAACTCTCTGCTGAGTATCATAGACCCTCACTGCCCCGTCCCAGCCGTCCTCTCGGTCCCGCGCCGAGTTTGAGGAGAGCTGGACGCCCACTGCTGCAGCCGTGCAGCTCCTTCTCTGGAGGATTTCCTCCCACTGCCTCTTGTCCTTAGCGACTTCTTACTCCTTCCCTGTTGCCATTCAGTGTGTCTGTGTTTGTTTTCTTCCGTTGTTGTGTATCCTGTGATAATGTATTCATGGGGTCTTGGTCTAAGCATCCTATTTTCCTATTGTTATTGTTGCTAAAATTTAATTATAAGTAAACATATTTATGTTTTAAGAAAAACTTTAAAATTTAGTTGTCATTGAGGTTTTTCTCTTATCTATAATTCTGCTTTACAACGATGAAATAGGAAATAGATTTTTAATAGACTTTCTATTTGAGTGTCAAGATTTCGCTCTTTATGGTAACATTGTTTTTTTTCTTGAGATATTTGAGAAAGTTTCAGAATTGTGTTTATGTCAAGTAAAAGTATGTTTTCTTTTAAAAAGCAAATTTAGAGAGACTGTATTATGCCTTCTTCCTATTAATACTTTCTATTTTTAATTGAAATGTGGTGGCACTTAACGTTCTCTAATCTTAACTCTTATTTTTTATCGTAACAGTAATTTTTGCATTTGAGTTTTTTGGGTACTAAATGCAAATATATACAATGTGTCCTTATATAATAACTTCATTCTTTTTCACTTTGTCCCATGAAGATGGGCAAACAGTATATCTGCAACAGAAAGACACTGCTGGGGGAGCTTCACACCCTCTCGCGGTGTCACCCATGTCACAAGATGGCATTTGGAAAATGTGGTGCAAATAGAATAAAACGCCTCAGAGCTGAACATGGTGAATGTGAAAAGCTGAAGATTTCTGCCCCAACAAACTATTTTGGAATTGGATTTTGTGAAGCAGTTAACTTATTTTTTCAATGTCTCTAAATTTAATTTTTTTAAAGAAAAAATCTTCTGACTTCCTAAGCACCCTGTATATATTTGCATGTAAAAGTATGCTTCATTGGACTGTCTTAAAAATAAATGGGCATAGATAGGCGGGGTGGAGGATGGTGTTACTTCATAATATGCACAGTGGAAAGACGTGCCCTGTTTTATAAAAAATTGCCATGGTCTCTGCTGCATGTGGAAGAGATCCTGAGTGATGATTTAAACGTTGTCAGTGTTTGCCCTCTGTGGTGGTCCGGTTCTGTGAACACTGTGCCTTCTCATTGTGTCACTTTGAAATCACCCAGCAGCATGTTGCCCGATGATATTCCATGCATGTCCTGTTCTACTCCACACAATAACACAGTGAGGGAGACGGTTGGCTACGGGACGGGGGACAGGTGTCATTCCAGCGCTGGTCTCATTTTTCATCTGCTCTGGTGATGGTACACAGTAGGAAGTTAGCTGTTTGATTGCTAATCCAGATCACTTTTCTATTTTCTTCACTTGACTGCTGACAAGTCTAACAAAGGTTGTGGCTCTTCTCCTCCTTTCCTGGGTAAGAATAAAGGTGTTAAACCGCCTCATATAATCCTTCCCATTGCATGTTTGTTCTCTGTTTCTTCCAATGCATTATTTTAACTAAAAAAAATTTTTTTTGCTGTTTAATAACATACATAATCCAAAAAGATTCGTGGTGTTTTGGCTGTTGTCCAAAGGCTGGTCATTAGCACCACATTGGACTGATGCTCACCTTTTTAAAAAGTAGCATCTCTAAATGCCTTTCCAAAACTGAAAAGGTCTCTGCTTTGGCCTGGTTTTTGCTCCTTCGTCTTCAGATGCTTTGCTGTGAACTCTGCAAGTGCCGCTGCCTGTGTGTGTCTTTGGCTCATGTGGCCCCAACAGGCTCCTCTGTGCTTGGTCTGTGCGTGGCCAGTCTCCTTCGTGCTGTGTCCTGGCCTCACTAATGCTCCCCATCTCGCTGCAGTGTAACAAGTCTAACTTTTGCTTCTATCCCATTTCACTCATGTTGCAGGAACCAGGAGGGGTTGGGACCCATAGTTCATGATCGAAAATCTCAGACATTGCCTGTTTCCCGTAACAGAACAGGAATGATGCATGCCAGATTGCAGCAGCTGGGCAGCCTGGATAACTCTGTCACTTTTAACCACAGTAAGTCCCATGACACACCATCGTAACAGCCAGCCATCCCATGTGACAGTTCAGAGGGGAGAGCCCCTGGCCACACCACACCACATCACCAAATTGACTTTTCTTCCAGCTCAGAGCAGTAGGATGAAGAGCTCGTGGCGCAGTTCCCTTCCTCGGAGGAGAATGACATAATGTGGGACGCGGTCAACTACAGCACCAGACCTGAAAGCCTAGACCCCTTTGCCCCACCCCATCTGCTTGGTGTTTTTAAAACAAAATCTGGCCTGATAGCCAGACATTCTCTGATATTTTTAATTTAGTATTTTGATTTGTTGCCAGTAGCCAACTTATCATCAGTTTTCCCCGTGTGACTCCCAAGAACATCTGGGGCAAGTTCCTTTCACCCTCCTGACCCCATGCGTGTAATTGATCAAGCGTCCACATTCTGACATTCCAGCCCTGAATGTATGTTAATCGTTAAACTGCCGTGAAACCGTAAAGCCCGTGAATCAATGTGTGAGGGTGTGGAAAAGCCAATAACAAAGTGACTTTTTCTGTGTTTTCAGTGTGAGAAAGATATCAAGTGTGCTTGGAATTTCTGTAGACAATGGTAAGATTTAATCAGGTTGAAGTCTGCTTACGAGGCCGCTTCACTTGCAAACCGAGACTTCTTGTTCATCTCGCCTTCCTAACTTTGGGGCTTCCTAACTTCACAGTAGAGACTTTGCCAAAACATGGGAGCATATCTTTAATTTAATTTTATCAATTGCCAGAGGGGACATAGCATCATGTGCTGTTTCTAGAAATCTAAGTGTTTAGTCTTCTTAAGGGTTTCTTGAAGCAGAAAACCTAAAAGATATCAATCATGCAGCACTTTATAAACTAATGTCATCATTTCTGTCAGTGGTGTGTTCTCTAAATTGTCCCATCTTTGCTCCAAGCATGACTTAGCTAGTTATTGTTCTATCTAGACAATTATTTGTCTCATTGCAAGCAGTGTCTTTAATTCATGGTTAGTAATATCTTCTCATCATATCTAATCATAAGAATTCATTCCATTCACTGTGATTTCTATACCTCTTTCTTAGTGCAGGCTAAGAGCATAGACGATATATTCCTGACACCTTAAATTGAGAATAGTTCAAAGTAAAAATGCTGAGGAATCAAAATATGGCACCTTCCCACTCTTCCACCCCCAAGAAAGTTAAATGTAGTGGGTACAGTCTCTCTTTATAAAATTCTAGGCTTAATTTAAATCAATATTATGTCAGTCTGCCACACACTGAATTGGTAGCCTTCAAATGCTAGTTCTGGGTTCTATACTTAGCTGTGGAATGTGCGTTAGTGACACGTCTAAGGCTACAGAACTTGATTTTTCAACATCTTGTCTGTTAGGGCTGTTTTAGCTCTGCAGACAAAGGGTTTAAACAAACAAAACAAGGAGTTTCATTATTTTTAGTTTTTATTTCCTATTTAGCAAAGAGGAATCAAATTCCCACTGTTCTGCAAGACCTGCTACATTGCCTTTGCCCAGATAATTTATAACACAGGGACTATCAATACTTCACTATCAGTTGAAATAAATGCTTAAACTTTAAAGCACTGTAAAAAAAAATCATAAGCAGACCAAGGCCCCGCCTCCAAAGATAATCATGTAGGAAACATAGAAAACTAACAAAAATAAACTGAATGATCAACACACGAATAAATAACCTTAATCCACCAAGATATGCAGCAACCCCTCCCACTGCACATGGATTTCGCGGTGGTGGTTTGAATTGGAGGAGAGAGACAGCTGGCTGTGTTCTACTGCCAAAAACCCTATTGTTAACATGGTTGATTTCCATCCTCTCTTTCTGCTACCCACAGAGAACCTTGTCCTTCCTGCCCCTCTCCTCTTCCAACCCGAAGTTTTTCTTTAGTCAGTTTTCAGTGACACCATTCTCCATCAAAGTTTCTCCTTTTGCCTTCCCACTCAAGAGTGTGTAGCTGATTATTTTAGCCTTTTAATGTGTGCCTACAATTCCCGCTCACCCCGAATAGCTTCTGATGTCTCATAGTCCTTGCATCTTCACCCTGAACTCAGTCTTCACTTATATCTCTAATTGTGATTTTGTATTTGGGAGGCTTCAGCCTCTACCACCATTAGCTTTTTGAGTTCCAAATCGTCAACTCGGCCAAAAGCCACAGAGAAGGGAGTGTATACTGTATGTATACATGTGTTATGTGTGTGAACTCATACATACATGAGTTTTTACATCTTTACCTAGGTATTGTATGGGAAATTTGTAGCCACGTATGTCTCTAAGAAAATTCCTAGTTAACGAATACAGTACCTTCTGTTGGGCCAACCAGTATGACAGAGATCCAATATGTGAGAGACTTGCTGGGATGCCAGAGTGTAAAATGAATTTATTTTGGAAAAGAATGAAAATAGGAAAAGTCCCCTCCTATACACCTGAATTTTTCATTTCCTTTCTCTGAGTAGGAAAGGCTTTGTCAGATCTTAACGTGACCAGCAGGGGGCAGCAGAGGACTGCGAGGAACTTAAGCCAGTGTAGGCCAAGCCGCACCGTCTCCATCACCTATTAACAGTAGGACACGGGAAAAGACACCACACGCAGCACACATGTAACGCTAGCGGGCACTTACCCTTACTCTTGGATTTTTATAGGAAATAATGAAAATGACAAATTTCACCGTGGCCAGTGGTCTTAACTATTTTAAAAACACTCAAAGTGTAGGAGTTTGTTGTTTGGGTCATTGCCCAGGCTTATAAAAAGTAAATGTTTACAACATTAAGGCATTGACCTGTTTACTGCAACGTATACTCATTGTGTATCAGTAGAAAAGACTTGTGCCAAAGGACAAATTGAGAGTGATAGGTGCTCGGAGAATATTTTATATATTTTATATAAACTGAGTGATGAGGGGAAAACTAAGTGAAACATGTTTGCAAATAAGTGATTCATTTGCAAAAAATATAAAATAACAGTTTGTATTTACTTTAATGTTACGTATTGTTCTAGGAATATGTTAAATTCACTTGCATGATAATCCGTATTTCCCATTGGTGTGATGGGAGAGAAGCCAGCCGAGAGGGAGAAACCCTTGAAGAAAACCTGTATTTCATATAATTCAGTATAAGAGACAGTTTAAGATCACTGGATTAAGTTACAGAGAATTAGATCTCAGGTGAATATGGGGAAGCATTTTCTAACTGGACTACCTATTAACTAGTACAGGTACTGGCAGCTGGAGATGTGAAAACAGACTGGATGAGGACCCACTGGGGATACTGTCCAGGTCATTTAAGCATCATATGAGGAGTTAGACGAGATGGCTTGTTCAGACCCCATATAATTCTGATATTCTTTGATATCTATGAATCTCAAATAAGAAACAATATAGATGATAATTAAATTCCTTTATTGTAGATAATATTGAATCAATATAAAAAATGCAGGGGAGTCTCCAAAGTAAAATCAATATTTTTCAAAAGTTCTTAAGTGTGGATGATATATCTTTTAAAATAGGTGAAATGGGCTTGGATGCTTTAAATGTCTATACTCAAGATAGTAAATAAAATGTCTATAAAGCCACATTTCCTTGATTTGGAGATACATTTTTGCCCCTTTGCTAGCATTTCTGAAATCAGGATATATTTTACAGATTTAGCAGATCTTATCTTACAGATATATCCTGAATATTACATCTAACATGGTAGCCTGTCATTGATTGGTGCTTCTTGCAATTGATAGGGTTTCAGAGTTGAGAAAACCTGACACAATGCCCATTTAAAGTCGGTCATTTTTTGTATTTTTAGTATCCTTAAAGAGGACTTTAAATTAAAAGGTATGATATGCTTAAACCAAGTGTTGTCACAGTTTGGGGTCTATATCCCATACCATTTTCAGATACAGCTAAGTATCTGATTGTCTAAGTGACAATCACTTATGCAAGGTAATCTGAGACTGGAAAGCAGGTAGTATAACCATTTCCTCAAGTATAAACTCTGAGATTATAGACTAGTTTCACAAATCATTTTGAACCTATTTGTTTCTTTGGTGGTTAATCAGAGGGCAGACAGCAAATCACATGATTTTTTGCCTTGGAATGTCATTCCTTATTCTGTTCTCCACTCCTTGCCCATCTGTGGGGAAAAACTTTTTAGCAATAAAAATGAGATGGAGATCAATAATAGATTGTGTAGTGGTGGATCCATCTGATACTTTGCATAAATATGTGTAGTTAGTAAAAGCTGTAGACCATGAGTTAATATATCCAGGAGGCTAGGTCTTCTACATTTGGGGATTTCTTTTAGCAAGAAGATTCCTAGCCGTTCAATATTTATATTTTTTTCATAAAATGTATTATTTTTCTGGATTCATATTATGGGCCAGAGAAAAAAATTAAAAATAAAAACAAGAATTCTGGTTTCATAAAGAGTGAAGGCAGCTTTCAAGAAGGAAGTGCCTCCTGTGAGAATATGTATCTGACTTATTCTTCTAGCCCAAATGTCCTCTGACTTGGAAAAGGCGAGTGGCAGTGGATCAGGCTTCTGCCCTTCTGACCACATCACCTCTGATGTGGCACCTGGGAGGGAGGGGTAGTTTACAGGTGTCGTCAGCATTACTAAACCGAGCTTTTTAGGAAACAGGACTTCATAAAATGCAGTAAAGTTAGGTAAGTCTAAGCATAGCAGATGACATTAGAGGGAAAAAAATCTCATCCTCGTCCTTTGAGTATTTAAAAGATTTGGGGATTTGAGAATAAATCACTTATGTGAGTGACAGCAGAATGAAAATTGTGTACATGTGAGCAGTGGATCCTAAGGTCTCTGAAGCACCCCCTGAGGTGCCTGCTGGAGATGGCGCATCAGGGAAGTCCTTCCCTCCCTGACCTGCCTCAGTGACCATGTCAGTGCCTGTGCCCCAAGGCACCACTACCCCCTAGTGGAAGTCAGTAGGGTTAACAGTACTCCTTACTGGCCTCGGTCAGAATCTGCTTAGTCAGCTTTCAAAAGTTGCTGACCGATGCTCTGAGAAATTACTGTGTCTCTTAAGACCCCTTCTTGGGTTTGCCTGCTCAGTTTCATTTTCCTGTGTTAGCCAGTAGCAAGGTGACCATTGATTAGAGTCTTCCCTCATGCACAGCTTTGTTCCAGGTCTTGAGACAGACTGTCCCCATGGGGGTATCTTTTGGCAGATTGTCCAATCAGTCTCCGTCACTCACACAACGTCCCATGCTGCCACTTATTTTTAGGGATGTTTCAGTAACACTGCTTCAGGAACCTGCTGATTTTTGAGACGAAACGGTTTAAGGAAAAGCAAATTATAACCAATGGTGGCTAAAAGGACTGTTTGTTTTATTCTTACATGATTCGGACACAGGCAGACAGTTTTCTATATGAATTGACTCTTATTCTAAAGGAGATTAGATAGTGTAATGTAGCTTACAGAAATTTTGTCATTAATTAGAATGGCCCATTGATTATATATGTTTAAAAAATAGCGCATTGACAAATTACAATTCTTGAATTTTTCTAGACATTCAGCCAGGTATAAGTAAACTCTGTTGGAGTTCTTCAGTGTGTAGACCATCTCAACTATAATAATCACACTTGGATACACTTATCCAATAGGTTATCTAGAAAGAGAAAAGGATAGTTCTGTGCAGAGAATACAGTTAATCACCAAAGCAAGTGCCTTGTTACAGTTTAACCCAGATTATAAAACATCATTTGGGATAAATGGCAGCCCTCAATATAGGGTCCTTTTGACCTGTGTGATAATTTTGGTTGGTCTGATAAAAGGTGGTGTTTTCTTTGTTTGTTTTGTTTTTGTTTCTTGGTTTTTTTTTTTTTGGTCCTCTCTTGCCCTGATTTGTGATCACTGTAACAATAATCATTAGTTTGTTTTTCTCTTTTGTTGGCTATCTCACCAGACAAACCTTACCAAATGAGGAAATGCCTTGGCTTACAAAGGCAGTTCAGTGAATATTAGTACCAAAAAATGTCTGTCTTTCTTTCTGCTAGATTTCTTACCAAAAAAAAAAAAAAAGCAAACCAGGAATATAAAGAAACAGAACTAGCACGGTGCCAAATGTGTTCCATAGCCTTACTAGGGACACGATGACTCTGTCACACTGTGAAAATAATGCAGGCCACTCAAAGCCACCATTTTAAAAGCAAAGCAGAGTTGGATGAAAGCACATAATAGTTTTTTTTTTTTTTAATCATACTTTAAAAAGCAACTCGGTAGCTTTAGAAAAGCTTTTTGTAGTCTTTCAAAAATCATTCTCTATCTCTGACATTTATTAAAGTCAGAATAACATCATTCTAGTTACTTTATTTTATCTTAATAATAGAGATTATGGTACAGTGACCTGGATAAGGAATTGGGAGTGTAGTTTCTGGTTTTATCCCATTACTGGCCTCAAGAAAATTCTCTAGGCTTTCTGTACTTCATTTTCCTTATCTATGTACAAAATGTCCTCCTCTCTGGAGTATTAAGAAAATTACCTCCATAGTAAGTGTTGATTTGTTTTGCTCCTTGGAGAAAGACATTAAATGACGTTTTATTATATTGCCATCTTTCTTTGTTATCTAGATCAAGACTGAAACACCTTTGCATCTCTTATATATATTTCTGCTAATGCGTACCATTTCATAATTTAATCTCAAATTGTATGTCAAACTACATTTATATCAATACTAAATTGATTTTACAGCACATACAGAAGATATCAGTTTGTATTTAAATTATGATTCTCAAGTCCTCTCCTTTTCTTAAACATTTCTTTCAGTCATAGTGGCTTTTGTGCTTTTTTATTAAAGCAAGTAGAATACTATTAGCAGTGCAGTCAACTCTTGGTTATCATTCATGATTCCAACTGATAAAACAGATCCTTACTTTATTGACTTGAGACTTACATAACGTTCACTGTGTGCCAGGCACTATTCCAAGAGCTTCACAGCAATTAACGAATTTAATGCTCACCACAACCCTTTGAGGTAGATACTGTTATTATCCCCATTCTACAGATGAGGAAACTGAGGTATAAAGAGGTCAAGTAACTTGCCCAGGGTCACACAGCTAGTAAGGGGACAAGCTTGATTTACTGACCAGCAGTCTGTCCCTCAGCTCATTTTCTTTCCCTGTGCTGTGCTGCAGCCTCTGTCTGTGTGGGAAGCTTCAGAAATCTCAGCCTCCTTCACTACCCCGCCATCTTAACAGCTCAGTCAAGTGGCTCAATTGAGTGACTCCGGTCCATGTACCAGTCCTAGCTCCCCTGTTTACCAACTGTGTGACTTAAGACAAGTTGTTTAGCCTTTCTGGGCCTCCATTTCCTTATCTGCAAAAAGGGTTTAATAATGTACACACTTCATAGGGCTATTGAGGGATTAAATAAGGTGATACGTGTAAAGTTCATAGAATTATGGCTGGCACATAGCAAGTGCACAATAAATGTTTGCTGCTGTTACTTCCCTCCCAGAGCTGAAAAAGTCATAATTAAATGGAAACATTTTTAGTACCTCCTTTAACTGCACCCCCCCCCCCCGGAAAAAAATGGCAAACAGGGAGATAAGGCCCTGAAGGAAGCCTTCTGGAAATAATCAAAAGTTGACTGTGACTATACCGTCCGCCAGCCTTTCTTCTTCAGCCGCCGGCAGTAACCTTATATTATGATTCATGCAGGCTATGGCCACTCGGACGCAGATGTTCTCCACCAGTCGTTACTTGAAGCCAATATTGCTACTGAGGTGTGCCTGACAGCTCTGGACACCCTCTCTCTATTTACACTGGCATTTAAGGTTTGTATTGAACAGCTGTTCATGGTCAGAGCCTTACCTTTTAAATTCATTCTGCTTATTTAACTGAATCAGCAAGAACTTCTTATGTTGTATTTTTACTGCAGCAACTGTTTTTGCCCCTGTAAGGAAACCATTAATCCTTAAATTCCCTTAATGAAACCGTTCCACTGTTAATGACTTGAATTCCCTGAAATATAATACAGCTTAACTGGTCAGGGTGTGCCACCTGCTTGCAAAAGGTGGACACAGTCTCAGGAGGTGGTTAACGCTTGGCCAGATGAAAGTGTTTACCGGGGAAGGTGGCTTTGCTGAGCCCTCGAGAATGATAAATACAGGAACCTAATTGGGCATTTCTGCCTCTACTATCTTTAAACATATCCACAGGTGGTAGCAATTAAAATTAGATGTTTATACGTAGAGGAGCAATACCTAAAAACATTCACCTTTTCAATTTTTTTTGGATCTGTTACTAAATTAAATGATAGAAACATTTCAAGTATAGAGACTAAAAAGTGATCTTGGTCTTATTTTTAGGTTTTAGCAAGTAACATTTAAGTAGGTTCCTTCTTGTTTTTAGGAACCTAACCCTTCCCATTCTCACTCAATAACTACTTCCATTTCCAGAGAAGCTGAATTAGTGTTAATATGCTCTGAATATGGAATCAGTATGTTTACTTGCAAGGGTATTTGGGAAACATACCCAAAGTCAATCTGTGCTTTACTCGTCTCCTCTTCTCATGAAGCACATTTCTTTATTAGAGTAAAAATAGTTACCTGATATCATGTTGCTTTATTATAATTTACCTCTGTTCTTAGCAGCCATGCCACTCATGTCCCCAGCAAATGTCATAACTAGGAGCCCAGCCGAGAGGTGAGGGCATACAGATCTTTAGGATGAGTATGGGGACAGCAGTGTCTTCTTACGTGGAGCCTTACTCTAGTGGCCTTCAGTCACGGTCCCCAGGCTGGCAGCAGATGCAGGCCCTGAAGCTTGTTAGAAATGCAGGTTCTCGGGCCCTGACTGAATGAATCAAACTCTGGGAGCGATATGTGCACAGACAGTATGGCCTGAGAACCACTGCTCTACTAGAACCATGTTTTGAACCTCCTTCGGTTTTCTTTTGGAGATTTTTAAGTAAATAGGCAGTGAAATTTGTAATGTGAGCATTTTCCCTGGATGACTATATCAGTGCTAACCGTGCATCCGTAAGTTCAAGACAGTAGTTGGGACACTTTCTTCCACTCTCTGCCTGGGCCTCAGCATATAAATGAGCAGGAAACCCCGGGGCTGCACAGCGGGTGTGGTCTGGCACCACGGGCAGGTGAGGGCACACGTGGCTCAGGTGTGGTCTGGCAGCACTGTGAGAACAGTGGCAGTTTCCTTACTGCACAGCCTGCAGTTCATACTCAACCTCCTTTAAATTGCTTGCTTCATATTAAAGAAGAGTATTTGTCAGGGTTCCCGGATCTCCAGTGTCTGGCCACCAAATAGCTTCTGACTCAAGAGAGAAACAACGTCTGATGGTCTCTGATTGAAGGCTGATTGTAAATTTGTTGGGTGAATGTCTTTGGGAAAATCACTTCGTGTCTCCAGACCTAAGATTTCTCATTTGTAAGATTGAAAAAATAGGATCTGCCTCCCAGGGCTGTTGTAGCTTAAAGTGAGATGACCCTTAGAATGGACGAGCACTCTGCCGATACAGACCAGGCTCCAGGACACTTGGGAGCAGCCACGTGTACAGAAACACCATGGGCTTCAAACCCCAGCTCCACCGTTAGCCAGTTGTTAAGCTGTGGGTGGGTCTGCTTGACATCTGTAAGCCCTGATTTCCTTACTTAGAACATGGCAATTATTCCTACTGTATAGTGAATTGATATGAAGTATCCAAAAACATCTATCCTGTGTCTGGCACACAGTAGGAGCTCAAATGTTGACTCTAGTTTAGCAGTAAGCGCTTTCCCTAGACTCACGCCTTCCTGGTCCTATGGGAAAGGGTCTGATTCCTGAGACACACAGGGAAGATTGTGTTTTAGAGCTGAGGTGATCTCTATCAGAGTCTATATGCCTGTGTGCAAAAATCTTTGATGTTTAAAGCTCGGCCCATACACACACAAACACACACACACAGACCCATTAAAAAATGGGAAGATGGGCAAATGTTATGGCATTAAAGGATGTCATGCCAAGCTGTGGGCTTACCTGGCCTAGGTTCACAGGTCCAAGAGGCCCACTGGCACAGCAGCACTGGGATCTTCCTTTGCAAATATTTACTCAGCTGAGGCATCAGTTGGAGCATGTAGGAACAATTAAATTATTACATTGAGTTAGCTGACATAATTGTTTGCAGAAAAATCTTCTTCCACAAATGTTGCCTCATCGTTACTGAGCCTCTTAATTGACCACATCTAATAAGTTGCCAAAGGCAATCAGGAAATCATGTTCTTAATGAGAGGAAATGTTTGAAAAGATTTAAGCCCTGAACCCCAATTTATTATTATATTAGCTTCCTGCCGTTTATTGAGTGCCTTCTGTGTCTTCAGTGTCAGTCCTCACAACAGCCTGGCCCAGTAGATCTTCTTATCCCCCATTTTACAGATGAGGAGATTGAGGCTGAGACAGGTTAGGAAATTAGCCCAAGATGACTACACAATTGGCCTGTCAAAGCCCTTTTTCTCCACTAAGTAAGTCACGTGTGTGTGTGTGTGTGTGTGTGTGAGTGAGAGAGAGAGAGAGAGAGAGAGAGAGTGTGTGTGTGTGTGTGTGTGTGTGTGTGTGTGTGTGTGGAGGGGGAAGGAGCTAAGCTGGGTGAATGTCAAGGTAGTTGAATGATCTCTCACACAGAGAAAAGAAAATTACCAAGCACTTAACCAGATGCTGGTACTCTGTGGGCACTTTCACATATATTATTTAATACACGAAAGGTGTGTTTTGTAAACCAAGGTGATTACATGCAGAAAAACATGGTTCTTCTCTGGCTATTTTTAAATGTCTATTAATACAGCCCTAAACCAAATCTGGCTTTTAAATAGTTGATAATATTTTTAATGTACTTACAAATTTAATCTGAAAATGTATTTTAAGTAATTCTCTGTAGTGCCTTCTCTTGATTTGAGGTGCATGGTGAGAACCAGCAAGTACATGATGAGAAGGATCACTGTGAATGACCAGGGTGGGGAGCACGTGGATGATGGGGGTCAGCTAGGGAAGCTGGGGTCCGGTTTACACAACCATGAGCCTGGGGTTTAGGGCATCTTGGTGATTGGTGAGCCTCTGCGACAGAGAGAGTGCTACTCTAAGCTAGATTTTTTAAGTTATTCTATAAATCAGTGTCTAAATAAAAATCAAGCCATATCCCTGGGAAGGATGTAGCTGTCTTAACATGGTTCCAGATCTCATTTTGGCACCTGAGGTTTAAGTTCGTTTTTCTCCTGTTCCTGGCTCTTTAGAAATTACTGATACTGTGTGTTCATTCTCTGAAAGCCCCATTTCCCTTAGGAGGCTGGTAACAACAGTCAAACTTGAATCCACATCAGACAATTCCTGAGAATTATTTATAACCTATTCTCCACCTTATTGCTAGAAATAAGTCATGCCTTTCACATTATTCTAACGTCTCATTTAATTTCATTTTAATCAATGAAATTCTCCCATCCTCAGTAAAAGTCTATAGGGAGACAGAGGTAGAAATGAGATACTCCATTGTTATCCATGGTTATTTATGAGTGGAAAAGTGAAGGTGATTTTTGTTTTGCTTTTTTCCCTGCTCTGAGCCTTTCTGAATGTTCAACGTTTTTAATGAGAAAGAGAGAGAGAAGAAAATTGATTGGAAAATAAGGAAGGCAGCTGGTAAACTGGGGTGTGTTCAGGACGAAAGGTCCCTTACCCCTTTAAATGAGGCGTTGTTTATATCTTTGTGTGAGTTTTTACTCCATTCTTCAACCAAGTTTTGTGATCAGAACCCAAAGAAGACTAAATCCTGAAAATGGGAAGCAAAAACCTTGACCAGAGAAAGTGAAAGGAAGGAAAATTTAACTCCAGTGGTAACAGCTTGGAGATAGGCCAGTTCAGACAGGAAGGCCAGAGGTCTTAGCGATTTTTGTATGAACCATCTCTCCTGGATATCTCCAGCAAAGAATGCTGAGAAAATAAAAGCTCACATCCAGATTCATGCAAACCTTAATCCAGCCATAATTAGGAAGGACTTTGACTCCTGGGAAAAGAACTGCTCAGAAACAGTAAACAGTAAGCAGTTCCCCAAACACTGGAAACAGCCTCTTTTTTTTTTTCGGTTGGTGAACAGCTGCTCGTGGTGGAGAATTACATCATATTCAGTTAATTAAGTCACATTTTCTGCTCATTAAATTGCTTCTCTTTCACATGATGGAATTCAACACTGTACTTCAGTGTTTCATGATATAAAGAACACTGTGGATTCCAGGTGTCCTACCAGCTGTAAGTACACCCGTGAATTACTGGACCTAAAAAAACAAAACTTACTCCTTGAGTAAAACTTTTTCTCCAACAATAAGATGAGGTAAATCTTGAAACTATTACTCCAGCTGTAATTTGCTGTGCAACTGAGCTATTTGGACATAAGTTATCTCTGTTTCTTTGGCTAAACTGTAAGGTTGGTTTGAGGTAGTGACCTCTGGACGTTTTTTTTCAATGACAGTCATTTTTGCCTACTTGTGCAGAATGCACACACTCT
Source organism: Balaenoptera ricei (assembly GCF_028023285.1). Lineage (NCBI taxonomy): Eukaryota > Metazoa > Chordata > Mammalia > Artiodactyla > Balaenopteridae > Balaenoptera > Balaenoptera ricei. Next base: position 72,284,124 of record NC_082656.1, on the reverse strand, counting down.
CCCAAACACACCTTTGTCCTGACAGGCCTGTCTGTATTTGAAGACGCAGCTCTCCGGTGTCACGCACTTGTGTCTGCATGCTGGCCTCTAGTTGGGCGACACCTCTGTCCACTGTGCATGGTCAGCAATCATTGGGAGTTTCAGCCAACCAGGCTTTCACGGTGTTAAATCAGTGTGAATTTGCTGCTGGTGGGAGAAAACCTCGAAGAAGGAGAAGTAATTAATGGTGGCCCTCTTGCCACTTCACTGAGCTAGATCAGACGTCAGACGATCCCTATACTTGACCTCAAGTCTTCCCAGTAGCTATGCAAGCTTAGTTTTAGGGTCGCTGTTTCACAGATGAGAATGGCCAGGCTCTGTTTACCTGTGCAAATCCGTGCACATGAGAAATGGTGCCTGACCGAAGCCTGTGCGTTTTCCCCCTTACCAGACTGCCTGGTGATTCATGGCTTCACAGAGTGCCTGAGAGCCTGCGGCGGGGGAGAAAACCCAGCCCTCGCTGGTAGAGAACGTGTTCCATACACCTCACTTCAGTTATTTTTTTCCAGCCCGTTAATTAGTTGATACCTGTAATGGCACTTCTCTGTTGGAATTAAGGTGTCGCAAACATTACCTCCGTATTAGTTGCTGGTGATAGTACAAATAAGTAAATAAATAGAAGCCCAATCAATACTGAGGCACAGTGGTCCTTTAAACTGTAGTAGAGTCTGCTGGGAAGTTTTAAATTAGTCTCTCCCTTAGTAGAAAAAGTGAATTCTCCAAAGCATAAATTTATTGATAAGTTTGTTTGTACTACAGGGGACTTCTGTGCTTTCCTAGAGGATTCATGGGAAGTTTGTTTAAATTATAAGTTGTCTTAGTACCTGAAAAATGTAACCTTTGAGGCTGAAAGTTGTATGAAACCGATTAACAGTGTCTGGTGTGTCTCACTGACCAAGCTGTCCTTGTGTGTTTTAAGAACCAGCTCCTGGCTGACCATGGACATAATCCCCTCATGAAAAAGGTTTTTGACGTCTACCTGTGTTTTCTTCAAAAACATCAGTCTGAAACGGCTTTAAAAAATGTCTTCACTGCCTTAAGGTCGTTAATCTATAAGGTACGTTGTTTCACCAGGGAAGGTCATTCTTGATTCTCACCCATTCTCCTGTGTCTACCTGGAGCTGAACGGAGCACTAACCTCTCTGGGTTCATTTGCTTCCTCACGTCCCTCTAGTTTCCCTCAACGTTCTATGAGCGGAGAGCGGACATGTGTGCAGCCCTGTGCTATGAGATCCTGAAATGCTGCAACTCCAAGCTGAGCTCCATCAGGACCGAGGCCTCCCAGCTGCTGTACTTCCTGATGAGGAACAACTTCGACTACACTGGCAAGAAGTCCTTTGTCCGGACGCATCTGCAGGTGCGTGTGCTTTAGCTTTCCAGGTCAAGTGTGCTGTGTGGAATTCTGTTTTAGCAGGAGAATTTTGAGTGTCACTTTTACCAAGTTACCTCGGTGTAAGTATTGAACAATCTGGCCTCTAGATGGAAAATTCAAAAGTCACATTTACTAGTTTTATTTATTTCATCCTCCACATTGTAAGATTTGGGCCCAGGATGTGTTTCTATTGGTAAATTGACATTTAAATGTCGAATCAATATTCGACTGACCGAAATTCCACTGAGTAAAGATTTATAGAACCTGTGAGAGGATACCTCATAGTAAACATCTTAGGTAAGACACAGAAAGCCCAAAGTGGCTCTTTTCTGTCTTCCTTCTGTTGACACACCTGCCATCCCTCCAGAGTTAAAGTGTCCCAAATTCTCTGCTCTGTGAACCAGGCCAGATACTGAAGATTCTTATATATTTTTGTAGACTTTCTTTTTCTACAGACACATATAGGAGCGCCTTCTCCGTCTCTGTACTTACTCTTTTTTTAAAAAACAAATGTTTATTGCTTGTAAACTGTGTGCTGGGATTCATGGATACAACCGTGAACAAAACAGGACCTCTCCTGGCCCTCACAGAGTGTCGTCTACTGGAGGACAGACAGACACTGAGGCCCTTGTGCCGTGTGCCCGGTCCCCTAACAGAGGAACTCGAGTGCCCCAGGGAGGGGACCAGGGGGCTTCCCCATGGGATGTGAAGCGTGAAGAGGGGTCGGGGTTGAGCATGTTCCAGGCCATGCGTGCACCATGGGAAAGGGACCATCCAGGGGACCAGAGAAGGTCCTTACAGTAGAGGTGAGAGTATGGGTGAGAACAAGTTGAGATGGCAACACTGTACATTTGGAGGGATCGCCTGGACTCCAGGCTGAGAATGGATCAAGGAGTCAAGGCCTTAGATCGGGAGACCGTGGGGAAACCATGATTAAATTTAGGCCAGAGAGGATGGTGTCCTGGGTCAGGCATGGTGAGGTTAGAAGGGAGAGGAGATTGAATTGACAATACTTAGTGATTGATTATACCTGGGTGTGGTGAAGGTAAAGGATGAGAAGGGGGAATGGGGGGAGGGGGATGGTCCACGGTTTAGCTGAGTAACTGGGTAAAGGCGGTGCTATTTATAGACCCCCAAAAAGACAGATTCCCCCACTGCATAGTTAATATGTACATGTTTTAATAATAAACGCAAAGGACAGTCCATTTACTGAATGTTTAGTACATATAAATTCAAGCCAAAAACCAAAGAGGTAAATAATGTCTTCCTTTTTATTAGAGAAAGTGATAGGTAAGTAACCATCCAAGTGATACGGGCTTATCTGATTCTCATTCCTCTACACTCTGCTGATTAGCATTTTGATGTGCAACCGAGATGCAAGGGTAGCAAAATCACCTTCTGGAATAATTCTTGGAAGGGGGAAGGTGACTCATACATTGTTTCCCACACTGGAGCGATCCTTGCTCGCAGCTTCCCCGTTGCCCCATCCCCGTGCACATCCTAACCGAAGCCAGGAGCTGAGCCTGGGGCGTCACTTGAAGGTGAATTGATGTGCTCACGTTTGTGTGTCCCTAAGGTCATTATTTCCGTCAGCCAGCTGATAGCAGACGTCGTTGGCATTGGGGGAACCAGATTCCAGCAGTCCTTGTCTATCATCAACAACTGTGCCAACAGTGACAGGCTGATCAAGGTGGGTGGCCCGGTCTTGTTCTGTGTTTTACCCCCAAAACTCCACCTCATCATCTGACATGTATGCAGACGGACAGAATGCAGCTGAAAGCCCCGTGTCCCCCTCCACCCTTGTTTCAGCACACCACCTTCTCCTCGGACGTGAAGGACCTGACCAAAAGGATCCGCACAGTTCTGATGGCCACGGCCCAGATGAAGGAGCACGAGAATGACCCCGAGATGCTGGTGGACCTCCAGTACAGCCTGGCCAAGTCCTACGCCAGCACCCCCGAGCTCCGGAAGACGTGGCTGGACAGCATGGCCCGGATCCATGTCAAAAACGGGGACCTGTCCGAGGTAGCCCCGCAAGCCTGTCAATCCGGGCTTTTGAGAAAACAAATTGTGTCCCATTCACTGAAGGAAGCCACTTCTGAGAAAAATTTCCCAGTAATTCAAAGAAGCCAGTTAAAAATATGTGATACTTTAAACAGTGTTGGGCTCGGGGTTCCTTCATGGTCATCTAAGCATTTTAACAATTCACAGCATCATAAGGGGATGTCTTCATCACAAAAGAGCATTGTTTGAAGGCTCTTAGAAAACATCCGTGCTCGCACAGGCGCCTGCTAGGTCAGGTGCACTCAGTTTCTGCGTCAAAACTCCTCTCTAGATCTAAAATTCAGCTATTTTATGATAAAATTAGATTTCCCTGTATCGAAGTCATGACAGGGCATTGCTTTTTCCTGTTTGAGGTAGTCAGTTTCTGTCTGTAGTCGTGGCAGGTGTCAGAGCTCCCTCGTGGACAGAGCTGCACAGTTCAATAAGCGACAGCATGGCGGGGGCAGAGGGGGAGTGTGGGCTCCAAGGCAGACTGGATCCCGGATCCAACATCGACTAACTCGGTGACCTTGAGCCAGTTCTTAACCCCTCTGTGTCTCTATGACATCATCTGTAAAATGGGGGAAATTAAGGAAAACAGTAGGCTGTAAGGTGGGTTGTATTCATGTTCCCATGAAAACTCTACTCAGGGTTCATGCCTGAGGCATTTAGGTATGATTAACAGTACTACCAAAGAAGTGTGCTTTTACTTTTAAACCTCTCTAACTGCTTAAATTAGTAAAATTGTGTTCTATATCTGAAAATTTTATGTAACTATTTTTACCTATGGATTATTCAAAGAGTCCATTCTGTTTGACCATAAGTTTAATCTAAAATACACATTAGCCATAATAAAAATGAATTACATACTGTTAGTAGTAGTAATTTTTTTATCATTCGGATAAGAACCAGGGCTCAGACATTGGAACCTTATGGTAGGTTCATTTCCAACAGCTATCTTTGATGTTTTGTAAACCATGGCAACTTGGTGAAAAGAATTTATTTTTATTTTTTCTTTTGTTTTAAGGTGTTTATAATGTTATCCATTTAACATAAAATAATATTTTCATTTAGAATTTTTGGAAAAAGTTATAACTTCATCTCTGAATCTAAGAATGTACATGCCTTTTCTTCAAATGATCCTCTTTTCCCTTTAAGAGAAATAATGGTGAAATTTTAGAGTAAGAAAAAATGCTTTTTAAAAATCTTTTATATTTAAATTTAATAATTTTAAATAGAAATAGGTCTTAGCAAATTTACTGCCATTTGTCTCAATTCAAAGTTTAAAAATTTCAATTTATTTGAATTGTTCTACTTTTTTCAAAAGGTAAGATGTCAGCCATTAGAAACACTAGTTGATGCCTTGAGATCTCATATAAGTACATATAGTCATTAGATTTCTGTTTGTGAGCATTGTGCCATGCTTTATAATTGGTGATTCTGAAACGTGTCTTTTGTTATAGGCAGCAATGTGCTATGTCCATGTCACAGCCCTGGTGGCAGAATATCTCACACGGAAAGGTAAGAAACGATTCCTGGGTTTTGTGAAATAAATATAAAATTGCACAAAGCAGCAAAGACAAGTGAGAGCCATTAAGAAAGATTTGGACGTGGGGGATTTCTGTGTGTGTGTGTATGTGTATGTGTACACTATATTCATTGTTTTATTCACTGGCGTGACATTTGCTTGATGTGGTAGGCACCGCAGAAATGCAAAACAAAAGTAGGTGGCATTTTGTCATATAACCTCTTACTAATAACTCCATATCGCAAAAACTAGTTAATGAGCTTGGCATCTGGGAGTCCCTGACCGGCCAATCTCCAGCTGAAAAGATTTTATTTTGCCTTAAGATAGTTCCCACCAGAACTGTTTATCAATCAAAAGGCAGCTGTAACAGGAGGTGATGAGACAGTATTTTCTGGAGCACAGCCCGGTCGGCTTTGCTGTGTGCGAAGGCAGCTTACAGGCTGGAAACCTTGCCGCCCCGTGGAAGGAGCTGGCAGGAGTGCGTGCCGCCCACCTGTGTGCTAAGTGCTTGTTCCCATGTTAGCAGGCCGCGAGTTCTGTCACGGCTCCTCTGGTTAAACACCAGTTGCTCGTTTCCACTTCAAATTTGAGAACACGGGGCTTTTAGAAAGGCCAGTTGTGTTCATGTGTGTACTGGAGCACGGCTGCACCAGATCTGGCTAATTCCTTCACAGTGTGAGGACTAACGTAAAACCACAGATGGCCAGGTCAGGGAATTTCTATCTTTCTGGTACAGCTGGCTCTTTGGAATGGAATTTAAGGGCATCTAGGCTTGTCATACGTCAGAGCTGGAAGGAGAAAGAAACCAGGGAGGGGCTCCGTATTCTCTTACTGCCAGCACGATTTCCTGTTGAGACCTTCTGTCGGGTAATACATCTCCTCACGTTTAGAAGCAGACCTAGCCCTCCAGCTGGAGCCGTCCTTCCTCCCCTCCAGCCACAGCATCTGCCAGAGGAGGCGCCGGGGAGGTGAGCTGAGAGTGGGCCGGCCGCCCCATCCCTGTGACACTCAGACGTGTGGGGTTTCTCTTTCAACTCTGCTGGGATGGACTTGGCTCTCCTTCCCTCCCTTCTTTTCCTGGCCTCTCTGGTTTGATGGCAGGCAAGGAGAAGAAAGCACTTTGGCCACCATTGTCGTTGTTCCACCAGAGCTGAGTTGTATTTTTAAATCTACTCTGTAGCCAAAAACATGGATGGTTGGATTTTATAATTTTGCTTTTTGTACACTCATGTATCCTCAAGCTCCCAGGTTAGTGCTTTGCATAGGGGAATCTTTGTCTCCATGAAACAAAAGCAAGGCGAAAGCTGGACATTGGCAGAGATGCTAGACAACCCATGAAGGGGCTGGAAACCTTGACCATGTGCAGCAAAAACATCTCTGACTTTAGGGTCCACTCTTTCAAGACTTGATTTCAAACTACTCTATGTTCCTTTTTTTCCTGAAACATGGGAGGTCTCAGTTCAGGTTTTGACTTTTGTTTTACTGTAAGCAGCAATCTCAGTAGAGTAGGAAGACATTTCAAGTCCTTCTTCACTTGATCGTTTTTGCCCAGCTGACATTGTCCAAGTGACATGAAACTTTCCCCAGTGACTCCATGGGAGGAAAGGCCTCTCCTTACCCCTCAGGCTGCTGACGTGGAACCAGCCAAGGCAGCCCCTCAGCTCACGGCTGCAGCCATCGAGTCACAACTTGGTAGACTGCTTCCTGCAGGAGAAGGGCGAGTTCTAATCTGAGTTCTGGGTTACCCCAGCCAGAGTGGGTGAGATGACAGCTGGAAGGAAACAGAGTTGTTTTTGAGTCTGTATTTCTCTGATTGGCTTTGGCTTCTTTATTTTTCTTGGTATCTGAGCATGGGTCATTTTACCAAATCAAACTATTGTTGTTATTACTTTGCTATTAATTTGATTCAATACCTATTTCAGTTTATTTAAGGATTACATACATTTTAATAAAGGTGGATGAAAAATAAAAAGGGATGAGAAAAATTAAAAAAATTGAGGGCGGTGAGGGTTAATTAAATATGAGGAAGCGAATGAAGGAAAGCACACAGTGGCGCCCAGGCTCCCCGTGGGAGTGCTGGCCTGAGACGCAAGAGATTTCAAGATCGGTCCTCGTTCAACCCAGAAACAAACAGGGCAGGAAGAACCCTCGCGGTTCATCCACTTTCAGGTTGATAGCTCCAACTGTCTCCCCTGCTCTCTCAATTCTAGGCATGTTTAGACAAGGATGCACAGCTTTCAGGGTGATCACCCCGAACATAGATGAGGAGGCCTCCATGATGGAAGACGTCGGCATGCAGGACGTCCACTTCAACGAGGTGAGTGCCGCGGCCCGCCAGGGCTCCGGTCACCCCCGTGTCTCGGGTGCTGCCGTTCACCCGCCCCTGCACCAAACTGGGATTTCCTGTCTGCAGCTGCTGTGTACACACTTCACTCTAAGATAATTCTCCAGAACACTGAAACTGAACAGTGAAAGCTTCTGCCATTCCCATTTCCAGGAACTCCTCCTTTTCTCTGGAGAGAATTTGAGGAGCTAGTTAATAGTGAAGTGAGGCTGAGAGCTTGAACACTTGTGGTAAAAGGTCCAGTATTTTGAATCATAAAGTTTCTCATTCTTTGCAGCAGTTAATTTCTCTGGTTCCTGGGTTTTATAGCTGTTTTAATCTGACTTTTAGATCAGTGTCTCCAACACAAGACGTCTCTCCGATGTCCCCAAACATGCAAGGCCATGAGAGGCCAGACTGGGCTCAGGGGCAGAGCAGCCCCTGTCCAGGCCCCCAGTTCCCTGCCCCCCACTTGAGTGCTGTCAGCCAGGGTCTGTGCACCATGAGTAGATAAGACCACCCTTGCCCACCCTCCATAGAGACCAGAAAGTTTGACTTTAGATCAATTGTAGCAATTTTTGCAAGTTTCTTGCCAAAACAGGATCACCCTGCAGCCACTTAAAATCTGAAACTAGAGAGTTCTGAGATACAACTAGGAATTTGAACAAATGCCGATTTTCTGTGTGCGTTTCCTGAATTTTCCTCTTCTGTGAATATCTGCCAGAAGAGCTCTTCATGTGTGCCTGCCTCCCCTCAGCTAGAACAAAATGAAACAGTCAAGGGAATGCTTTTTAATCCTGTCCATCTTTTAAGGAAAGATAAAGTTTTCTGTTTCTTCATGTGGAGAGAAAGAACAGAGAAAGGAGTAAACGTCTTCTGCCTCTGTTATACTTGTGTTTATGATGTGGAAGTCCTGCAGTTAATATCAGGACTTTTGATCATGTTCATGCTGGTAAGCGGGGCCCATGAGCAAACATCCTCCATGACATTGACCATCCATGAATCAGCAATTCTCAAAGTGTGGTCCTGGGGTCCCCGAGACCCTTTCAGGAAGTCTTGGAGGTCCTTACTTTTCCAATTGAATGTCTCTGTGAGGCTGGATTTTCTTTGTCTACATCACCCAGAACAACATATTGAAGAGATTGAATGCAGAAGCAGAGACAGGAATCCAGGCTTCTCCTATGAAGTCAGACATCAGAGTTGCAAAAAATGTAAAACAGTGCCACTCTTCTCCTTAATTTTTTTTTTGAAAATATTATTTTTTCATTAAAAGTGTTATTTTCATTAACATGTAATAGGTTTATTATCTTAGTTTAAAGTAATAAATCTTTTTACTTTTTTTTCAGTTTTCACTCCTAATATTGTAACTATTGAGAGATAACACTCATATATATAAAAGTTCTCAGCTATTTTTAAAGAATTCTCAATAATGTTTATGCTACATAAAGGGACCTTAAGCCTCAAAGGTTTAAGAACCACTGCCAAAAATTGTCTAGTCTCAAATGACCCTCTAAATTAAAAATTAACTGTGAGAAAGGCTAATATATTGAGTGATTTCACATTTAAAAATTAAAATAATTTTAACCAAAATACATAAAGTTCTCTAAGTATTCTGAAGGGGAAAAAAAAAAACCAGTTGGTTATTACATGGTCTTAACAGTTCAGCGGTTTCTCCACCTTGAAATGCCTGGCCCAATGGTAATTTTTCATTTTTTACTCTGATGTGTGTGCCTGTCCCTTAGGCAACAAGGCCCGCACGCTCTTGGCTTTGAACTCCTCGCTTCAAGGAGGGTTTGCACTGGACTTTTTCCTGAAAAGAGGCTTGAACGCATTGTTTCCTTGGAGAAACCACCCTTGTCCCCTGCTGCCCAGTCAGTCCTCCGGAGCGCAGCACTTTGTTTAGATTCGATAAGGAAAACAGCAATGCCAAGAACAACTAAAGATTCGAAAGTAAACAGTTCTGAGTAACCTGTCCTCAGGAATGATAACATGAAGTTCAGGTTTGCTCATCAGATTAAGTAGTAGGCTGGAATAGTCTCTGCAGCCTAGGGAATGAGCCCTGTGAAATCAAGGGCAGACTTGATTGGGGAGATTTGTGGATGGCACCCACTCTGAGTAATAACTGAACATGTGACAGGGATAACTTTATCAGTTATTTTCAGAATATGGATTTTCCACCCTGTCCTTGAAGCGTAAAGTTGGTAAATCTTTAACAACGTCCATAGTACACAATGATCTATCCTGATTAGGATGTGGCACAGGGGGTTGTAAAGCCCCAAGCAAGCCCTGCACATTAAAAGTGAAACTAGCCAGCAGTGAAAAAAGAACGTGTTCCAAAAGTCACGAAAGCAGAAACTGCCACGTAGTTTTTGCTTTGGCTCTCAAGATGTTTCAAGAAAAAGTGAAAGTCGAATATCTCTGCCAGAGAAGGAGTTTTGGGGAAAGCTGATGGGAATAGGTGTAGAACAATAGTTTAATAAAAATCATTGCCCTTTTAATGTGCATTATTAGATACATTTAAATGTCTAAGATGCTCTCCTAACATGATTTTAGAGGCACTACCTAAAAATGCACAATTCTCCTAGGAGGAGACCTCAGATGAGTTTTTATTGGTAGCAATCCATCTTCCTTGACTCTGATCTAAAGAGCGAACTCCCCCGCAGCTGCTTTTGATTAAAGAGAAACATTCCATTCCTGTTTACATTTTGTTTCACAAATTGGAGCCTATGCAGATTGAAGAATTCTGAGTTTCCTATGGTATCAAAATTACATGCAGCCCATGTTGTTTTGAGATCCCTCCCTCATTATCCCATACAGGCAGGGTCCTAGAAGGAAATAGGTAGCACTCTCAGAAATTGAAGCAAGTCTAACAAAGGGACTATTTTGAAAAGTTTGATCAGGGTTTAGGGAAACCAGCAAGGAATATTGCAGAACCCTGGAGGTTAGCCACAGCTGGGTTGCCACTGTCGACCTGTGGGCTAAGGGAGCGGGGAGAGAGAAACTACACAGAGGGGCCACCTGCCCCGGCTCAGTCCCGGCATGGGGACAGGGAGGGAGGCACCCCCTCCCCACAGTCTCCTTCTGTCCACCAGTCTCCTGCTGGCCTTCCACTGGCTGAGCCCAGCAGGCAGGCCAGCAGTCCTGGTGCGTCGGCCCGCATGGCACAGAGCAAGGGAGGAACGGGGCCAAAAGGGACTGTAGTGGGGAAATGGAAAATACAGTCCATCCTCATTATTTGCCCAGTTGCTAAAATTTCTTTGTTACCCCAGAATCAGCATGCACTGAGGTGCTTTTGCAGTCATTTGGGGACATGGCACAAAGCAGCAAAAAATTTGAGACCACACGTTCCCATCTGAGGCTGAACAGGCAACACTCTGTCTCCTTGTTTCAGCTCGTGCCGTAAACGGGGGTCCTTCTCTGGCCCCCTAGCATGGTGCTGAAGTGCTGTCCAGTGTTCCTGAGCTCAGGAAGGTGATGTGCCTTACAGAGAAAATACTTGTCAGATAAGCTCTGTTCAGGCAGCAGTTAACAGTGCTTTGGGTCGTGGGTTCAATATTAATGAATCAACAATATGTACTAAATGAGGTGTCTTTAAACAGAAACACACATAAAACAAGGTTATGTACTAATCAGTTGTCAAAAATTTTGTAACCAGAGGCTCTCTGGAGCCTAATCCTGTATTCCCCCAAGAAGGGGATGTTCCGTGTTCACAAATTCAGTGTTGGTGGTGACCATAGAACATAACCACAGCAAATAATGAGGAGCGACTGTATTTGGCACACTAAGTGTTGTTTCACAGACCAGCAACGGTGAGTTTCACCAGGCAGGTCACTGACTTGTATTAGCCAAACTGCATCTATTCAGAAATAACAAACATAAAATGTTTATACCTACAGAACATCCCAAGAGAGAGTTATCAACAAAACACATTCTGTGGTTCCTCTGTTTACATCTCATCCAAGCCTGGCAATTTTCTGTAACCCTGTAGAGTGGTCTAAGCATCTACTTCTCCTTGACCGAGAGTGCTCTTAGAACCATAAAAGTTATATAGCATATCTTCGCTTTTATCTCGAAAACAGTAGCAGTAGGGAGCGTGGCCCATGGAACTTGTCTGACTGCTCTACCTTGTCTCATACCAGGACATATTGCCCTGCTTCTTGTTGCAAATATTTCCTAAGCTTCCTTATGCTGGAGAGACAAGGGTGAGCATGATGTGGTCCCTGCCCCAGCACACAACACTGCTTCTGATGCTTTCTTGCCATTGAGGAGAAACACCTAAACCATGGTCCCTTAGAATCTGAATTGAAAGTTGTCTCAGTTCTTTGTGGCTTAGAAATTTCTACATTTACATGTGTTGATTCGCTCCGTAAACTAGCTGTGTGCCATGTGCCAGCTCAGTGATATATGAGGGAGGTGCCTGTCTTAGAAAGTTTGACCTAGTGTACTAGTCCTCACGCTTTAGTGTGCTTAAAAATTACTTAGATTCCTGTTACAAATATAGATTCCCATTCTAACCCACCCCCACCCATCCCCAGATTTAGTTGGGTGACTGTAGCACCTGGGAATCTGTATTTTAACAAGCATCCCAGGTGATTATTCTGATACAAAGGATCTTCGACTGTATCTTGAGAAACGATAATATAGTGGAAATGTGAATGATGCCATGATGTACGCCATTGCCCGAGCCAGGTCACATGCTTACGGTTATTCCCAAATGGTAGATAAAAGAGACAGCTAGCTTCATAAGAAAGGTTAAATTAAATCAGTCAATCCTAAGATGGGGCAAATATTATTTAAGTGAAAAAATTTTAAATACCCTGCAAATACACAGGCTCATAATGCATTTTCAAGCACACACACGTGCCCATGCACAGCATTAGTGAGCTATTTCCACAGACAGGTGCTCGGTGCCCTCAATTGCATGTCTGTGGCACACCTAAAAATGACTGGTTAATTACATTTTAAACAGCTTCCTGAATGGCTTACGAGCTTAGTGTACCGAGATCTTTTTAAGTCTAGTCTAATATCATAAAATGTATATGTTCCAGGTGCATAAAGCTAATTGAGGGTTTTTTTTTTCCCCGACCAGTAATTACTTATAGTTCTTTGCGTGTATTGACAATTTAGAAAAAAATAACTTGGCATTTAGATTTTAAACAAGGGGGAAAACTATCAGACTTTCTGTATGATCGCCTTTCAAGGTCACCACTCTCTGACCACTGTCAGTATAAGTTCTCGTTTTCAAGTGATTGCTGAGAATTCAAAGTAAATTAATACGTGGAATTTCTGTTGAGAATATTATTCATATATGCCCCGATGTTTAGTTACTATGATGTCTTAGTTTTTATGACTCTTTATAATTTTGTCTTGACATATGGTCTCTCAAACTTAGCTGTCTATGATTGCTGGTTATTTCTGTTCAAAGAATTGTTACTTGATGCACCAGCTGTAAACGTCTAGGTATAGAGTTGACATTAGCTTGAATAATTTACCTTACCAAATTAAGCTTTGATGCTCAGTAATCCATACTCTACCTTTATGAGAGAAGGACTTAACCTTTTTAAAAAATAAAAGCCATTTTTAATTTGTTATTGGGTAAAATCTCTACTCTGCTTTTTATAGTATACATTACCATTTTCTACAATAAAAAGTGATATTCAGACTGATACACTATAGATCCTGAATGCCTCCTGAATCAAAAGAAAAGATAAAATAATGTCCAGTAGCATATATAGGTTGATGATGTATTATTTCCTAATTCTTAATTACCATCAAATTGTGATACTTATTTCATAATTATTTACTAAGCTCTATTCACTTTATGAAACATTACTGTTTTCCAACCATTCTGGGAAGTGTCCCTGGTTGAAGTCTATTTTTTTGTGCCAAATATGGCAGAGTTTTCCATAGTGAACTGAATTGTCCATGGTATTGATATGCCACATGAATTCAGGTTTCATCGTTATTAAACTTTCCTTGTGTTTCTGGTTTGACAAATGAGTAAAAGTAGTATTCAAATCTTAGTCTCACAATTAGGAGCATTTGGCCCAGGAGATTACTCATAAACTCTATGTGTTATATATTTAAGTGACTAAATCTAGAACCATTCAAAACGTACCCGAAAGGCTGCTATACGCAGACACCTTATGAGGATAGACAGAACATCATTTTAAAATCAAGTAACATCTTCCTTATATAATACTTCCTTGTTGTGATAGTGGATGTATGTCTGTGTGCATTTTCATTTCTCATAAAATTATCTATATTCAATTATTCATTTATTTTTAGCAACCTTTGAGTGTGGCTGTTTAATCTGTATATTTAATCTTTCCACCTCCCCGACCTCATCTCTTTGCCCTGTTTGACTCAGATTTTATACTCTAGCCCTCAGACTACTTATAAATTTCTCACACACCATGCTGCCGTCTCTCCCATGTCTCTGCCCGGGCTGTTCCCACTCCCTGGAATGTCTCCCCCCTCTTCCTTGCTATTCCCACCTTTCACCTTCACCTCACTAACTCCTGATGATGTGTAAGACTCAGTCAGTCATCACTTTTCTGCAACCTTCCATGGCCCCCCATCCCCCATCACCGGATAGGTGCTGCTCCTGTCTGCATCCCTGATTCCCTGCGCATTTATCAGCACACTCACCACCATCTTTTGTAGTCTCTTTATGGATCTGCATAGAGATCTGAGCTTTATGAGCAGGAAGTGCTCTCTTCACTTGGTTCTTGGCCTCCCCAGGACTCGCTCAGAGACACACAGACTACTGTTAAGTCAGTAAATGCCTACTGCTCTCAGTTCAGAGTGTCTACCCTTCTGACTTGCAGTTTGGCACGTATTTGAAATCACTGTGGTTTTCTCTGTCCTCAGTATCTCAACATGCACGTCAAATCTCTTCCAGTTGGTGGTCATGGGTCTCTAGTCCATCAGTTCTAGCTGCTTCGAAGGACAACCTCTCTGTGTCTTTGAGGGCCTCCTCCTCAAAGCCAGTTTCATGTATACCACATAACCTGATAAACTATAACCTGATAAACTATCCCAAACCCACCCCCACCCCACGTTTAGTAAAAATCTACAGAGCCATTTTTATAAATTACAGAAACTTAAATTTTATTTATATAGATTTGTTTTATAAACCCAGTGTCGAGCACAGTGCCTTGTATGTAGTAGCTTCTTGGTAAAATGTGTGAATGAATGAATGAAAGAATCAAGTTAATGATGTGGTAGTGACTGTGCCTGGTTATAACAGTTATAACTCTTTGAGAAGAATGTTCAATTTTCTATGAGATTATATTAAAGTTACTCTAGAGTCTTATTGTGCTGTAACTGCTAGGCATGGAGTTAAGAAACTTTAGGTCTCTCTGATCCCATCCACAATAAATAGGGTGTCATCATTGTGTATTTACATCTACAGTGTGAACCATACTATAGTTTGAACAAAACCCAGTAGTGAGAAAAGAAGGGGCCAAATGAGTAGTCTGTAAGTTAAACCTAAGAATAGCTTTAAGATGGGTAAATTTCCATGCCTTGACTATTTTGTTATCAGAAGAATTCCTTGGTTGTACAGCATTCTCATCCCTGATGGGAAATTGGGTCTTCTCAGAATTTGTTCACCTCTGCTATAGTCCCACAGCATCACTGAGAATGAAGATGCTCGATAAATACCCAGTGCAGTGTCTGTGATCTAAGATATGTAAGAATTGCAAGGCTTTGATAAAGGACTCGTTTCCCTACGGTGAAGGACGGCTATTAGTAATATTGTTATATTACTAACAAAAATACAGATCGATTCATTCATCCAAGAAATTCTTGTCTACCACATATGTATATGGCACTGTGGGATATTACATTACCCAGTAGAAGTAAGATATCATTTTTCAAAAATTAGTACAAAGTAGAAAGTGATGATTGAAAAAGAGAGATTTGTTTAACTGGCCTGTTAATTACATATAGCATTTAGTTTTCAGAGCATTTTAATGGGTAAAATTTTATTTGATCATCACAACTGCCAAATTAGATTAGACCTTTATTACCTTCCCAGTTTTACAAATATGCTAAAGTAAGTACATTGACACTGACACTATACAAGTTTTATTTTTATGCTTTTCTTTTATGTAGATTTGTATAATCAGAGAAGCATGAGAAGAATCATAAAATTTTGTCATATTTAACCTGGATAGATTCTCCATTGGAAAAGATTTGAGACAAAACTAAGAGAAAACGGAGAGAGGTTTTGCAACTTCATAATACAAATGCACAGAGAAAAGATATGGTGTTAGGACCTTTACTGACTTTTTTCTTTGTCTATAGCTGTTAGGATAATTACTACATATTCTGGCTTCAGTGTTTGCACTTAATGAGACCTACAATAAAAGTATGAGACAACTGATGCACCTCTTTATAAGCATTGGTACAGAGTTTAGTCACACAGATGACAGTTTTATGATTTGTATGTTGTAAATATGACATAGGAATTAAATGTCTTGCTTTAAAGATGGTTTGTTTAAGTCAGTTTGGTAGTATTTTTTGGTAAATTGATTCACAACTGCTTTTAAAATGTTTATTTTCTTTGGACCTATAAACCATAGACATTAGGACTATAATGAAACATTAGGCTGGTAATGAAAAACACAGGTCCTGCCCTTCATTTACAGAACTATGGAGGATACAAACATATTAAAAGGCAACTATAAAAGCCTTAAAAAATATATTAGCAAATTTAATCTAGCAGTATATAAATAAGAGGAATATATTGTGACTAAGTGATGTTTACCCTGACAATGCACCGTTGGTCCAACCCTGTAAAAACCAATTAATTCACCATATTAACAGAATAAATAAGGAAAGTCTTATGACCATCTTAATAGATGCAGAAAAATCATTTGAAAAAATTCAATATCCATTCATGAGTTTAAAAAAGAATCCTAGGAGTAGAAAGGAACTTCTTCAAGAAAAAAGATTATCTACAAAAAACCTACAGCTAACATCATACTTTATGGTGAAAGACTGAATGCTTTCCCCCTAAAATTGGGAACAAGACAAGAATACCTGCTTTACCACTCCTATTTGACATTGTGCTGCAGGTTCTAGCCAGTGCAGTAAGGTAAGAAAAAGAAATAAAACTGCATATATTGACATAAGATGCAGTTGTCTTTTGTGACAGAAGTAACCCGAAAGAATTTACAAGAGAAGTTACTAAAACTGAATTTAGCAAGATCATAGGACATAAGATCAGTGTACAAAAATCAATCAACCTTCACGCTTAGAGATTCTTATACCATAGTTTCACCGTGTTGTTAACAATTATTTTGTATAATTCCTACAAACAGGTATGCTGGATGACTTTAAATCTTACTCAAATAAAGGCCTTTACTCCAAAAAAAAAAATCATCAAAATTAAAAAACAGTACTGTTTATAAAAGCATCAAAAACCTTGGAAAATTAGGTATAAATATGTAGAGATTTGTATGCTAAAAACTACCAAACACTGATGAAAGAAATCAAAGAAGTCCTAAATAAGTGGAGCGAAAGACTCAGTATTTTTAAGATGTCAATTCTCCCTAAATTGATTTATAGATTCAAAGCAATCCTAATTGAACTCCCATCTGGAGTTCTGGTAGAAATTGATAAACAGATTCTAAAATTTATATGGACAAGCAAAGGAACTAGACTAGCCAAAACAATTTTGAAAAAGTTGGAAGAGCCATGCTATCTGATTTCAAGATAAAGCAGTGGTTCTCAGCTAGGGATGATTTTGCCCCCTTTCTCCCAGGGAACATTTGGCTGTGTCTGGAAAGGTTTTTTAATGTCACAATTTGGAAAAAGGGGGAAGGGTGGTGCTACTGCTACTGGCATCTAGTGGGTAAAGGCTAAGAATGCTGCTAAACATCCTATAATGCATAGGACAGCCCCCCAGAAAAAAGAGTTATCTGGCCCAAAATATTGTTCATGTCACTGTGGAGAAAGCCTTCTGTAAAGCTACAGTAGTGATCAAGACGGTGTGATATTGGCACAAAGACAGACACATCTATCAATGGAACAAAGTAGAGAAGCCAGAAATAGACCCACACACGTATGGTCAGTTGATTTTTGACAAAAATTCAAAGGCACTTCAATGGTGAAAAGACCGTCTTTCATCAAATGGTGTTGGAACAACTGGACATTCATATGGGAAAAGAAAGTTGACCCATACTTTACACTGTATTCAAAAATAACTCAAAGGATCATAGACTTAAATGTGAAATATAAAACTATAAAACTTCTGGAAGAAAACATAGGAGATAATCTTTGTGAACTTGATACAGATCTCTTAGATGTAATGTATAAAGCACAATCCAGAAAATAAAAACTTGATAAATGGAGCTTCACCAAAATTTAAAACATCTGCTCTTCAAAAGACACTGTTAAGAAAATCCAGAGACAAGCTACAGATTGGGAGAAAATCATAAATCACTTTTATGCAAAATATATAAAGAACTCTCAAAACCCAATAATAAGAAAATAACCCAGTAGAAGAAGAGTGAGGAAAAGATTTGAATAGGTACTTCACCAAATCTATATAGATGACAAATAAGCACATGAAGTTTACTCAACCTCATTAATGAAACCCTACTCCAATGGGCTTAAATAAAGGTCGAATAAATTGGCTCCCATTAGGAAATTCCACAGAGGATTGACACATCAATCTGAATGTTTAACAAAGTGGTAAAAGATACAGTTACTTTGGAAGGGAGGAGGAGCTCTCCACTCTGTTAATAGGGCAGACAGGCCCCTGGCTGGCCATGGGATGGATGCCAGCCCCAGTCAAGCTACCTGCTTGACTGGGGCTGGCATGTCCAGTCTGCTGAGAGCATCTGTCCCAGCATTCCCAGCAAGGGTCCTAGAATTCACCCTGATTGGCCAGTTTAGGTCACATGATGAAGCAATGATTGGCCAGAAAATAGATTTATGCTGGTTAGTTTAAACCTGAGACACTTGTCCCAGCCCTTGAGTCATAGTGTTAGCTTCTTCCAGAGTTCAAGGGCTTTAATGGAGGCAGGGTGACTGCCCAAACTTCAGTAGATAGACATTTTGAAAGGAAAAGGGAAAGAATGTTGGTGAGGCAGGCGTAGTGCCTACCGCAGTCCATTACTGAGTCGCTCTAAGATGTTTGAATTGGTTTGAAGTCATGCTTAGTGACTTTCCATGTCTCAGCATTGTCGTCGTTCCTCAGAAAGGAAGAAAATCTAAAGTATATTTAGAAAAAGAAAACTAAGAACAAAAATCGAGAGCATGTGTGAAACCATCAATTTCAATTTTCTTCCATGCATTTAACTATTACACAGTCACACAATGTGACCCTTCGTTTCTGTTTGTAAACATGATTGGAAAATAGCTCATTAAAAAAAAGAACTTGGAGGTTAGTGTTTAAAAATATTACATATTTTGAAATTTTATGGCCGTCTTAACCATTTATGTATTCTGCAAGGAACACAATGCCAGTTTCCCTGTAACACTCTTTCCTGGCCGGGGGCCTTCTTCTTTGATCAGGACGTGCTCATGGAGCTCCTGGAACAGTGTGCAGACGGACTCTGGAAGGCCGAGCGCTATGAGCTGATTGCCGACATTTATAAGCTCATCATCCCCATCTACGAGAAGCGGAGGGATTTTGAGGTATCTGAGTGGTTTGTTTTCTCCCGTTTGAGAGGACAGTGGAGTGACACACATCCCCAGACATTCCTATATGCAGAGAGCGCAAGCAGGCCATTTGAGCAATGACCTCTGACCCTCCACGTGACACTGGCGGTCGCCACCCTCAGAGCCATCAGGTGTCACACCTCTACCCAGACCTCAAATCTCAAACGACAAGGGTTGGGAATTCTGGCACTCCACCTACGTGGGAAAACAGTGACCCTTTCATCCTTCCTGGGCTGGGGAGGCCATCCAGTTTCTCTTAGCTAAGGAATGGAGTAGGAAAAGCAAAGACTACAAACATCATCAGAGGACTGAACTGGCTTACCGCACTGGAAATCCAGTGGGTCTTCAAGGTGCAGGATGGCCCTCTGGGTAGAAAACGAAACAGTTGGATAATGATCACTACAGTTGTGCTGTCAAAATGCATTCTTGATTTTGTTTGAAACTCAAGTCCAACGAATTTTCACCTATATTGTATCATTTCATTGTTATTTTAAAATAATTCTACTAGTTGCAAGTGGGAAGAAATGGGTTTCGTTCTGCTTTCCAGAGGCTGGCCCATCTGTATGATACACTGCACCGAGCCTACAGCAAGGTGACCGAGGTCATGCACTCAGGCCGAAGGCTTCTGGGGACATACTTCCGAGTAGCCTTCTTCGGACAGGTGAGCCTCCTCTCTGTTCTCGAGGCCGTCTCAAGTCCTTTTTTTCTTGTTTAAACTCTATATACCAAGTGGTATTTTGTAAATTTTCTGTTTTCTAGAAATGCTAATTTGATGAATTTGTCATGTTTAGTATGGTTCTTATCTGCCTCAGTAGTAAACTTTCTGCCTTTTTTTCTTTCTTCCTGTCTTTTCTTTATTACTTTCTTAAGGCAGCGGTAAGTTCTCCTTCCATAAGATATTCTTAGCGGCATCTTTGGTACTTCAGTGTGGTTTGCAAGTTTCCTTTTCAAGTCTGTATGTATATCTGTCCAGTCATTACAAACTCCAAAACAAAATTAACATTTTATTCCATTTACAGAAATAAATCACCTGTTCCCTTACACGTCTATACTGCATGTTTTAAACCAAAATTAAGACTTTCTGGTTTCCTTTGTCCCTGTGCTTCTCTGTCTTTTATAATACAATATCTCTGCAAGTAGATTTACCATTGTAATATTTCAGAACCCTTTAGAAAAGGGGTCATTTAAATTTAACTGAAAGTTTAACCTCCAAGTCTCTAACATGATTAAATAGTATAAATTACAATCCATTTATTCAGGGTGTGTGGTTTTCTATGAGCATTATATAACCTTCAATTTATCCTGTTATTTATTGTCTTTTATAACTTTATAGCAATACCAGTTTACAGACAGTGAAACAGATGTGGAGGTAATTACAGTAAATGCTTAAAAAGCAAGTAATGTAGTGAAATTACTGCATCTAAACTCCTAGTTTGATGTGGGTGTTTTTTGTTTCATGTTAGCCTGCATTTTTTTCTTTTATATACTGTGTTTTTTGCACCATTTTCTCTCTTTTATTTTAGATGAGAATTTTTTTTTTAATTTATTTCAAATATTAACCCCAATCCGGGCTTTTTAGTTTTCAACCTTTTTCACTTCCCATGCAATACTTAGCCTTCTTGTATCGAGACATGATTGGTGCTAAAACAGATGATGACTGGTGATAATGAAAATATTTCCTGATCTTATGCTACAGCCCTTTAATGTTTGTCTCATCAGGAAGACAAAATAGAATTTACACCAACTTCACATAACTTTTGCCAGACCAGAATGCTTCCCTTTATGCCGTAAAATCCCAAGTAAACGGCAGAGATCAGGAGAAGGGATGTGTGTGCGTTTCTGAGGGCTGCGGATAGCAGGCTGTTGAGTCATGTCTTAGTGAGTTCTGCTCCTTGGGAATGTGAAACAGGCTTGAATCCCATGATTAGACTTCACCAAGGGAACACAGTCTTGAATCCCCAATCTTTCATTTCCCTCAACACTTAATGACAGCATTCTTGGATGAGTTTGCAATTTTGTGTTTCGCCTTTACCTTGCACCCAGACCTCACATTATTATCATTTTCCTTCCTATTCGGAAAGCGTGATTTTGTTTTTAGAATCATTCCCTTTTTTGTTGTTGTTAACGCCTGTAACAAAAGAATCCTTCCTGGGTGGTAAGCCTTGGGCTTATATTTGGGGATAGCTCTAATTGTGCTTTATGTCACAGGGATTCTTTGAAGATGAAGATGGAAAGGAGTATATCTACAAGGAACCCAAACTCACGCCTCTGTCAGAAATTTCTCAGAGACTCCTTAAACTTTACTCAGATAAATTTGGTTCTGAAAACGTCAAAATGATACAAGATTCTGGCAAGGTATGACTATGCTTGGAAATGTATTATAGCAATATAATATTGTTTTTTTATGTATGATTGATCATATATTATATATTTATAAATGTGGTAGAAAAAAGAGGACCCAGGAAAAAGTTAAGAATAGTTGGCCTTGAGTGGCAAGTGTATTTTTTTTTCTTAATAGCTTTCTGTGCGTCCCAGGTGTCTTTCATTAAGCAAACCTTTATTTCATAATTTTAAAGATACTGTTTTACACAATAATTAACATCTGAAGGGATATCCTGTTTTTAGTCCAGCTATTTAGAAACTCTGTGAGAGCAGGGTCCTAGGTTCTGTTTGTCACTGTAGTTTTTGCTTGCACTTAGCACAGTGCCTGGTATGTTACTTGACACTCTGACTGATTGTTTGATATATGGACAGATGGATGGGCAGACAGAGAGACCAAGGAATGAACTAATTAGCCAGCCCATTTGTAGGAATGAGATCTACTTTCTACTTAGAGAGGCTGTCCTCTGCTGTATTTCTCCCATGAAAACCCTTTCTGAACGTACACGTTTTTCCTATATGTTTTTGTGTTCCGCTGTCTTCAGGACATCTCCCGAGAGATGGGATCCCTTTGCTTTCTGAAACTCAGGCCAAGATAGAACTTCTGTACGTTCTGCTGTCTTACTGCCGTGTCCTCACATGGAGGAAGGGGTGAAGGAGCTCTGTGGGGTCCCTTTTATAAGGGCACTAATCCCATTCATGAAGGCTCTACCCTCCTGACCTAATCACCTCCTGCCTCCTAATACCATCACATTGAAGGTTAAGATTTCTGCATGAGAATTTTGGGGGAACGCAGACATTAAGTCTATCACAACAGGCTTTTGCAGGGTGATCTGACTCCCCCTGTTGTTGCCCCTCTCCATGGGAACTTGGAGTAGAACTTTCTCTCCCAAGTCAGGAAGTACATCTCCATGCACCTGCCTTCCAGATATTCATTAAACTCATCCACTGCTGTTCTGTCCTCTCTTCTTGGTCCTTGCTGGTTAATTCTATACTGTCATTTTAATAGAGTTGCACAAAGGAAAAGGGACAAACATACATTGTTGGTCCATTTTTAGCTAGAAACCTCAACACAACTTAAGACCTACTTCCTTTCTAGACCAAATCACTCAGGTCCAACTTGCCTTTTTCTCTGAAACCAAAACCTTTGTCTGGATCAAGTTGTGGCTTTAACCTTAACAACCTTCTGTCAAGGTTCTCACGCATTGGTTCTTCTTGCCCTTTTGATATGTGGTCCTTGATGCAGCAGCTGAAAGATGTCCTAGACCACCTTCTCTTCCTCAAACACCAGTCCTTTATTCCTTCTGCTGATGCACACATACAAGTTTGAAAGTGAAAACTAGGGAAACACCACTGAAAAATAGGCAAGAATCGTCATTTCCTCTGCTTTTAAATTGTTTCTACTAAAGAAAGTTAAGTCTAAGAGGTTTGAATACAATTATAGTGATTGGCCAGATGGCCTTTTCTAAAAGAAAAATAACTCATGACTATGTATTTTCTGAACTTCCAGAGTTTAAGGCACTTGCACATCTGTTTTTCATGTTTCTTCACACACGTCTCTGTTAAGAGAACAGTGGTGCATGATAATTTTGGACCAGTAAACCCATCTTGATCTCAGTTGTTTGCCCTTATTCCAGGATTGTCTCCAAATTCTCTGTATGGTCATTTCTTTCATGTCCCCTTTTATTGCTCTAGAAGCTTAAAAACAAGATGTGCAAAGTTGATTTGTCTCCCTAATATATTAACTTTTGTTTTTGTATGGAAAGTGCCTATGTTTAATTTTCTAGCATGTCACAGAAGTTAGAGCACCACGAGGTCTAGCCGTGTAGTTTTAAAAGCATTCATATGCTGAGTCTGTCAGGAACTAAATTTATAATCCGAGCAGTCTTAGATTAGTCTGTACCTGTATTAAATTAATTCATCTACATCTGTTTATTTCTAATCTATCTACAGATTAATTATGATTTGGGGACCTAGGCTTTAAACATTATTAGTAAAATAAACATTTCTGTCTCTAAGCCAAATATGTAAAAATACAGCTTAGAAAATAATCAGAGGAATCCAGACGAGGAGTCATTCCACACAAAAACTAGTATGATGTCTTCAAAAAAGTCAATGTCATGGAAAAAAAATAGTCTAGATTAAACAAGACTAAGGAGACATAACTAAATGTAAAATGCAATCATTGATTAGATTCTGGTTCAAACACAAATAGCTATAAATAATATTGAGAAATTCATCTCAACTTGGTATAGTTGGCACTATTAGGAAATTAGTGTTAATTTTGTTACATATGATGATGTATTGTGGTTATAGAGGAGAATATCCTCATGTTTAGGAGATGCTGGCTCAAGTGTCATGATGTGAACCACTTACTTTGAGATGCTTCAGCTAAAAAAAAGTCTACATATACGTGTGTGTGTGTGAATAGACACATATAAACAAATATAGCCAAGTATTAGCAATCGTTCTCAGTGGTGGGTATGTGGGTGTTCGTTGTACTATTTTTTTCAAACTTTTCTGAAATTTCCCAAAACTTTTACTAACACGAAGTGGAAAAACACAGCTTCGGCATGCTTTGGAGGAGTCCTTTCAATAGCAATAGCTATCTTCCATTTCCTTTATGCATTTAAAGGTCAACCCTAAGGATCTGGATTCCAAGTATGCGTATATCCAGGTGACTCATGTGATCCCATTCTTTGATGAGAAGGAATTGCAAGAAAGAAAAACGGAGTTTGAGAGATCTCACAACATTCGCCGCTTCATGTTTGAGATGCCCTTCACCCAGACTGGGAAAAGGCAGGGCGGCGTCGAGGAGCAGTGCAAACGGCGCACCATACTGACAGGTACAGTCTCCCTGGCCCCTTTGTTTAAGAATCACACCCAGACATCAGCCCAGATGTCAAGATAAAGAGCCCTCCAGAAGGGATCCAGAAGCATCTAGAATTGGAAGGGCCCTTCGAGCTTAGTTAACTTTCCTTACATATCCGTTTCAGCTTAACGTGTATGTAATGCTTGCTTTCGAATACTCATGACATTTTTCTATTTACCTATTTGTATTTTATTCTTCCACCAGACCAGAAGTTCATATCCAATGTCAGGTTAACTTACCCTTTTTAGAATCTGGTGAAAACAGCTCAGAATGCTTTTGCACACAATTTCAAGTGATTTGCAGACTCTCTAGACCCATGGCCCCCCCAGGTCAAGAACCCCCACACACAGTGCTGCATCTGTGTCATGGGAAGAGACCCCTTACACACCAGCATGAGCCTGCTCAGAGATTCTAGGTGGGGTGAATAAATGGGACATGAGGCTGGACCCCACCCACCTAGTCTCTGAGTGGCTGGCCAACTTCAGCTTGGGCACCTCCAGTACCAGCAAGCTCACTGCATTCACAGGCTGCCCATTCAGCTGTGCCAGAGTGTTAATGGATCCTTTGGCACTGCCTAGCCATTGATCACCCACCCCCAGAGCTATGCTGTGCATTATCTCCCTGTTCCTGACAAGTGTAGAGTCATCTTGGGAGTGATTTCTACCTTCTTTAGGGGAGCTTGACTCCATCGCTCTTAGGGTTAGGGTCAGCAAATGACGGGTAACCTGAAATAAAACGCTTTCTTGACTTAAAAAAAAATTGATGAGGAGGCTGTTGAGAATGCCAGTTGTGTCTATATCTGCTATTGAAGGACATTTTTCAAAGAGTGGCCACACTTAAGTCGAACCTGGAAAGCACCCGCTGCTTGTCCAGCAGTGGATGTTGTCAAGTGTTCCGCCTGGGCGGGAACAGGGATCATTATAATAGTCAGTGAAAGGAGCACTGAGGATGGCGTGTTTCAGGTGGGGCTCCACCCTCGCCACTGGACAGTACACTTTAAGTGGGTGAACTGTGTGGTGTGTGATTTATGTCTCAGTAAAGCTGTTAACAGGGAAGGAATATGGTTCATAATGAAATAGCTCAGAACAGCATATTGCACAGGATTTTTCACCGTTCTTATGAGGGAACTGAGATAAAAGTTAAAATACAAAAAAACCCCCCCAAAACCCTACATTCTTAAAGAAGGAGTCTCTGCTCCTGCTTTTAGAATAATAAGATAACATGTAAGGCACAAACAATATTGGCCTCTAAAACATGAGCCCCTCCCCATAGGTAAATGAATTGTTTTTCTAATGGACACAGGAGCAAATTCTTACTAAGCAAAATAACTGCATTTCTAGGTGGAGTCATTTGATGAGAATTACCAGCTTACCACGTTTATCTCTACAGCTGTGATGACCTCAGATCAGTGCTTATCGAAGGTTGTTCCTGGAAACATCAGCAGCATCAGCCTCACCTGGGAACTTGTTAGAAATGCAGATTCTTGGGCTCCACCCAGACCTTCTGAATCGAGGACTCTCGGGGTGGGGCCCAGATGGTTGTGCTTAACCAAGCCTTCCAGGTGATTGTGATGCCACTCAAGTTTGAGAACTGCTGATTTAAATAAACCTAGCTCACTGACGAGTCAAGGTCAGGATTTTTTATTAGGATTATTCTGCTCGGGTAGCATACTGATTCATAAACAGTTACCACGAGGTGCTTTCCCTGGCCAGTTTCCCGCTTTGTCACAGAAATGGTTTTGATTAGATAACGGGCTAGAGCAAAGCTCTGTACCTGCCAGAGCAGAGGGGACAAAGAGTAACCCCACTGCAGAGAGAGGCAAAGTAGACACAGGGGCTGTTGGCTTGGGAAATAACCACCTTGAGAAGGTGTGGGCAGTGCAGAGCCTGGGCCTGGGTCCTGTAGACCCAGTCACATCCTCACTGTGTGACCTTGGGCAGGTCACTTAACCTCTCTGCACCTTAGTTTTTCATCTGTAAAAAGAGATTTGTACTATCCATCTGGTGTCAAAGAATTCTGTAAATTATGCCCAGGTGGGGAAAGAATGTACTTCATTTTGCCACATCTCACCCACCATTGAGCTCCTTGCCTTTTGAGGTTGGTGATGAGCAAAAGGAGATTATAATACAACACAACACCAAAAAGGGGTGCAGTTTTTGCCCTGAAAGATTCTCAGAATTTCAGAAGGATAATTACTGGGTAGTATAAAGATTTAGAGAAGGGGATATAAAAATGCTATTAAGAGCCTATAAACTACATCAACCTTCAGTTAAAGACACACAGACCAGGATATTCTGAAGACTTTGAATTTGAGAGTTTTCCCTTGTGTTATTAATCCCTTAGGTTCTTCTTCCACTGCATTGCTTCAGAGCTGACCTCTGGCCGGTTGTCGGGGAGCCCCTGCCCTCCCTGCCCTCTGAACCCAGACTGGCTCACTTTCCTGGATAGTTTAGTCAGTTAGCTGCAGTTGTGGAATCATTTGAAAAACCTAATGATTGCCCTCCAGGCCCCCTCGGTGTAAATTTCTGAGCCTGCCTCCCTACGTGATCCCCTCTGTTCCTTCTTTCGTGGAGCTCATTCCATGGAGTTTCTTCCCGGTCACTGTTCCAGAGTCTTCCAAATCATGTCCAGACTCCTACTCAGGTTGGAAGTATTCTCCCGCCCGTCACCCTCTGTTCAGTCTAACCAGACCGTACGCCCACCCGCGCTTCTCAGCCATCTCTTCCTCGTCCTCCTGCCTGAAGGGCTGCAGATCCCTGGTGTGGGCCGTTGATTAATAACACGGTGGCTCACTCAGTCCACCACCTAATTTTCCACCTTCCAGGCCAGTTTGCTCTTTCTTTTAGCCATTTGGGCAGTAACACATTCTTCAGTTCAGCTAAATTCATTGAGCACAGGCAATGTTCCAACTTGGCATATCAACAAAACAGAGCTCTCTGGCTTGTGCAGCTTAGACTCTAGCAGGAGGAGACAGATGATAAACAGTAAATATAATGGGTAAATGTATCTGTGTTGGAAGGTAATACATGTTCTGGACAAAAGCAAAGGGGGTTGGAATTGTGGGGTTGGGGGCAGAGGGGCTGCAGTTTCATGGCGTGGCCAGGGTAGGTTTCACTGACAGTCCAGACTTGAAGGAGTTGAGGGAGCAGGCCCTGCACATGTCTGGAGGGAGAAGGCACCTTCGGGGCAGAGGCCAGCGGCAGGGGTCCCTGTGCCCGGCACATTCAGGGGACGACCAGCAGGCAGGCGTGGCTGGCGCTGAGCGAGCCCCAGTGAGAGGAGAGATGAGGCCAGCAAGGAAGGCGGGGGCCGGGGCAGTCCCAGATTGCGTGGACCTGGGAGGCTCACGCACAGACTCGGAGTTTTCAGTATCATTACACCCCTCCTTTGCCTCTTTCACTCTCCAGTTAACCATCGTAAGGAGCAGTGACTCAGGACTGTTTTGGCTGAGTGAAATCGGCGTAATGTGGACACCTCACAGACATCCTTGGAGTTGGTTTTTCTCTCTGAAATAATGGCGCTACCGCACTGTGGCACTCAAAAACACTGTGATCACACTAATCACGTGTGTTTGGACATGGCTGTTAGCCTCATGAAACGTGTGTCCTGACAAGTGAGAATGCAGTGGCCCTCCCCTCTGTAAAGCGTGTCAGTCTGTCACATCCGAGTTCACCTCTGGCCGGAGGACCGTGTCCCGTCTCCCTGGCTGATAAACAGCAGCATCTAGTTCTTGTCACGTATCAAAGGAGCCTTCAGCCCGAAGAGGTCTTACCAGTCCCAGTGTTGCCGCTTAAAAACTCTGTGTCCACACGGAACACAGAAGAAATAGTAGACACAGACCCTTGGCCTTAGATTGATAAAACATGTAGCGACTAGAACAGGCCTGTAAGTGTGTGACAAACAAGGTTGCATCACGTTGAATGTCTTTTCCAGCCTTGGTCAGACTCTGGGTAGCCCGAGGGAACTCTTTGTTTTGCAGGGAGCCGGGCTTTCTCATTTTGTGATCAGTCCTTTTTGAGTAAACCCTCCCCAGCCACTTAGTAAATAGTAAAGAATCCAAACATAACACTTCCATCTTACTTTAGCTTTGTTAAAAAATAAAATAAACTTTTAAGCATATATCTACCTGTCTGTTCATAAATATATATTAAATAAGAATATTATAGATTTTTACATATACCATATAAGCAATAAGGTAGAAATGTGAAATAGTACCGAATTGGAACCAGTTATTTTTCTGTTCTTTTTTTTTTTTTTATAAATTTATTTTATTTTATGTATTATTTTTGGCTGCGTTGGGTCTTTGTTGCGGTATGCAGGCTTCTCATTGCGGTGGCTTCTCTTGTTGCGGAGCATGGGCTCCAGGTGCTCAGGCTCAGTAGTTGTGGCTCGCAGGCTCTAGAGCGCAGGCTCGGTAGTTGTGGCGCACGGGCTTAGTTGCTCCGCAGGATGTGGGATCTTCCCAGACCAGGGCTGGAACCCGTGTCCCCTGCGTTGGTAGGCAGATTCTTAACCACTGTGCCTCCAGGAAAGCCTTTCTGTTCTTTTTTAAATGAACTCTTTGGTGTTGATATGCTCAGGTGTCTTATTATAAGAAAGGAAAACAATATCCAGTGGCGCCTTTTTTGGTAAAAAAAAAAAAAAAAAAAAGTGAGAAAAATTAAATATTTTTATTTAATGTTTTTGAATCATTTAAAAGTTTTAAAATATCTTTATTATTATGCAGCTCAAAGAGTTTGTGAATTTCTGCTTCATAAACTACTTTGCTTGGAAATATATTCTCACATTATTTTTCATTGATTTCTCTGGCTGTACAAACTTAAGCATGTGATTCAAAGTTGTTCTATGGCTCAAGCATATTTCTGTGGAACTCTTTTCTGGACTTAATTTATTATATGATATCTCAAAACTGTTTATTTAGTCTTTTTTATGTTTGCAAAGCCATCTTATACCTACTAGCTCATTCAGCTCTCATAATTTCCAAGGAAGCAGTGCATTTATGGGCGAGAAAATTGAGCAGGGAATGATAGAGTGATTTCTTCAAAGACAAACTTCTCGTATTAAAGTTAACAAGAACCCAACTCTCTTGACTTTATGTGATGCCTGTCATTAGACATGCACAACGATAAACGAGGACAGTATTCTCATTCCACGAAATACTGGCATGTGACCTAGGCAAGCTCTGGGTTCCTTATCTGTAGAATGGGAGTAATGATCACTTCTACCTCAGTACTGGTGAAGCACGTGCAAGCTGTGGACTCATTCTAGGCCATGTTCCTCCACAGCCATACACTGCTTCCCTTACGTGAAGAAGCGGATCCCCGTCATGTACCAGCACCACACGGACCTGAACCCCATCGAGGTGGCCATTGACGAGATGAGTAAGAAGGTGGCCGAGCTCCGGCAGCTGTGCTCCTCGGCCGAAGTGGACATGATCAAACTGCAGCTCAAACTCCAGGGCAGTGTGAGCGTCCAGGTGAGCCGGGCACTGGACCAAGCAAACCACAGGGCAACAGAGAACAGATCCTTAGACCTTGGGAAATTTTAGGTCGTTCACACCAGCAAGGTCCAGTGTAGATCCCTGGCTTTATCAGGTGATCCCCGTTACCTCCCTTCAATATTTGTGCAGTTTCTCCTGATACCAGAGGGGCGGTAGCCTTGGGGCTACAAGAGTGTCATTCTCACCAAGTTGTCTGCCAGGGGTAGGAGATGGCTCTCCATACAACCTGGTTTTTCAGTAATTTGAGGAACTCTGGGTGCCTAATTGGAAGCATAAAGACTCTTTTAAATATAAAGAAGTGTGGATAGCTATAGGTTTTCTTATAAAACTATTGTTTTCTGGTTTCTATGAAAATTGCACCTGAAAAAGTACATTAAGTTTCACTCTCTTAATGGTATCTTTTATTAACAAAATTATTTATTTTAATATAGCCCAGCTAATCAATTTTTCCTTTATTTGTGTGTCCTCTTTAAGAAATCTGTGTCAGAGATATTCTATGTTTTCTTTGTTTAGATTCATGTGTAGGTGTGCAATCTATCTGAATTGGTTTTTGTATGCAGTAGCATATAGGGGGTCAAGACTTTTTTTTTCCTATAGCTGTTCAAGTGATGTGTACCATTTATGGACAAAGTCATCCTGGATCTAGGTGCTGATTACACAAATATGTTCAGTTTGTGAAAATTTATCAGGCTAAACACTTATGATATATGCACCTTTATGTTTGTATAGTGCACTTCAATCATAGGGTTTTTTTTTCAGGTATTTTACTTATATGATTTCCTAAGAAGTTAGTAGATGTTAAATCACTCCCTCCAGGGACCAGCATGCTTCTTGCTTTATTGATGTTTTTAAATGTATATAAATAATTCTAGCATCTGCTTTATGTATATGTATATATTCTCATATCCAACTATTTTCTCTTTCTGGAAGGGTGTGTTTATGAAAGTTACATATAGATTGTAATACAACGGTTTCATTTCCTGAAGTCAGTTTTTGTCAACTTTTTATCAGATCCACGCTGAGCTGTTACCTAACATTTTTCTAAATGTCATTCACTGCAAAAGTATTCACAGATGCTTTCAACCTCTTCCCTTATGGCCCAAAAGACTAATGTGCCAAAATAAGTTATCAAGCGAATATGATAAATATTTTAGCCACACGACTGATTAGATAACGGGCCAGAGGCCAAAGTTTTCTGCAGCCTAAAACAAAACCTGACCTGGGAACATCCAGCCTCTATCTAAGGCCAGTGGAGGAGTGTGTGTGCCAGTAAGGGATGGGGCTGGACAGCTCCAGCCTTCTAAAGGACAAACTGTGCCCTACCATTTGATAGTGACCTTGAGGGGTTTTTTTGTTTCGTTTTGTTTTTTTAATTTAATTTTATTTATTTACTTTTTATACAGCAGGTTCTTATTAGTTATCCATTTCATACATATTAGTGTATACATGTCAATCCCAATCTCCCAATTCATCCCACCACCACCCCCCGCCACTTTCCCCCCTTGGTGTCCATACGTTTGTTCTCTACATCTGTGTCTCTATTTCTGCCCTGCAAACCGGTTCATCTGTACCATTTTTCTAGATTCCACATATATGCGTTAATATACGATATTTGTTTTTCTCTTTCTGACTTCACTCCGTATGACAGTCTCTAGGAGTGACCTTAGAGTTTTATAAATGCCCGATCATCTTTAAAAGCAAAGAATTCCATGATGAAATGAGGAGATTAAGTTTATACACGTGCACCCTCCAGGGTAACAACAAAGCTGGAGTCAGGGGAAATGAACTTTATTGTTTTATTTGTGTGTTTCTTTAATTCTTCCACCAAGAGCCTCTGGGGTTGCTGTTGTACAGGACAGAGACATCAGGTGGCTCCGTGATTCTGCACTCCACTCCAAGATCTTGTTATGCTGGACTTTATGAAGTCTCATCAGCTTCCCTTCTGCATCTTCTTAAAACTGAACATATGTATCGTTTTGGATAATTCTTCATTTGGGTTACCTTTAGGTTGTTAACATAGCTCTCCACACATATCCAGTAATCATATCCAGTCATCACCAAGGGTTAGCTAGTTGCCCCTGTCTCAGAGGGCCCCACCTCTAATGTCTGTGCCCCCCGTCTCCCCACCTCTGGTGTGAATTCTCTTGGCTCAGTTACTGTGCAAGTCCTGTATGCTGTGGACCAAGACCACGGCCCGTCCCCTTCCCCTACAGCCACAGACGAAACAGACAGCCCTCCCTACTTACCTTCCAAGTCCACCAGACCTCCCAGGAAAAATCATGCACTAATCACATGGTCAGGACCTTTCCGAAGATGTCTCAGGTGCCTGGAACTTTCTCCTTCCCATCCAGTGTGTCTAACCTTCTTTCAACACTCCCACGTTTCCTGACTTACCCAACCTCAGAGAACTCTTCTTGGTGAATTAAAGGAGACATGCAGGGCTCTGGTTCATTCATCCTGTTGCTAAATGCCCCAAATCTTTGTCTTTCCAGCCCAGCTGGATGGTTAGTTCATTTGAGGATAGCAGATCAGCTTGCCCATGTCTATCTACACAATTCCATGAGGTGAACAGTTGGTTTTTCAAAACTGGCTCATATGCTTAATTTTTCCATTTTCATTGCACTCACCAGATTGACCTCTTAGTTCAGTGTCATGTAGCACAAATAACCAGTTGGAAGACTTGGGCTCTGATCTCAGGTGTTTTGCTTATTGGCTGTTCGACCTTGAACGGGTCCTTAAGTTTTCCAAGCATTGGTTCTTCCTACATAAAATGAACCATCATCACAAGTGCCCTAAGGATGGCTGAGATGATAAAATCAAATAGCTTATAACATCATGAGCTTTATTCATGGTTTCCTCTTTGGGATCCTAAGTTCCTGGAGGGCAGAGGTCATGACTAACTCACTCAAGCAGCATTTTTAGCAAATGCCAACTGAAACTAAATTAATGATAATTGGTATTTTCTTCAAAACGTAATTTAAAATCTTTGTTCTTTATCCAGGTCAATGCTGGTCCACTAGCATATGCCCGAGCTTTCTTAGACGACACAAACACAAAAAGATACCCTGACAATAAAGTGAAGTTGCTTAAAGAAGTTTTCAGGTAAAGCACACGGGAAGTGTCTCCTTTTCTTCAAGTACTGATCGTTTCTGTGCTCACTCAAGAGAGAGCTCCTATCAGTGGGACTCATCCTTTGTTCTGTACATGCCTTGATTTCCCTCTCCCACACTTTTCCAGGCAATTTGTGGAAGCTTGCGGTCAAGCCTTAGCGGTAAATGAACGGCTGATCAAAGAGGACCAGTTAGAGTATCAGGAGGAAATGAAGGCCAACTACAGGGAAATGACAAAAGAGCTTTCTGAAATCATGCATGAGCAGGTAGGTGCCACCCTGGCGTGCTTCTCATTTTTAGGGAGCACACATCAGTTGGGGTCTCAGGTGCCCCCAGTGATGGCCTAAACCCTCCGACATCCTTCCGGAATTTTGCTCTCTGAAGGACAGTGTGGCATGCTGCACTGCCGCTACTACCTGACCGTGGGTACTTGGGGAGCGGCTAACATTGTGCTCACCCGTCACTGTCTAATATGACCAGAGGAGACCAGCACCCTCCTCCTCTTTATCACTTAATCTAGCTCAAAAACACCTCACGTTAAAAAAAATACCAATACCGTTCCTGGAAGTTTCTTTATTCACCCAGTCCTTTGGAAGAACAGGGTTTACCAGCCTGGTTTAAGGAATTCTCTGTTGCAGTAAGTGTCTTTCACCATTTAAAAAGATAGGGTCGTTCAGTTTTTTACTGTTCACAGCTGACCTGGGTGCCCTCGTGGGTTCCTCAAGGCTACTTCTTTATTCCTTGTCATTGTGGGCAGCTTTCCTGATTGCACTGCTACCGTCGTCTTCCTGTATGAACTCCTTTTGGTAGGATTACGTATGTGGGCTCAGTGGTCATCAGGGGAAACAGCTGCCCAGGGAACTGAGTGAATCTTAAAGGCCACCTCCTCTTGCTTCCTGAGGGGTCTGTTCTCCACCAGCCACAGCGACTTCTTCTGAGTCACGGACTCAGTCTTTGTGATTAGTGTTGGCACCTTGATAGCACATGACTGCTTCTGTCTGTTCCCTACGGTACTTTCATTCTCGCAAAATGGAAGCCAGGACCATTTGTGTCAGTTAACATACCATGTGATGATTTAGTGAGAAGGATCCTGTTGTAGGAAACTAACTTAAATGTCTAAGCTTTAACTTGCTTTTTTTTCTCCTCCATGCTCACACATTCAGATGGGATGGTAATGTCATTTTTTAATTTTATTTCTCTGGATCTTGATAACTGGCTCACATAAAGTTATTACTGAGTTTGGGCAACTGCAGACATTGACATAATGACCATGCACGTGCAAAAAGAAGCCCTCTTCTGGGCATTTAGAAAAGTAGGAAAACAAAATTGAATAAACATGTGAATCATTAAGCAGAAAGAGAGGGTCTCATGGGAACAAGTTTTTGGCGAAAGCTCAAGGTCTTTTCCATGGGGCCTCCAGACAGGATGGAGAGCTTGATCAGTGGGTGCCAGCATTTGGCACTAGAAAAGATGAAAGTAGGAAGAAAATTGTGGGCTGAGAATATTAAAATAAACTCCCAGATTGTATGGACACAATGCCATGCCGTGCTCTAAACTACACCTTGAACTTTCCATTATCTCAACAACTGTGAAGATTAAACTTTGAACCCTTGAGCGAAAAGAGTCATGACCTGGAGTAGACTTGCTTTTGGATTTTCCAGGGGAGCCTCTGAGTGTGTATGTTCTTCTCAGTTTCCACCTGGCAATAGCTC
The DNA here is from genome assembly GCF_028023285.1 of Balaenoptera ricei. Lineage (NCBI taxonomy): Eukaryota > Metazoa > Chordata > Mammalia > Artiodactyla > Balaenopteridae > Balaenoptera > Balaenoptera ricei. Next base: position 72,249,567 of record NC_082656.1, on the reverse strand, counting down.
AAGTCTTGCACTTAGAATTCTTCCCTGCATTACTGAGCGTGAAAGAGACTTGATCAGGGTCAGCGAAGCAGCCACTCTCTTGCTCCCAGGATAGAAATCTGTAAGACCCTAAGAGAAGGAGCTGGTAGAGAACACCCGATGCTCCAGACTCAATTAAAAAAGACTTTTCCAGGGGACAAGACCAGGTCGTGTCCCCATCAAGTACGTGTAGGATAGGCCTCAAGGTGCCTTATAATCTGGTGAGGTTAGAAGACTCTCTACTCACTAACCTGGAAAGGAAACAAAACATGTTGTTCTTGACCTTCTCCTTAAAATCCTGATCAGAAAAACGTCATTTATGAGGTGAGGTAACACGCTCCCTCTGCAAACCGCCAAAGCCAAGCTCTCTGAGGGCACCACCACTCACAGTAACAGTGGCCACTGGATGATAAATGTGAGAAGTGTCATTTGGAGCAGTTTACGCTTGGGTAACCTTGTGTTTCTGTGCCTCGAGATTTGCCCCCTGGAGGAGAAGACCAGCGTTTTGCCGAATTCCCTTCACATCTTCAACGCCATCAGTGGGACTCCAACGAGCACGCTGGTTCACGGCATGACCAGCTCGTCCTCCGTGGTGTGACGTCACCTCATGGACCGCGTGTGGGGACTTGCTTTGTCATTTGCAAACTCAGGATGATCTCCAGAGCTAATCACTGGGCACATGCAGGACACGGGAGACCGAGCACAGGGAACGGTCGAGGGGAGTGCGGGAGGAGGGAAATGAGGAGCCGTGTTATTTCGTTTCGTGGCAGATTTTCTGGAAGAGTCCTAAGAGAGTGCACATATTTTTTTAAACCTTGCTGGCAATATTCAACATTTTCATTATGTCTTAACAGAGGTATGTGGTGGACACTCTTAAGCTGGAGTTAAATTTTATTCTTCCTTACAGAGTAGTATTAAAAATCAACGGCCTGGAGAAAACAAGTATTCTGGAATGTACATAGCACTGAAATCGAGGCTGGGGTAACCTTTTGCCTCTAGGCTAAGCTGGAAAATCTTGAAAATTTTTTTTTTTTTTTTCCTGTGGCACATTCAGGTTGAATACAAGAACTATTTTTGTGACTAGTTTTTGATGACCTAAGGGAACCGACCATTGTAATTTTTGTACCAGTGAACCCGGAGGTTTAGTGCTTTTATACTCATTTACTTGCATTTAAAAAATATGAAAGCTTAAGAAACTATGTGAGCTTAGGACTAGTCAAGCAGTTTAGAACCAAAGGCCTGTATTAATAAACACAACTATGCTAAACATTTAAAGTAGTACAGTATACTGTTATGTACATAGAGTTTGTTAATACAGTCTTGGCATTGTGTACATACACGTATGACATTTCTACATTTTTAATACTCACATCAGCTTCCGCATAAAGTTTAATTGTGACAGATTTGTGTTGTTCTTAGTATATGCAATACACTTGACTTTACTGTTTTATTCTTGTACATAAAAAAAGTGCAATATGGAGATGTATACAGTCTTTGCTATGGTTAGGTTTATAAACTGTTTTAAAAATTTCATCCTTTTGCCAAAACAGTGGAGTATGTCATTGGTAAATCATAAACCCTGTGGTGAATAGTGGTGTAATGTAAAGCTTTCACCATGTTATATTTTCTTTTCAGACATTAATTTAGTAATTTTATATTTGGGAAAAATAAAGGTTTTTAATTTTATTTAACTAGAATCTCTGCCCTGCTGTAATTAAACATTCTGTACCACAGCTGTATTAAAAATAACATTGCTGATTTTCCGGTAGTGAGTATTGGGTATTTATTGTCTGACAGTCCTAAGAGGGGCAGGATATTGAAATATTTGGCGGTGAAATAATGTGGTAAATGAAATTTGCTTTAAAATACCTAAGGGGGAAAAAAAGAGGGTAGGTAGATGACAAATGTTGGTAATTGTGGAAGCTGGGGCTGGGTGCATGGGAATCATTGTACCCGTTTCTCTGCCTTTGTGTAAGTTTCCATGGTACAGATTTCAAGAGGCAGGACTAGGGGCCAGATCTTCCAGAGGATGTGGATAAATGCTTTGTTACACTGCAGTCTGGCTCTGAAGTCTACTGGTTGTTCCCAAGTATACATAGACACGTTAATACTTCTGTCGTTTCCCCTTCAACTGCACCAAGGTCTCCATCTTTATCATCTCCCTGCTTGCTTTGAAGGTGAGTACTCTGGGATGAGGTGGTCATTTATCCCAGCAGTGCATCACACCCCCTGTGCCCTACATCATCATAAACGCTGAAGCCGAGTCAAGTGATGCCTCAGACTGCAGGTGCTGGTCTGCAGTCTGCCTGTGGTGTGCCCAGGGACCCAGCAGAGGAGCCACTCAGCCCCAGAGTTCCCGTGATGGAAGCAAGAGGAGTCTTTCACAAGAGATAAAATAGCTGGCTTTCCTACTTGAAGGGTTTTGGAGGCTGTCTTTTTTCATAACCAGTTGAGGAAGGAAATCATGATGCTGTGTACATCCTGAGCACCCAGATGCCAAGGATCTTTTGGTGTCTTTGGAACATTCTCTATCAGGGGGCAAGGCTGTATTTTACAGATGGCGACAAGGTCATGAAGAAGAGATGTGAGGAGTTACGACAACTCACCAGGCTGCAGCCCATTCATTAGTGGATCCAGACTTAGGGCTTGAGAAGATTCTCTGTGATTGCCCTGAGTCTCTGATGTGTCAGCCCCGTGTAATAAACCTTGACTGTCCCTAACACCAGCAGGGATAGGTATAAGAGTTTGTCTCCCTTGTTGCCGAGCTGGATTTCCTGGTCACAAATGCCTCATTTAGAAGCCATAAAATGCAAGTCATCGTGCAGTAAGATAAATACATCTAGAAAGAGATAACTTGCTACCTTGTGGTTAAACTTGGAAAGTAGTTTGTACAGATTTCATGTCAGATAAGATTCAGCTTGGAAGGTGACCAGCCCTCACTAATTACAACAGTGGAGAAAGGAACCATCTCTAAGATGAAGACATCTATTGACCCTGCACTGAAACACATTCACATCAATTAAAAACCTCATTTAGTTTAGGCATAAAATTTTAATTTTGGTATAAAGTTACACATTAAAGTAGTAGTTTATTGGGGAAAATTGTGTTTTTTAACATTAAGAAATCTTTATTGCTAGTTTTCAATAAATTTTTAAATGTTTTCCATAGATCTTATTTATTCTTTTTTTTATTGAGGTAAAATATACATAACATGAAATTTACCATTTTAATCATTTTTAAGTGTACAGTTCAGTGGCATTAAGTACATTCTTATTGTTGTGCAACCATCACCACCATTTATCTACAGAACTTTTTCATATTCCCAAACAAAAACTGTACTCATTAAACAAGAACTCCCTATTCCCCGTTTGGGAAAATTCTTTGAAGTAACTTCGGAATTAAAACACTATTTAGTACTTTATCAGGGATATTTGCCACCTGGGAACTAACTAACTCTAAGTAGTATACATAAATAAAGTCAGCCCCTTGCATGGAGAAAGCTGTTGAGAGTAGGGATATGAAATTAAAAGGTGACTTATGTAATAATCATTGGGATTTACATAACCATATGTCAGAGTTACTCAGTGTAGAAACTCCGTTTAAAAACATTTTGATTTCCATCAACAGGGGATTGTTTGCATAAACTATTGTACATCTACACAGTGGTTCCACTGTGTAGCTCTAAAAAGGGATTAATATCTCTGTTTACTGCAATGGAGTGATCTTCAAGATACCATATGTACAAAACACAAGACAGAGAAAAGTGCAAATAGTGTGCTACCCTTTATTTAAGAAAGGAAGGATAAGTAAGCAGAGATAATTGTGTTTTTTTAGATGGAAGGGAAAAATCAAAAAAGAAAAGTTTTAAGTTATTACCTATATGGGGAGAGAGGGAATAATACATAGGGGACAGAGTTAGAAGATTAACCTGTTCAAATATAATTTGCTTCATAGATTTGGCTCTAGAACCATGTGAATATTTACAAAATTATTAAAATAAATTTTTGATTCCTAAGAATTGAAAGCAAAATGAAATAAATCAACATAATAACCACATATACAGTTGGTGACACAAATACATAGGAATTATTTCAAATGACTTTAAAGTACAGGAATTTCACTTTGCATCTCTAGTGACATGTACCCTAAGGACAAAAATAGTAGCAACAAATAAATAAATGATTGGTTAATAAACAAAAAACATTGTCAATAATTGTTTTGTGGAAGTGGTGTTTTGTTTTTGTGAGATTATATTGTCATTCTGAGACTGTTGTGTGTTTACTGCTGGAGAAAGTAAATGAGTGATTATATGGATATCATTAGGAACCAAGTTTTTGGCATGGGAGGAAAAAAAGTTACATCTATAAGACAAAAATAGGTTAAATTAAAACTCTTTAGTTCTGAATTTGATATGGAGATACGAATTTGAACTCATCATGTATTTATCTTAAATACACACTTATTTCCTCACTTGGTTAACTGAAAAGACTTAAAAACAATGACCAAGCCAGTAGCTAATGAGCACCTCTAAGTGCCCAAATTGTGGTCTTTAAATACCTTTCCGACCAAAACTATCCAGGCTCCATGGAGAATGGCTGATTCTAGATTTAGGGCAGAGAATGTCCAAGGTGAGTCTGGAGCGTCTTCTCATACCTGACTAACATGGGACTGGCAAAGACACCACAGACCCTGTCAAAAGAATTTAAAGAAGCTCCTTCTAGGTAGATAAACAAGAATAATAATAGTGGGTTAAAATTATATAATTAAGTTCATGATGATACTAGAAAAATAAAGACTAGCAACTATTGAAGGAGCTAATATCACCAAGAAAGACAAAGGTGATACATGCCTCATGATAGAAGTACACCACCATCTATGACGGAGTCTTGCCCAAAACTGTAACCTGAATCTGATCAAGTCTGTAAATCTATCCACCAATTCCCTGGGAAATACAGGACACAGAGGAACATGTTAAATGACACCACGGGGAATGCAATCAGCAAAATCCAATTCTGTGGGAAGCTCTGTAGTGATTTCTTCAGTAAATTTCAAGAAAAAAGAGATGGAGAGGGCACTTATATGTTAAAAGAAATTCAAGGTTCTCGTTATGGTATATCTACTATGTAAAGTAGATAAACTTTTCCCTATGCCTTCCACTAAATACAACTAAAAACCCTGGACATTATACATTAAAAAACAAACAAACATAAGAAGACTCTGAAAGGTGAAGTGAAGGAAACAGACCAGCCAGCAACATTGGGACCCAAAGAATGATAACAGTGGTAAGCCCCCCAGTTTTCTTGTTTTTGTTTTTTTTTTTAATTTTGTTCAAGGCTTTTTTTTTTCTTTTTTTTAATAAACTTATTTATTTATTTAGGCTGCGTTGGATCTTCTTTGCTGCATGCAGGCTTTCTCTAGTTGCGGCGAGCAGGGGCTACTCTTTGTTGCGGTGCGCAGGCTTCTCATTGCTGTGGCTTCTCTTGTTGCGGAGCATGGGCTCTAGGCACGCAGGCTTCAGTAGTTGTGGCACACGGGCTAAGTAGTTGTGGCTCGTGGGCTCTAGAGCACAGGCTCAGTAGTTGTGGCGCATGGGCTTAGTTGCTCCGCAGCATGTGGGATCCTCTCAGACCAAGGCTCAAACCCGTGTCCCCTGCATTGACAGGCGGATTCTTAACCATTGCGCCACCAGGGAAGTCCCCCAGTTTTCTTTTTGCCTCTTACATCCCATACTTGGAGCTGAAGAATTCAGCAACACGGAAATACCTACAGGCACAGACAAAAGAAGATCAACACCACTTCACGCTCATTATTTTAGCTATTATCCAAAAAAAAAAAAGTTTTGACAAGGATGCGAAGAAATTGAGACACCTGTGCATTGCATGAAGTTGCCTTTTCCTGACTCTGGTCTTCTTCTTCATAATTATATCTGTGTCCCCATTCTCCTTGTCACCATTTCCTCATGGTGACAAGTCCGGGGTGGGGGGTTGGTCCCCATGAGCACAGACAGAATTTGGATGCATGTTTGTCCTTCTCTTGGCACTCGTATAGTTTGCAACCAACTCAATGCGATCATGACCAAGCAAGTCTCTGGGTCATGCCAGCCTTGGGACAGAGCCTGAGAGCTTGGCCTTGAGTCCTGTTGTGAACCACACCATCCCCTTGGCTGTCGTGCCTGTCATTTCCCATTCCCTGCTTCACCAACTGATGGGATCAAGGTTACATCTTTAGTACTTTAACACTTGTGTTTCTTAGTATTCACAGAGAACGATAGCCTCTGTCCCCTGTAGTGATGGGCTGAATAATGGCCCCTGAGCGGGAGACCATCCTGGATTATCCAGGTGGGCTGATATAATCAGAGGTCCTTGTAAAAGGGATGCAGGGCGAGTGAGAGTCAGAAAAGGTGACGTGATGACAGAAGCAGAGATTGGGCTGATGAGCTTGCAAAATGCAGGAAGGGGCCACAAGCCAAGGGATGTGGGCAGCCTTGTGAAGCTGGAAAAGGCAAGGAAACAAGTTCTCTCCTGGAGACTCTGGAAGGAACCCGCCCTGCCAACACCTTGACTTTAGTGCAGTGAAACTGACTTCGGACTTCTGACTTCCAGAAGTGTGAGAGAATAAATCTGTGTTAAGTCACTAAGTTTACAGTGATTGGTTACAGCAGCAATGGGAAACTAATACACCTGGTATTGCTTTAAGTAGCGCTCCCTAGGAACTAACCAGCAAATTGCATGGCCTCCACTTCCAGAGACCACGCAGTCCCTAAAGCCACGTTCTCTTCCTGAGGTCCCTGTGTGCTCTGTAGGGCCTTGCTGGCATCGGATGGGCTCTGCCATTTGTCAGGAAGTTCCATCTCCTCCGTCCAGGGATGTCACCCCAGGAGACAGGGGTGTCTTCTGTTCTAGAAAACTCTAGCACAGTCCGGAACAGCAGTGCAGCCCCCAGAGTTTGGACAGAACCACCTCATTTTGGCAGAGACCATCCCCTTTGTCCTCCCCCATGTCCACCTCCCCTCTGACCACCGCCTGGACCCCAGGGCACTTTGTAATTTTATTTTTTCTGATTCGCAAGGATAATAGCTGCACCTTGCAGAAAATCCATGCAGTACAGAAACGAATAAAGAAAAGTAAAACTGTGGCAGTTCACCCAAATTGCTCCCCAAAAAATAAGATGAGGTCAAGGGCACAGCTCATTATTTTGTCTCCTTTAAAGCTTAGCATCTTTCTTGGATTCGTGGTTGTATTTGAAAGTTTTCTGACAAATGTTCCAATTACAGTTCACTTTGGACTGTAGAATCTGCCTGGGACAGCTGGATGGTATTATTTGGACTTGAGCAACTAGAAAAAGACAAGGAAATTAAGCCACCAGAGATGAATTGTATCTTAATTCAGTCTACACTTACTAGCTGTTTGACAGTGGGCAAGTTTCTTAACTTTTTTGCCTCGGTCTCCTCATCTGTTAAATGGGGATGCTAATGGTTCCCAATACCGCCCGTGGCCCTGAGGATTACAGGAGTTAAGAACTTAACTACTTGATTGGCTCTGAGTAAGCTCAGAGTAAATACCACTTTTTTTTTTTTTTTAAGTCAAGACTCAGCCCAAATGAGGAAAGAGGAGAAAATTCGGTATTAATTCTTGCTCAATAATTGTTTGGACCAGTGTTTTCCTGCACATGTTCTATGGAACATTACTGATTCCAAAGGATGTGGGATGTCAATTGGTATTATGGGGAAACAAAATTAAAAACAAAATTAAAAATTTATGGTTATAGTAAGGCAAAGTTAAGCAAGCTCTTCCTACGGTACTTCTCAGAGTCGTCTTTATGGACTTTGCTTCCAAGATAGGTCTCTCCTAAGGGGCATTTCCCCAAATTAATTCATTGAGGCAATCCATTTTGCTTCTCTATAGCCTGTCCCAGGACCAGTGTCCCACAGAAGGCACTCTGGGGACTCCTCCGTTAGACCATTCAAGACCCATCCTCTGTCCTGCCTTTTCTCCCTGTTCTGTGTGGAGCAGTGGCTCCAGTATGCTTGTCGAGACTCCAGCTGGGAGCACAGATGCAGTGGTCACCTCCTCCACCTGGGCAGATACCCCAGGAGAGGAGGGTCACCCCTACTCCCAGATCGACTGAACCTGTGTATGGATGAGGCTGCATGTCGTCCGGCAAGTGTCCGGGGTGGGTCACGCTGCACAGACATTAAGCAACAGGTTTGGCACCAGTCTGGAGCTTGCTCCTTCTGTGTCCACACATGACTTGAGCAAACTTATTTTTCACTCTGTCCCTCCCTCCACAAGGCAGGGATAAAGCCATATCACCTCCTACCTCAGGTGGGGGTGATACGCGTATTAAAGGAGGACCTTCAAGGCAGAAAAGGAATGCCCTCCTCTTGTTTGGAAAAGTGAGAACAGTGGTTACAATGGTTCCTTGAAGTCAGTGTCGATTAGAGTTTGCTGGAATGTGGACCCACTGGTTGGGATTTGGGTGGTGCCATCTACAGGCATGCTGGTGTTAGTCACCTGGGATTTACCTGTTTTATTAGTCAGGGTTCTCCAGAGAAACAGAACCGCTAAGACGTGTGCGAGTGTGTGCATGCATGTGTGGGTGTGTGTTTGTGTGTGTAAAGATGTAAAGGAACTGGCTCACACAGTTATGGAAGCCAACAATTCCCAAGATCTGTAGGGTGAAGTGACTCAGAAGCAGGAGACCCAGGAAGAGCCAATGGTGTAGTTCTAGTCTGAAGCCCAGCAGGCTAGAGACACAGGAAGAGCCGATGTTTCATTTTGAGTCCAAAGGCAGGAAAAAAAAGCCGATGGTCCGTTCAAAGGCTGTCAGGCAGGAAGAGTGCTATCTTACTCTGGGGAGGATCAGCCTTTTCTACTATTCCGGCCTTCAGCTGATTGGGCGAAGCCCATCACGTTAGGGAGAGCAACCTGCTTGACTCAGTCTACTGACTTAAGTGTTAACCTCATCCAAAAACACCCTTAGAGAAACACCCAGAATAATGTTTGGCCAAATATCTGGGCACCCCATGGCCCAGTCAACTTGACACACAAAATTAACCCTCACATGTATGATCTGTGCTTTGTAAAGGGAACCACGGGTGAAGAAATGAGGCTGAGTTGCTAAACCTTAGAAACTGGAGCAGCATAACCCCTGAATCAAGGCTCAACCCATCATTAGGTTGTTGAGGTCACCAGGCATGAGGGAAGTTGAGAAAGAACTTCTTTCTTTGGACCCAAGGTATTGAGCTGAGCTCTGAAAGATGCTCAAAGGAGGAAGATGTGTCCCTCAGAGAGGAGGCCCAGAGACTCTCCCGGGGAAGCCTTTGCTGTGGGTGTGACTGACCCGGCAGCTCAGAGATAGGACAGGCCTGGCGTCCCCCAGCTAAAGCTGGCAATTTGCTTAAGTATCAGCCTTGGCCTCACCTCACAGATTCCTCCCAGGTGCCAGCACTTCACAGACATTGTTACTCTTATTTCTCATAATCATCCTGTTAGGTAGGAGGTGGTTTCATGTGAAGAAACCAAACCTCAGAGAAATGGAGGAAGTGGCCAAGGTCACACAGTAAATGGTGGAGCTGGGGTTCTAGTTGAGATTTGTCTGACCCAGGCTCTGGGTCAGCTGCTGGCTGAAGAAGGGTGGGTATGCCCTTGCCAGCCTGGATGCCAGGGGCCTCCTGGCACTGTGGGCCTCTGCAGGGGCTGTTGTCCAAACCAGGAGATGGGGGGCAAGCACTATGGGCTGAATTCTTCCCCCCCAAATTCATGTTGAAGTCCTAACCCCTGTACCTTAGAATTTGACCTTATTTGGAGATATTGTCTTTATAGACATAATCAAGTTAAAATGAGGTCATTAGGATGGGCCCTAATCCAATATCATGAGAGTCCTTGTAAGAAGAAGAAATTCAGACAGACATGCACAGAGGGAAAATGATGTGAATACACAGAGGGTAGACGGCCACCTACAAGACAAGGAGAGAGGCCTGGAACAGATCCATCCTTCACGGCCCTCAAAAAGAACCTACCCTGCCAATACCTTGATATTGGACTTCCAGCTTCCAGAACTGTGAGAAAATTAATTTCTGTCGTTTAAGCCCCCCTGTCTGTGGTACCTTGTTATGGCAGCCCAAACAGAATAACCCAGCGAGATTCCCAGTCATGAGGGAAGACAGAGCAAAAGCTTCCCCGGCTGTGTGGAGAGGCTCAGGACCCTCGGGGGGAAAACAGTTTGAACAAAAATGTCACCAAACCAGGACAGAAATGAGGACAGCAAGTCTTTGGAGGAACTAACCCTTGCTCTGAAACCAAGATTGGGAAATATTGTCACCATTGGCTTTGGCAGTCTTATTTGGCTGGTTGTTCACATATAGCAATGTGGGCATGTCACCTGGTCAACTGCTTTCAGCCTTTCCAGATGGGGAGTGACCAGGAGTTGGTGGCAATATGGCCTCTCCTGTCACCCTCCCTGACATGGTCACAGACAGCCATCGTGATGCCCCACTACTTAGCTTGGCACAGTGAAAGAAGCGCTGGATGAGAAGTCTGAAAAGTTGGGTTCTAGTTCAAGTGGATCCATCATCAGCTTCATCTGTAAACGAGATAAATCCCTGTTCCTCTTGACTTCACAGAGGTTTTCTCTTAAATAAGATTACTGATTATTATTATTATGATGTCCCACCCACTCCCCAAAAGGATTGTGGGGAGCCTGTAATAAAGACATATTAAAAGTAGAATCAACTAAGCAAGCATAAAATCATGGAAGTTAAGGAACAGAGGGAGGACGTGGCTGTAGAGCTGTACAAGGCGGACTGAGCGCGAAGTTTAGCTCTGAGCATCCCAGCGGTCGCAAACAAAAGCGGAGCACTTTCAAAAGTAGAAAAAACCTATAAACTATAAGATATTGCTGTTTCACTTACTGTACTCTTTTAAAGTAAAGCATTATATAGTACTAAAAATGATCATTTTATTTCAATGTGCAGATTCCAAACATGAAGACCAGAATCTATCCAGATTATAAACTCAAATTTCCTACATTTTTAGACATTTTAGGCTTCCTAGACTTGTTTAGTTTATTTATTTATTTATCTAGGCCACACCCCGCGGCATGCGGGATCTTAATTCCCTGACCAGGGATCGAACCTGTGCCCCCTGCATTGGGAGCGCGGAGTCTTAACCACTGGACCGCCAGGGAAGTCCCTAGACTTGTTTGGTTGAGAATAGATTAATTTATCCCTGTAATCTCTTCCCAGTCAAAATCTCATGTTCTGGGCAAATCTAATAAACTTTTTTATTTCCTTGACTCTTTACAAAAATAGCTTTTTTTCTAATTGGGAAAGCAATACCTGCTCCTAGTAGAAAATGTCTAAAATACTGAAAAATACTAAATGAGAATAAAAATATCCATAGTCCTCCCTGCCCCGTTCCTTCCAGATAACTGCCATTTCAACTGACTTCATTCCAGTATTTTCTCCATGTCTTTTGAATCTCCTAGTGCTTCTTGACCCTAAATTTTGGCTTGCCTCAGCCTTGGAAGTTTTTGCTCTGAGTAAAGACTGTGTAGGAGCATCTAGACTTAGCAGTCTGTTAGCCTCTCCTGGATTGGAGCTCATTTCCTTCAAAAGCAAGCTAAGCAGCCTGTTCCGGGGCCACCTTCCCCTTGCCCCACCTGGAGAGCCATGGGGCAGCACACGTGATGAGGCATAGACATCTCGTTGTGGGTATCCAGTTCTACCAATTCCCGCTCCAAAACAGGCTCTGCTCCGCAAACTGTAAGAGAACCCAGCCTAGTGAGAAACGTGGTTCCAAGGCACTATCACTTCTTCACCCAACGTTCCTATCTTCTCAGTGAACATTTACCTGGAAGCCTAGTGGGCTTTTTGAAGGGGCTCCTCATCACCATCCCACTTTTTTTTTTTTTTTTTTTAATTTAATTTTATTTATTTATTTATTTAGTTAGTTAGTTATGGCTGTGCTGGGTCTTCGTTTCTGTGCGAGGGCTTCCTCTAGTTGTGGCAAGCGGGGGCCACTCTTCATCGCAGTGCGCGGGCCTCTCACTATCGCAGCCTCTCTTGTTGCGGAGCACAGGCTCCAGACGCGCAGGCTCAGTAATTGTGGCTCACGGGCCCATTTGCTCCGCTGCATGTGGGATCTTCCCGGACCAGCGCTCGAACCCGTGTCCCCTGCATTGGCAGGCAGATTCTCAACCACTGCGCCACCAGGGAAGCCCCACTTTATTTTTTAAAAAGCCCACTGTAGCCAGTATGGAAAACAGTATGGAGGTTCCTTAAAAAACTAAAAATAAGAGTTACCATATGATCCAGCAATCCCACTCCTGGGCATATATCCAGAAAAGACCAAAGCTCTAATTCGAAAAGATACATGCACCCCTAATGTTCACAGCAGCATTATTTACAACAGACAAGACATGGAAGCAACCTAAGTGTCCATCAACAGAGGAATGGATAAAGAAGATGTGGTACATATATACAATGGAATATTACTCAGCCATAAAAAAGAACGAAATAATGCCATTTGCAGCAACATGGATGGACCTAGAGATTATCATACTAAATGAAGTAAGTCAGACAAAGACAAATACCATATGATATCACTTATATGTGGAATCTAATTAAAAATGACACAAATGAACTTATTTACAAAACAGAAATAGACTTACAGACATAGAAAACAAACTTATGGTTACTAAAGGGGAAAGCAGGGGGGAAGGGGTAAATTAGGAGTATGGGATTAACATATACACACTACTGTAGATAAAATAGATAAACAACAAGGAACTACTGTATAGCACAGGGAACTATATTCAATATCTTGTAATAAACTAGAATGGAAAAGAAGTTTTTAAAAAGCCTATTGGCACCTGGGTTTTCCTGCCCTTTCTTATTTCACTGTTTGAAGTTCCGTCAACGGGAGATTCACACAAATTAACACACATCATTTAAAAATCTCCTTCCAAGCTCAATCTGATCAGTCTGTCTCTGTGAGAATTGTTTCTGCCTGTGGTTTCCCCTCTTACACATGAGGCTAACTGCACCAGCGGTGGGGGGCGGAGGTGGGTGGGGAGGAAGGCTTATTGGAGGGTGCAGCAGAAGTCATTTTAGATCTGAGGGGAGGAAAGAAGACCCCCTGTGGCTCTGCAGGGAAGCTGTGCGGCCCCCCAGGGTTGCTCGGTCCCAGGACTCAGTGTGGTGGGAGATGCCAGATGCCCTGCCTGCTTCGCCCTGTCGCTGGTGTAGACCCCCCTTTCCATGGAACCAGGAGTCAACCTCTCTCCCCTACTCTATTTGGAGGGTCGCCCTCCTTTAGTTTCTACTGGAAGGCGGGGACGAGGGCTCCCGTTCCTCCTGAGTCGTCCACATGGCAGTGCCCTCCTGGGCCCCATGCACCCACCTGGGGTGCCCTGAGAGGAAGCGTCTCCCTCAGCCTGGGGTGAGAGGAGGGGGTGGCCCTGGTGCAGGTCTCAAGCCCCTTCATCTCCATGGTGTCACCAAGGCTGTGCCCGTCCAGAAGGCTTTGCCCTAGGACAGGAGCACCGGGTACAAGGGGCAGAAGCAGCAGGAACGTGAGCCTGTCTTGCCCTGGGGGCCTCTTGGGAAGGTACCGGTTCTGCCTGTGCCCCTGTGACCTCAGGTCTGCTTCCTCTGGCAGCAAGCAAGTCATTTTGCAAAGCTCCATGGAGACACCCCTGGCCTCCTTGCTCTGCCGCCCAGGTCGTGGGGCTGCTTTAGGCCCGAGGCATGGGTACCAGGGCTCCACCAACACCGCTCCTGTCACGTCCTCCCTTGCCTCTCCTGTGGCCAAACCCCATGGTCAGTCCTCAGTCCTCGCTTTGCCTTGGCTCCTAGGACACAGCCCTCTCTTGCCTTCCTTCTACCTCATGGTCCGTACTTCTCAGATGCAGCTGCTGCTTTTCCGAGGGCCCCAGGGCTCAAGGCATCACTTCCTTTGCCTTCACCCACTCCCTTGGTGATCTTGACCGACCGCCTCTACGTGCTGCTCTATGACGACTTCCACATTTATGTCTCCAGCGCAGACTTCTGCAAACTCCAGACTCTGTCTACCTGTCTCCTTGACGACCCCCCTTGGAAATGGATTAGAATCTGAACTCAACACGTGCTGAGTCCAAGCACTCATCACCAGAAGCCTTTCTCAGCCCATTTGATGGCCCCGCCATGTAAAAATGAGGTATGTGTAATGAAATGGGGCTTCATAAACGTTGCTCTGTTTTTACTTTCCCAGGGCTGGGGAGGATCTGGTAAAATTTATCAACTTTCCAGGGGGCTCTGGAATCACACAGGTCTGTGTGTTCAAATACCAGCTTGGCTATGTACAGCGACGTGGCTTTGGGCAGGTGCCTCGCGCTGTCTGGCCCTGCCAGGCTCACAGGGTTGTTGCCAGGGTCCATGGATGTGCACACAGAGCCTGGCGCCTGGTGGGCTCTTAGGAAATGTCCCTTTCTGTCCTGTCCTTGTACTGCCCTGAGGACAGAACTTCAGAAACATCCCAGGGACCCATGGACTGCCTCTTTGTCCCCACTGTGGCCCAGTGAGCACTTCCCTGTTGCCTCAGTTCACCCTGATCTTGAGGGTTTGGCATATTTGCACATGAAATAACATTGGCCTGGGGTGCCCCGGCCCGCCCGCAGCCCTCTGATGGGCCAGGGCTCCGTAATGTGGGTGCTGGTTGGCTATGGCCTCCTCTGGGGCACAGTCCACACCCCCCAAGCAGAGGCAGTACCCACATGGTGGTCTGTGCTTCTTATTTAGCACTCGTTCACTCAGAGTTCCTATCACAGAGCTGGAGCTGCAGAGAAAGTGAAGAATAAATAAAGAGGGGAAGCTAACACATGTTTAGTGCTCACTACACAGTAGGCACTGCTCTAGGGCTTTACAGACGTGAACTTATTTAATCTGCCCCTAAAGTGGCACTACTGTTAGCCCCACTCACAGACCAGGGAATGGAGAGGAAGGCAGGGTGACGGATTGGGGCAAGGTCACCCACACAGCTGGGAGGTGGCAGAGCTGGTGTCTGAAGCATGCATTTGGCTCCAGAGCCCATGCTCGTAACCATCACGCTGCCAAATTAGAGCTATCACTAATGGTCCTTTAGGCTCCAGGCCCAGGTGACAGGCCAGGCAGCTGGGCCTCAGTGAGAGAGCTTGAAAGTAAATTCAACATAAAGGCAAAGATATCGCTTCCTCTGGAGCCTATGGTCTTTTTTTTTTCCCCCAACATCTTTATTGGAGTATAATTGCTTTACAATGTTGTGTTAGCCTATGGTCTTCCTATATACTTGATTCTGATCTTTCTTTCTTTTGCTTTTTTATGATGGAGAATTTCAAACATATACAAGAGAGACAAACCCACCCCACAACTTCAGCAGTGATCGAGTCATGGCCAGTCCTGTCTCACCTGTTCTCACCCCCAGCCTCTGCCCCCTCCTCTGTCATTAATTTATTTTTTTTTAAGTTTTTTTTTTAGCATCTTTATTGGAGTATAATTGCTTTACAATGGTGTGTTAGTTTCTGCTTTATAACAAAGTGAATCAGCTATACATATACTTATATCCCCATATCTCTTCCCTCTTGTGTCTCCCTCCCTCCAACCCTCCCTATCCCACCCCTCTAGGTGGTCACAAATCCTGTGGCATTTAGAAGCACATTCCAGACATTGTCTCGGTTCACCCTCAGATAGTTCAGGATGTAGCTTTAAAAGATAAAGATACCATTATTATGCCTTACCATTAACAGTTGTCCCTTAATATCATCAAATACCCAGTCAGTATTACTTCCAATTGTCTCTTTAATATCATACTTTTATTTTTTTTATTTTTTTTTATTTTAAAGGTTTATTTATTTATGGCTGTGTTGGATCTTCGTTTCTGTGCGAGGGCTTTCTCTAGTTGTGGCAAGCGGGGGCCACTCTTCATCACAGTGCGCGGGCCTCTCATTATCGCGGCCTCTCTTGTTGCAGAGCACAGGCTCCAGACGCGCAGGCTCAGTAATTGTGGCTCACGGGCCCAGCTGCTCTGCGGCATGTGGGATCTTCCCAGACCAGGGCTCGAACCCGTGTCCCCTGCATTGGCAGGCAGATTCTTAACCAGTGCGCCACCAGGGAAGCCCACTTGTTTTTTTTGATGAATGTTTATAGCAGCTTCATTCATTATTGGCCAAAACTAGAAGCAATCAAGGTGTCCCTCAAAGAGAATTGATAAACAATTGGAAACTGTGGTACATCCATACAGTGGAATATCACTAAGTAATACAAGGAATTGGCTTTCAAGGCACAAATAGTGTATACTGCTAAATGAAAGCAGCCAGTTTGAAAGGCTGCATACTATATGATTCAATGTATATGACATTCTAGGAAAGAGAAAATGATCCAGGCAATAAACAGATCGTGGTTGACCAAAGTTGCTGTGGATAGGGTTGGAATAGATGAAGCACAGAGGATTTTCAGGGCAGGAAAACTATTCTATATGACATTATAATGGTGGATTAATGATGCTATGCAAATATCATACTTTTTTTTTAACATCTTTATTGGAGTATAATTGCTTTACAATGGTGTGTTAGTTTCTGCTTTATAACAAAGTGAATCAGTTATACCATACTTTTTTAAAGTTGTTTTTTTCATCATTAGTCACATGTTGAGAAGCAGATGTTTCTTTGGACTCTTTTTAACCTACATGTTTCCCCTCCACCTTTTAGTTCTTTGAAATTTATGTGTTGAAGAAAGTGGGCCGTTTGTCCCACAGGTCTTCCCACTGGATTTTGCAGATTACATCCCTAGAATGTCCATTCCATCCTTTGTAATGCCCCTCTATGGGTATTTGGATCCAGAGGCTTGATCAGATGGAGATTTGGATTTTTTTTTTTTTTTTTTTTTTAGCACAACTGTCTTGGAGGTGGTAGTGCTTCCATTCCTGAGACAGAGAATGTCTTGTGGGGCTGATATGATACTCAATTCCATTCATTGATTAGAGGTTGCAAAATAGTGATGTTCTGTCTTCACTTACTAACTGGAATATTTCTCATAAGAAAAACCTCCCCTCATCTACCATTTGGTTAGCCCTCAGCACAGCTCATATAGGAAAAGCAGACTGAATACTTAACTCTTTCCTTTTAATTACCAGTTCTCAAAACAATGACTTAGCTCACTAGTATCCTCCTACATGACCAGTGTGCTTTTTTCTTTTTAGTGCCATTATGAATGCACAGATGTAAACATATTTGATGGCGCATTGCAGCCGTCATTCTCACTGATGTTCAGATTGTCCCATCTTGGCCAGTGGGAGCCTCCTCAGGCTGTTCGTGACCCCTGAAGTCACGGTCCTCAAAGTCATGGATAACTTCCTTGCTCCTGAGTATCGTGAGATGGTCCAGACTCGTCTTGTCTATTTTCTGGCCCAGCCATGGCATCAGCCCATTCTCCCAGAATACCTGGGGTTTGTTGGTTAGAAATTTGCAAGCCACTGGTCTGGACATGAGGGATGCTCACTGTTCTGGGTTGGTCACTGGCTTTAGGTCTTTACAGTGGAAGGACTAGGAAACACACGTCTATAAAATGCCAACCACCCCGTGAGCTCGTAATGCTACTTCCAACTCAGTCCAGGACTGCAGGTGCCCACTAACCTCTCCTGTCCTCCAACTCTATCCCCTTTCCTCCACACCGACAAGACTGGCTTTCAGGACATTCGGGATGGAATTTGAATACCACTAATTACCTACTTGCTTTATTCCATGTTACATACTTGACAACCTCAGAATAACAATACTGGCACTCTCTCCAAAAATATAACTCAAAAACACCAAGTGTTAGAAATAGTTGAAAACAATTTTTTGCAGTTATTTTGGTCCTTAGGTTTTATCCCACTAGGGATGTCCAGTCAAATTACTGCACTTTAAAGTCACTTGGACTAGTTAAGTTCATCTGTATTATTTTGTTTTCGATTTGTAAAGATTGTTCGTTTGAAATTTAATCTTGCTTATGACTTGGTGAAAGATTTACGTAGCACAAAAAGACATGGAAGAAACTTAAATGCATACTGATTAGTGAAAGAAGCCAACCTGCAGAGTCTGCATACTGTGTGATTCCAACTAACCACATAGCCAACAGAACACACAATATATGTGTCACCACTTACTGTGGGATCTGCCAACGTGCTGGAAAAGGCAAAACTGGGGAGACAATAAAAAGATCAGTGGTTGCCAGGGGTTAAGGCAGAGGAAGGATGACGAGGTGGAGCCCAGAGGATGTGGGGGACAGTGAAAATACTCCGAACGCTACCATAACGGTGGATGCACATCATCATACACTTGTCAGAATCCAAGAGTGAACCCTCACGTGAGCGACGGATTTGGCGTGACAATGGCACGTCAGTGTGGGTTCACGGAGTGTGACACTGTCCCGCTGTGGTGCGGGCTGTCCGTGGGGGGCTGTGCTTGTGTGAGGGTGGAGAGGAAGGATGTGAGAACTCGCTGTGCTTTCCACTCAGTTATGCTGTGAACCCAACACTACTAAAAAATAAAGTCTTTTATTTCTTGTTTTAATTCCCATAGTTCCCAGGTCAAATATATAAGAAAAAAGAGGTACATTTAAAGAAGTGTAACTTCTATGCTTGTCCCTCCGTTCTTTCCTACTCCTTAAAGAAAACCAATTTTAAATGTTTTGGAAGATGCGTCCGTTTCTTCAGTACAGGACACAGCCCCCTCCCGCCCTTCCTTAGATGTGTGGCAGCCTGCCCTCCCCACCCCGCACTCCCTCGGGAGATGTCTCTGTAGTTCTTGTACAGGTAACTTTCCATTCAAAGACTCGTTTCTGTTACTTGTGAAACATAGTCGTTTATCCAACTACTAATGAAATACCATCTCATTTTTCTTTCAGAGCAATAAGAGCTAATAGTGCATTTGCAAATAAATGGGCATCTGCGTAGCACATTTTGCTCTCTCTCTGTGGCTTTCAGCCTCCCCTCTCTCTTCCTGGGGCTGCGACGGTGGCTCTCAGATGAACGCTGGGCCTCTGCCCCGTCCCGTCCTTCCCGGTGCTAATGAGCCCTGAGACACTGGCCATTCGTCCAGCCCCACCTAAAGCCCTCGCACGCCTCCTAACCCCTCGGGTAATGGGAGCAAAGTCCCCTTGTAAAGAAAAATCAGTGTTCTGCTGATTTCGATGAATTGCCCTCCTGCTTCTCAAGGAAGGTCTCCATTGCTGAGCTGGGGTGAACAGCGCTTGTCCCCCAAGGCAGGCTCACGCCTGTCCCCGCAGTGAGACACCTGTGCACAGAGAGCAAGTGTGCCCTACCCTGTCCCACAGCCCCGCCACGTGGGGCTCTCACACACCAGGGTCTCTTTAATGGTGCAAATACCGCTAGCCCAGGCTTTGCTGGGGGCGGGTGGGCTGCTGCGCTTGGCTGTAGTAAAGGCAGGTTGATCCCAGACTTCATACCTTTTTTTTTTTTTTTTTTTTTTTTTTTAAAGTCTTTATTGAATTTGTTACAATATTGCTTCTGTTTTTTTATGTTTTGGTTTTTTGGCCACGAGGTATATGGGATCTTCGCTCCCTGACCAGGGATTGAACCCACACCCCCTGCATTGGAAGGCAAAGTCCTAACCTCTGGACAGCCAGGGAAGTCCCCAGACTTCATACCTTTAAAAGGACATTTAGAGACTAGCTCTGGGGTCGTCCTTTTTTTTTTTTTTTTTTTAAATATATTTGTTTTTTTTTTTAATTTATTTATTTATGGCTGTGTTGGGTCTTCGTTTCTGTGCGAGGGCTTTCTCTAGTTGCGGCAAGTGGGGACCACTCTTCATCGCGGTGCGCGGGCCTCTCACTATTGTGGCCTCTCTTGTTGCAGAGCACAGGCTCCAGACGCGCAGGCTCAGTAATTGTGGCTCACGGGCCTAGTTGCTCTGCGGCATGTGGGATCTTCCCAGACCAAGGCTCGAACCCGTGTCCCCTGCATTGGCAGGCAGATTCTCAACCACAGCGCCACCAGGGAAGCCCTGGGGTCGTCTTTAAAGGCTTAGTGGCATGTGTGTTTTGATGTCGGCTTTTGATCATAGAAACTTGGACTTGGGAGGGTCTTTGAAAGTCATGTGCCCAGTGGTTCTCGGAACAATTTTGGTTCAGTCCCCAGGGGACATGGGGCGATGTTTGGAGCCTTTTTTAGGTTGTCACAGTCGGGGGTGGGGCTGCTGCTGAAATCTCACGGGAAGAGCCCAGGGATGCGGCTGAGGGTCCTGGGCCACGCAAGGCAGCCCCTACGGCAAGGAATTTCCCGGTCCCGCTGTCAGTAGTGCCGGCGTTGAGAGGCCATGATCCCATCCCTTGTTGGTCAAGGTGTGGTCTGCAGACCAGCAGCCTCAAACAGACGAGCACGTGGAGCTTGTGAGATGGAGGGTCTCGGTCTCCACCCCAACCTCTGATTCAGAATCTACGTTTCAACAAGGTTCATCTGTCCAGTAAGGTCTGGGAATCGCTGCCCTAAGCAACCCCCAGTCTCCCACCCAAAGCCAAGGGGCCTGGTAGCAAAAGTCAACGCTCCCGCCAAAACGCAGTGCTCAGCTAAAGCTTTGTCTGAATAGCCAGCTCTTGTAATGTCTTCAATATATTTATCTTAAGGAACGATTTAGCCTAATGGAATTCTATGTATGCGCCATATGATGTGTGAAAACAGGTACGACCATCATTTCGATTTTTAATCTTAAGATAAGAAGATTCCACAAACCTTTCAGTAGCGTGTTCCAGTGTTTTGAAGCTCCGTTAAGGCTCTTGGTTGGAGCATCTGCTGGTCAGTTACAGAGGACGCAGCTTTGAGACCCTTCACCCACCCAGCCCCAGTTATTTCCTGAGTATCAGAATAACCTGCCTGGAAAGTGAGCCTCAGAAGAGCAGAGATGGGGTCTCCTTCTCATTTGGTCTCTCCTGGTGCCAAGCGCAGTGCCTGGCGGTGAGTAAATGCTCCACATGTTGGATGAAAGGAATTGAGAGATGCTGGGGGAGAGAGTGGGGGGAAGGAGAGTGAGAGAAGGAGGGAGGGAGGCTCTCTCCACAAGACATTGAGGACACAGACGTGGACATCCAGGAGAGCCAAGCTCCCCAAGTGCAGCCTCAGAGCGGCCACCTCTACCACTCGGAGGGGCTGGGAGAGCAGTGAGCTAGCAGAGCTGGTCGGTTCCCTCCAGTGCCCTCTCCGGCTGAGAATTACTTCAGAATGTTCTTCTATCTGAAGGTCATCAGCCTGAAGCCCTCACTTTCTCCCTCTGTGCCCACAGCAACGCACCACTCCTGGAATGGTCATCTCCATGACCGGCCAAGAGCTCTAGGCAAGAATCTGAACCTGACCCTGAGCGGTCTGCCCACTCTTGGTTGCCCTCAGTCATTCGTAAGCAGAAGCTCAAGGGCTGGCATTCCATCTCAGTAAGAAGGCTGTCACTGTGACGATGCCTGTTACTGTGCTGATAAAGCATCTGCCCGAGTGCTTTGTGCGTATCTGGTTATTCTTCACCACTTCAGAGTGAGCCACGCAACAGGAGACGGAGGCTCAAAGGGTACAGTGATTTGCTGGCAGTCAGGACCAAAACCCCAAGCGTCCCAGGCCTGTGCTCCCTGAGCCAGTGCAAACGGCAGTAGCTCACGGGCTGCTCAAGAGATGATAAGGCAAGAAAAGACAGGCCTTTCCTCATGAACATTAAGGCTTTAATATGTTGAACTAATTCATGTATATTTCACATTGTTCCAGAAATAATTTCAGGTGGAAGGTGGGTAGAAAGAAGAAAACCAAGCCAGGAACATAAAAGAGAGGCAAGAGTGGAGCTGAGACAAAATTGCATATAATTAAAGACCTAGACTTTTGCCCACAGGAAAGCACACACGTTTGGCGTTTTACTTGCCAGTGGAAAAAGAAATTCAATTTTCAGTAGGTGACTAAAACAATTGCTGAAGGAAAACATAAGCGGTCCTGAAACTGAGATAGGACATGAACTTCTTAGGGTCCCTAAAGAATGGCCGTCTCAGCAACAAGCTTCCAATAGACCTTGTGTATCAAAAAGCCGAGGGCACCACATGGAAGGGCAGCTCCACAAAAGAGGTTCTACAAGGGGCGCACCATGCAGTCCCAGCACACAGCCCTGCAGGTCTGCTTCCTTCCAGGGGTGGACCTGAGTCACCAAAGGTCCACCTCCGCTCATGACCACCGTCCGCCTCCCAGCACCCTGCTCTCCAGCCTGTTGCCCAAGACTCTGAATCTCCCAGCTTCTGAGAACAGCCCTTTCTTAGACTTTCCATCTTCCCAAGGGCTCCAGCATCCCTCCTTCCCCACCTTGTCCCCACCAGGAACAAAAGCATGGCCAACGTCCATGGGAGGCTGGAGAGCAGATGCCTGAGCTCCTGGGCTCTGGAGTCAAGGGGCCTGGGCTTGGATTCTGGCTCTGCCACCTCCTGACAGTGGACTTGGAGCCAGTAACTCATCTCTGCCTTAATAAATGGAGGATAATAATAGCATCCACCTACCTACCAGAGTAAATGGGATGATACAGTCATTCAGCAAATATTTCTTGAGCTCCTATTATGTGCCAGGCAGTGTTCTAGGCCTTTGGGATATACCAGGCCCCCAAAGACCCCTTGTCCTTGTGCTTTCCTTCACTCAGTGCAGCACAAGAGATTCCTTGTACTGAAGGCATCTAAGAAAGAGGCTAGGTAACAGGGGTGCTGTAACAGGACCTGGGGTCTTGCTGCCCTGAAGAGCTTCCTAGAGCAGCATGAGAAAAGACAAGGAAAAATGATGTCAATATGGCCTTAAACTCATGCGAATAAAGTATATGGCAGCAGTCTTGCCTTTCCTGCCATGTTGATGAACACATATTTTTAATATTTTTGCCTCTAAAAAACCCCCTGTAACTCTCATGTTTCGCTGTTGGGAGTATGAATTGGTACAAACACTTAGAAAAACTATCCAGCATTGTATATTAAAAATGACCACACATATACCTTATGAACCAGCATTTGGCAGAAGATATCCAAGAGAAATGCTTTATAAATATATAATAAAAGACGTATACAAAAGTGTTCACAACTAAGAGCCAAAGGGTAAAAACAACCCAAAATGCCCATCAACAGGAGAATGAGCAAATAAACTGTGGTGTACTTACACAATAGAATGCAATCCACAAAGAGAAATGAACGTGCTTCAAGTACACAACCATGTGTGTGAATCTGATGAACGTGATGTTGGATGAAAGAAGTCAGACATGGAGAGTACATACCACATGATTCCATTTATATGAAGTTCAAAGTCACCTTCAGTGTTAGCAGGTGGCACAGTGGTTACTTTTAGGTGGGTTAGTGACTGGCACAGGGGATGCTTCTGAAACTACAAGAATGTTCCATTTTTTATTTAGGTGATATGTGAATGCACTTGGGTGAAAATCTCTCCAGCTGTATGTTTGTGATCTGGCTAGAACTTCCAGTACAATTTTTTTTAACTCATGGATTTTAAAAATGGAGATATAATTCCCATACCATAAAATTCACCCTTTAAGCATGTAATTCAGTAGTTTTTAGAATGTTCATTGTACACTATCACCAGTGTATAGTTCCAGACCATCTCCATCACTCCAGAAGGAGACCCTGCACCTACTAACGGTCAGTCCCCACCCCCTTTCCTCCCTGCTCCTGGCAGCTGTTACTCTGCTTTCTATCTCTATGGATTTGACTAGTCTGAACATTTATATAAGTAGATTCATACGGTATGTGGGCTTTTGTTTCTGGCTTCATTCACTTAGCATAATGTTTTCAAGGCTCATCCTTGTTGTAGCCTGTGTCATTCCTTTTTATGACTAATAATATCCCATTGTACGGATAGGCCACATTTTGTTTGTCCTTTATCAGGTGATGGACATTTTGATTGTTTCACTTTTTGGCTATTGTGAATAATGCTGCTATGAATATTTGTGTGCATGTTTTTGTCTTTTCAACTCTCTTGTGCCACACCTAGTAGTGGAATTTCTGGATACAAGATTGAATAGAAGTAGCTGGGAGCAGGCATCCTTGGCTTTGTTTCTGATCTGAGGGGAAAGGGGGCCTTCATCAAGCTGATGAAGTTCCTTCTAGTCCTAGTTTGCTGAGTGTTTTTATTTTTTAATTAATTTATTTATTTATTTTTATTTTTGGCTGTGTTGGGTCTTCGTTTATGTGCGAGGGCTTTCTCTAGTTGCGGCGAGCAGGGGCCACTCTTCATCGCGGTGCGTGGGCCACTCACTATCGCGGCCTCTCTTGTTGCAGAGCACAGGCTCCAGATGCGCAGGCTCAGTAGTTGTGGCTCACGGGCCCAGTTGCTCCACGGCATGTGAGATCTTCCCAGACCAGGGCTCGAACCCGTGTCCCCTGCATTGGCAGGCAGATTCTCAACCACTGCGCCACCAGGGAAGCCCTTGCTGAGTGTTTTTAACATGAAAAGTTGTTGGATGTCATCAAATGTTTTTTCCTGTATTTATTGAAATAATGTGGTTTTACCATTTATTCTATTAATATGGTGTGTTACATCGATTTTTGTATGTTAAATCTTGCATTCTTGGGATAAATCCTACTTAGTCATGCATAATTCTTTTTGTTTGTTGCCAGATTCAGTTTGTTAGTATTTGTTGGGAAGTTTCTTCTATATTCGTATAAGATATTGACTTTTTCTTGTGATGTCTTTATCTAGTTTTGGTATTAGGGAAATACTGGCCTCATAGAATGAGTTGGGAAGTGTTTCCTCCTCTTCTATTTTTTTCAAAGAGCTTGTAAAGATTTGACATTAATTCTTCTTTTAATGTTTGGTAGAATTCACCCATGAGGTCATCTGGGCCTACGTTTTTCTTTTGGAGAAGTCTCTATTTACTAATTCAATCTCTTTATTTGTTATAGGTGTATTCAGCCTTCCTATTTCTTGTTGAATCAGTTCAGTAGTTTGTATCTTTCTAGGAATTTGTCCTTTTCATTTAGATTATCAATTATCAATTTAGATTATTGAATTGTTGACATATAACTGTATATTACATCTGTATATGTTATAAATGCAACATAATGTTATAGTTATTGATTTGCATAATTTTGTTTTTTTAAAAAAATTAAGAGTAGATAATTTAAAAAGTCTACTTATACAGTGTTTTATATTTACCCTCAAATTTACTATTTCCAGCACTCTTAATTTTTTCAGGTTACTATCTGTTGTCATTTCCTTTCAGCCTGAAATACTTCCTTTAGTATTTCTTGTAAGGCAGTTTTGCTAGCAACAAATTATCTCAATCTTTGTTTAACTGGAGTTTTTTTTATGCTTTTATTCTTGGAGAATAATTTTGCTAGATATAGCCATCTCAAATCTACTGTTAAGCCCATCTAGTGAATTTTTCATTTTGGCTATTGTTCTTTTCAACTATAGAATTTCCACTTGGTTCCTTGTTATAGTTTCAATTTTTTTTGTTGTTATTTTCTTATTTGTTAAGTCACTATCAACATATTTTCCTGTAATTCTCTAAACATGGCTTCCTTTAATTCTTTGGACACAATTATAAAAGCTGCAAAGCATTTTTTCTGTGAAATTCAGCCTCTGGGCCCATTCAGTCAGTTCCTGTTGATTGTGTTCTCTTGAGGAATGGGGGCTGGGGGCGGGTAACACTTTCCTGCTACTTCACCTGTCTCATACTTTTTTGTTGAAATTGGACATTTTAGATACTATATTGTTACAGCTCTGAATTCTGGTTTTTATCCTGAGCCCCATATGTCATTTCTATTTTTCTGGAATTGTCCATTTCATATGTATTTTTAAATTTATTGCCACATATTAATCAGAATATCCAAAATTTATTTTTTAATATTAAAAGTTAAGAGTACAAGAATAAAAATTCTTCAAGTTTAAAATAGTTTCATTATTTTTAAAAAGGCGCCTCTTTTGGGACTCCCCTGGTGGCTCAGTGGTTAAGAATCCACCTGCCAATGCAGGGGGCACAGGTTCGATCCCTGGTCTGGGAAGATCCCACATGCCGCAGAGTAACTAAGCCTGTGCGCCACAACCACTGAGCCCGCGAACCACAACTACTGAGATTGTGTGCCACAACTACTGAAGCCCGCACGCCTAGAGCCCGTGCTCTGCAACAAGAGAAGCCACCGCAATGAGAAGCCCTCACACCGCATGAAGCGTAGCCCCCAGTCGCCACAACTACAGAAAGCCAGTGTGCAGCAACAAAGACCCAATGCAACCAAAAATAAATAAATAAATAAAATTGAAAAAAATAAAAAGGCGTCTTTTTAAAAGAGATTATAAGGCAATTTTCAATATATCTGTATAACAGAAAAAAATTCAACACCAAAAAAAATGAATGAGAAACCTCTGTTTCTTACTTCTGATTTGGAAAGCCATCTAAGATAAACTTTTAAGCTTAAAAAAACCGAGGTGCAGAATGGTGTATATAATCTGTGCCATTTATATATGTGCTACCATTTGCTTGTATGAACCTAAATTATCTCTGGAAGACAATTTGGCTGTTGGGAAGAGAAGCAGGTAGCTGGGGAATAGGATGGGAAGAAGAGTTTATACTCTCTTTTATACTATTTCGAATTTTAATGTTTAGAAATTAATTTTGTGTAGTGGCTTCTGACTGTTAAAATAATGAACACTTAATAAGTACTCATAACAGGCAGGCATGTGTTAATTCATTGGGTCCTTACAATAATGCTAAGAGATAAGTACTATGTGAAGCCCCATTTTACAGATGAGGAAACTGAGACACACAGACCCCCACAAAGCTGGACAATCAAGCTACCAAAGCCAGTGAGTGGTGGAAATGGTTTTTGGGCCCAGGCTCTTAAGATCCCGTGTGACATGTGGCTCCTTACACAGCTTCCTCTTCTTCACGGGCCACCTGAACACAGGAAAGTCACCCATTAGTGTACACAGCCCATCCCACAAGACTGCAAATCCTACGCCAGGGAGGGCTTCTCATTTTTAGTATGACTCACATAATAGATGCTCAGTAAATATTTCTGAACAAAGGAACGAATCCTCCTCAGGGTACTTTTTATACACTGGGTATAAAAATCTTTATTTTCTCAGGTTGCCCTGAAAAAGACATAAAACACATTTCCAAAGGTTAGAGATGCTAAGGGGCGACCTAAGAGTCAGGAAGTTTAAGACAAAATGTTCTGAAGCCTCTCACGTCCGTCTCTGAGCCCACAGCCTTCTCAGTGTGTGTCCCTGGGAACCGTTGCTTGTGTACAGGCAGCCCAGGCCGTTCGTGCGTGTGCGACATGTGTGCAGTATTACAAACAACCCAGTCCTTCCTCTGGCCCTGGCTGTAGCTCAGAGGCTTCCCGCCTGCCTCTGCCCATCTCCTTCCCTGTCTCCTTCCCCTGCTCCCTGCCCCAGTGAAGTCCAAAGTCACAGAGATTATCTAGTAGAACACAGTGAACTATCACTCACTGGCTCTGACACATGCTTTCCCATTTAAACATCTCTGAAATCAGTTGCCTCCTGTACCTAGTGATAAGAAAGCCTTGTGTCATCGTTTAATCGTTGTTGTTTTCTTTCTTAGTGATCCATACAGCTTCTTGCAGTAGTTGGGAGCTTAGCTTTGGTGAAATTGGGGCAGGGCGGGGGGGTGGGCAAAAGGACAGGCAGAAGTCCAGTTCCTCTAAGAACTGATGCTCAACTCAGTTTTGACTCTACGCTTGGGTTTGGGATATTCCAGAGTCACATGATGAAAAATAATGTAAAAACAGTACCTATACAGCCCTTGTTATATGCTACACACTGAACGTAGACTGCCTCTCCCCTTTGCCACAGCCCAGACAGATCAGTAGCTCCGTTTAGAGAGAGAGGAAGCTGAGAGTTAGAGAGATCAGGTACCCAGGCCTTGCTTCTGTGCTCCCCATCCAGCCAAATGTGTGGTCTGTCGGCCCTTCTCCCTGTTATTTAAAAACATCTTCCTGAAGGACCTTCAAGATGGCGGAGGAGTAAGACGTGGGGATCACCTTCCTCCCCACAAATACATCAAAAATACATCTACCTGTGGAACAGCTCCTACAGAATACCTACTGAACGCTGGCAGAAGACCTCAGACTTCCCAAAAGGCAAGAAACTCCCCACGTACCTGGGTAGGGCAAAAGAAAAAAGAGAAAACAGAGACAAAAAAATAGGGACGGGACCTGCACCACTGGGAGGGAGCTGTGAAGGGGGAAAGGTTTCCACACACTAGGAAGCCCCTTTACTGGCGGACATGGGGGGTGGCGCGGGGGGGAGCTTCGGAGCCATGGAGGAGAGCGCAGCCACAGGGGTGCGGAGGGCAAAGCAGAGAGATTCCCGCACAGAGGATCGGTGCTGACCAGCACTCACCAGCCTGAGAGGCTTGTCTGCTCACCCGCCAGGGCGGGCGGGGGCTGGGAGCTGAGGCTCAGGCTTTGGAGGTCAGACCCCACGGAGAGGACTGGGGTTGGCTGCGTGAACACAGCCTGAAGGGGCTAGTGCGCCACAGCTAGCTGGGAGGGAGTCCGGGAAAAAGTCTGGAGCTGCCAAAGAGGCAAGAGACCATTGTTTTGGGGTGCACGAGGAGAGGGGATTCAGAGCACCACCTAAATGAGCTCCAGAGATGGGCATGAGCCGTGGCTGTCAGCGCGGACCCCAGAGACGGGCGTGAGATGCTAAGGCTGCTGCTGCTGCCACCAAGAAGCCTGTGTGCGAGCACCGGTCACTCTCCACACCGCCCCTCCCGGGAGCCTGCGCAGCCCGCCAATGCCAGGGTCCCGTGATCCAGGGACAACTTCCCTGGGAGAACAGAGGGTGTGCCTCAGGCTTCCACGTCATGCTGGCCTCTGCCACCACACACTCGCCCCGCATTCCATACCCCTCCCTCCCCCCGGCCTGAGTGAGCCAGAGCCCCCTAATCTACCACTCCATTAACCCCCTCCTGTCTGGGCGAAGAACAGACGCCCTCAGGCGACCCACATGCAGAGGCGGGGCCAAATCCAAAGCTGAACCCCAGGAGCTGTGCGAACAAAGAAGAGAAAGGGAAATCTCTCCCAGCAGCCTCAGGAGCAGCAGACCGTTTCTCCACAATCAATTTGATGTACCCTGCATCTGTGGAATACCTGAATAGACAATGAATCACCCCAAAATTGAGGCGGTGGACTTTGGGAGCAACTGTAGGCTTGGGGTTTGCTGTCTGTGACTGACTTGTTTCTGATTTATATGTTTATCTTAGTTTAGTTTTTAGTGCTTGTTATCATTGGTGGATTTGTTTATTGGTTTGGTTTCTCTCTTCTTTTTTTAAATTATATTTTTATTTTTTTATTTTAATAAAAAAATTGTTTGTCTTAATAACTTTATTTATTTATTTTCCTTTTTTTTCTCCCTTTTCTTCTGAGCCGTGTGTCTGACAGGGTCTTGGTGCTCTGGCTGGGTGTCAGGCCTGAGCCTCTGAGGTGGGAGAGCTCAGTGTAGGACATTGGACCACCAGAGACCTCCCAGCCCCACATAATATCAATTGGCGAGAGCTCTCCCAGAGATCTCCGTCTCAATGCTAAGACCCAGCTCCACTCAACAACCAGCAAGCTCCAGTGCTGGACACCCCATGCCAAACAACTAGCAAGACAGGAGCACAACCCCACCCATTAACAGAGAGGCTGCCTAAAATCATAATAAGTTCACAGACACCCCCAAACACACCACTGAACGTGGTCCTGCCCACCAGAAAGACAGGATCCGGCCTCATCCACCAGAATACAGGCACCAGTCCCCTCCACCAGGAAGCCTCCACAACCCACTGAACCAAGCTTAGCCACTGGGGGCAGACACCAAAAACAATGGGAACTACGAACCTGCAGGCTGCAAAGAAGGAGACCCCAAAGACAGTAAGTTAAGCAAAATGAGAAGACAGAGAAATACGCAGCAGATGAAGGAGCAAGGTAAAAACCCACCAGACCAAACAAATGAAGAGGTAATAGGCAGTCTACCTGAAAAAGAATTCAGAGTAATGATAGTAAAGATGATCCAAAATCTTGGAAATAGAATGGAGAAAATACAAGAAACGTTTAACAAGGACCTAGAAGAACTAAAGAGCAAACAAACAATGATGAACAACACAATAAATGAAATCAAAAGTTCTCTAGAAGGAATCAGTAGAATAACTGAGGAAGAAGAATGCATAAGTGACCTGGAAGATAAAATAGTGGAAATAACTACCGCAGAACAGAATGAAGAGAATTGAGGACAGTCTCAGAGACCTCTGGAACAACATTAAATGCACCAACATTTGAATTATAGGGGTCCCAGAAGAAGAAGAGAAGAAAAAAAAGGGACTGAGAAAGTATTGAAGAGATTATAGTTGAAAACTTCCCTAACATGGGAAAGGAAATAGTCAAGTCCAGGAAGCACAGAGAATCCCATACAGGATAAATCCAAGGAGAAATATGCCAAGACACATATTAATCAAACTATCAAAAATTAAATACAAAGAAAAAATATTAAAAGCAGCAAGGGAAAAGCAACAAATAACATACAAGGGAATCCCCATAAAGTTAACAGCTGATCTTTCAGCAAGCCAGAAGGGAGTGTCAGGACCTATTTAAAGTGATGAAAGAGAAAAACCTACAACCAAGATTACTGTACCCAGCAAGGATCTCATTCAGATTCGACAGAGAAATTAAAACCTTTACAGACAAGCAAAAGCTAAGAGAATTCACCACCACCAAACCAGCTTTACAACAAATGCTAAAGGAACTTCTCTAGGCAGGAAACACAAGAGAAGGAAAAGACCTACAATAAGAAACCCAAAACAATTAAGAAAATGGTAATAGGAACATACATATTGATAATTACCTTAAATGTAAATGGACTAAATGCTCCAACCAAAAAACATAGACTGGCTGAATGGATACAAAAATAAGACCCGTATATATGCTGTCTACAAGAGACCCACTTCAGACCTAGGGACACATACAGACTGAAAGTGAGGGGATGGAAAAAGATATTCCATGCAAATGGAAATCAAAGGAAAGCTGGAGTAGTAATTCTTATATCAGACAAAATAGACTTTAAAATAAAGACTATTACAAGAGGCAAAGAAGGACACTACATAATGATCAAGGGATCAATCCAAGAAGATATAACAATTGTAAATATTTATGCACCCAACATAGGAGCACCTCAATACATAAGGCAAATGCTAACAGCCATAAAAGGGGAAACTGGCAGTAACACAGTAATCGTAGGGAACTTTAGCACCCCATTTTCACCGATGGACAGATCATCCAAACAGAAAATAAATAAGGAAACACAAGCTTTAAATGACACATTATACCAGATGGGCTTAATTGCTATTTTTAGGACATTCCATCCAAAAACAACACAATACACTTTCTTCTCAAGTGCTCATGGAACATTCTCCAGGATAGATCATATCTTGGGTCACAAATCAAGCTCTGTTAAACTTAAGAAAATTGAAATCGTATCAAATATCTTTTCCGACCACAACACTATGAGACTAGATATCAATTACAGGAAAAAAAACTAAAAAATCAAACACATGGAGGCTAAACAATACACTACTAAATAACCAAGAGATCAATGAAGAAATCAAAGAGGAAATCAAAAAATACCTAGAAACAAATGACAGTGAAAACATGATGACCCAAAACCTATGGGATGCAGCAAAAGCAGTTCTAAGAGGGAAGTTTATAGCAATACAATCCTACCTCAAGAAACAAGAAACATCTCAAATAAACAACCTAACCTTACACCTAAAGCAATTAGAGAAAGAAGAACAAAAAAACCCCCAAAGTTAGCAGAAGGAAAGAAATCATAAAGATCAGATCAGAAATAAATGAAAAAGAAATGAAGGAAACGAGAGCAAAGATCAATAAAACTAAAAGCTTGTTCTTTGAGAAGATAAACAAAATTGATAAACCATTAGCCAGACTCATCAAGAAAAAAAGGGAAAAGACTCAAATCAACAGAATTAGAAATGAAAAAGGAGAAGTAACAACTGACACTGCAGAAATACAAAGGATCATGAGAGATTACTACAAGCAACTATATGCCAATAAAATGGACAACCTGGAAGAAATGGGCAAATTCTTAGAAAAGCACAACCTTCTGAGACTGAACCAGAAAGAAATAGAAAATATAAACAGACCAATCACAAGCACTGAAATTGAAACTGTGATTAAAAATCTTCCAACAAACAAAAGTCCAGGACCAGATGGCTTTACAGGTGAATTCTATCAAACATTTAGAGAAGAGCTAACACCTATCCTTCTCAAACTCTTCCAAAATATAGCAGAGGGAGAAACACTCCCAAACTGATTCTACGAGGCCACCATCACCCTGATACCAAAACCAAACAAAGATGTCACAAAAAAAGAAAACTACAGGTCAATATCACTGATGAACATAGGTGCAAAAATCCTCAACAAAATACTAGCAAACAGAACCTGCCAGCACATTAAAAGGGTCATACACCATGATCAAGTGGGGTTTATCCCAGGAATGCAAGGATTCTTCAATATACACAAATCAATCAATGTGATACACCATATTAACAAATTGAAGGAGAAAAACCATATGATCATCTCAATAGATGCAGAAAAAGCTTTCAACAAAATTCAACACCCATTTATGATAAAAACCCTCCAGAAAGTAGGCATAGAGGAAACTTACCTCAACATAATAAAGGCCATATATGACAAACCCACAGCCAACATCATTCTCAATGGTGAAAAACTGAAACCATTTCCTCTAAGATCAGGAACAAGACAAGGTTGCCCACTCTCACCACTATTATTCAACATAGTTTGGGAAGTTTTAGCCACAGCAATCAGAGAAGACAAAGAAATAAAAGGAATCCAAATCGGAAAAGAAGTACAGCTGTCACTGTTTGCAGATGACATGATACTATACATAGAGAATCCTAAAGAGGCTACCAGAAAACTACTAGAGCTAATCAATGAATTTGGTAAAGTAGCAGGATACAAAATTAATGCACAGAAATCCCTTGCATTCCTATACACTAATGATGAAAAATCTGAAAGAGAAATTAAGGAAACACTCCCATTTACCATTGCAACAAAAAGAATAAAATACCTAGGAATAAACCTACCTAAGGAGACAAAAGACCTGTATGCAGAAAACTATAAGACACTGGTAAAAGAAATTAAAGATGATACAAACAGAT
This sequence comes from Balaenoptera ricei, assembly GCF_028023285.1. Lineage (NCBI taxonomy): Eukaryota > Metazoa > Chordata > Mammalia > Artiodactyla > Balaenopteridae > Balaenoptera > Balaenoptera ricei. Next base: position 72,216,333 of record NC_082656.1, on the reverse strand, counting down.
GGAGAGATATACCATGTTTTTGGATTGGAAGAATCAACATTGTTGAAAATGACTATACTACCCAAAGCAATCTACAGATTCAATGCAATGCCTATCAAATTACCAATGGTATTTTTCACAGAACTAGAACAAAAAATTTCACAATTTGTATGGAAACACAAAAGACCCCGAATAGTCAAAGCAATCTTGAGAAAGAAAAACAGAGCTGGAGGAATCAGGCTCCCTGACTGCAGACGATACTACAAAGCTACAGTAATCAAGACAGTATGGTACTGGCACAAAAACAGAAATATAGATCAATGGAACAGGATAGAAAGCCCAGAGATAAACCCATGCACATATGGTCACTTTATTTTTGATAAAGGAGGCAAGAATATTCAATGGAGAAAAGACAGCCTCTTCAATAAGTGGTGCTGGGAAAACTGGACAGCTACATGTAAAAGAATGAAATTAGAACACTTCCAAACACCATACACAAAAATAAACTCAGAATGGATTAAAGATCTAAATGTAAGACCAGACATTATAAAACTCATAGAAGAAAACATAGGCAGAACACTCTATGAAATAAATCACAGCAAGATCCTTCTTGACCCACCTCCTAGTGTAATGGAAATAAAGACAAAAATAAACAAATGGGACCTAATAAAACTTAAAAGCTTTTGCATAGCAAAGGAAACCATAAACAAGACAAAAAGACAACCCTCAGAATGGGAGAAAATATTTGCAAACAAAGCAACTGACAAAGGATTAATCTCCAAAATATACATGCAGCTCTTGCAGCTCAATATCAAAAAGAACAACCCAATCCAAAAATGGGCAGAAGACCTAAATAGACATTTCTCCAAAGAAGATATACAGATTGCCAACAAACACATGAAAGAATGCTCAACATCATTAATCATTAGAGAAATGCAAATCAAAACCACAGTGAGATGTCACCTCACGCCGGTCAGAATGGCCATCATCAAAAAATCTACAAACAATAAATGCTGGAGAGGGTGTGGAGAAAAGGGAAACCTCTTGCACTGTTGGTGGGAATGTAAATTGATGCAGTCACTATGGAGAACAGTATGGAGGTTCCTTAAAAATCTAAAAATAGAACTACCATATGACCCAGCAATCCCACTACTGGGCATATACCCTGAGAAAACCATAATTCAAAAAGAGTCATGTACCACAATGTTCACTGCAGCTCTATTTACAATATCCAGGACATGGAAGCAACCTAAATGTCCATTGACAGATGAATGGATAAAGAAGATGGGGCACATACATACAATGAAATATTACCCAGCCATAAAAAGGAACGAAATTGAGTTATTTGTAGTGAGTTGGATGGACCTAGAGTCTGTCATACAGAGTGAAGTAAGTCAGAAAGAGAAAAACAAATACCGTATGCTAACACATATATATGGAATCTAAAAAAAAAAAAAAGGTTCTGAAGAACGTAGGGGCAGGACAGGAATAAAGATGCAGACGTAGAGAATGGACTTGACACGGGTTGGGGGGAAGGGGAAGCTGGGACGAAGTGAGAGAGTAGCACTGACATTTATACACTACCAAATGCAAAATAGATAGCTAGTGGGAAGCAGCTGCATAGCACAGGGAGATCAGCTCGGTGCTTTGTGTCCACCTAGAGGGGTGGGATAGGGAGGGTGGGAGGGAGACGCAAGAAGGTGGGGTTATGGGGATATGTGTATACATATAGGTGATTCACTTTGTTATACAGCAGAAACTAACACAACAGTGTAAAGCAATTATACTTCAATAAAGATGTATAAAAACCCCCATAAACTCACCTCTAGACACGTTCTCATGAGAAGAGTGAAAAACTTAGAAGGAAACCTACAGTGAAAAAAATAAATAGACTCTCCAGCTACACTGATGCTGGAAGACAAGAGGCCATGTCTTCGTAATTCTGAGGGAAATTGAATTCCAATGAAGAATTTCATTCAGGTGTAACAGCAAAATGAAGATGTTTTCAGGCACGTAGAAAATTTGTTTGCCAAGCACCCTTTCTGATGATGTTCTCCAAGGAAGGGAAGGAAGGGGAGAAGGAGGGAGGGAGGAAGTCAGTGAGTCATGGGATCCAACAGCAGAAATCCTAACGGGAAGAGCACTGGAGGGTAGTCCCAGCAGGATTGTGCCCCAAGCCCACAGGGCACTCAGCCCTGATGGGAACCAGATGTACGAGTGAACCCTCTGGAAGAAAGTGGTTTCCATGTAATAGCATGATTAGAGAGTTGGATAATCTTCAGAATAAAGTGAAAGCGTATGCTTATTCTAGCAGTAAGAAAAAAGCTAAATGCAATTATGAAAAAGAAGAAGAAAAGCCATACAACAGTTGTGTAAAGCAAACTAAAACGTGCCTCAAATGCAACCAGTGGTGGGGCTTAGAAAAGAAATCCATTTGACACCGACATCTGGAACATTCTGCTTGGCACAGGAGTGAAACACTGGAACCACGGAGTAAATGTAATCGGAAAAGGTACCATGAAAATGTAATCAGATTCTATTGCCTGGCTCTGCAGTCAACATTTACAACTTCAATAGCATAATGGTATTTATTAGATTTAGATTTAGTTTTTTTTTTTTTAAACAATTTTATTTATTTATTTATTTTTGGCTGCGTTGGGTCTCTGTTGCAGTGCGTGGGCTTTCTCTAGTTGCAGCGAGCGGGGGCTACTCTTCGTTGCGGTGCGCGGGCTTCTCATTGCGGTGGTTTCTCTTGTTGCGGAGCACGGGCTCTAGGCGCACAGGCTTCAGTAGTTGTGGCTCGCGGGCTCAGTAGTTGTGGCTCCCGGGCTCTAGGGCACAGGCTTCAGTAGTTGTGGCTCGCGGGCTCAGTAGTTGTGGCTCCCGGGCTCTAGGGCACAAGCTCAGTAGTTGTGGCGCACGGGCTTAGTTGCTCCGCGGCATGTGGGATCTTCCCGGACCAGGGATGGAACCCGTGTCCCCTGCATTGGCAGGCGGATTCTTAACCACTGGGGAAGTCCCCTGTTATTCTTAAAGAAAGGAAGTGCAGAATCCTCCATAAATGCTTTCCACACTCACACTCCACCTAAAGACACACGTCCGGGCACCGCGCACACATTAAACTGAGCAGCCTTCCGCCCACTTTTGCTTCCCTGCGCGGACGTAGTGCTTTCCCAGGCAGTGCTTTCCAGAGCGCGGTCCCCTGACCAACAGCGTCAGCCTCACCTTAGCGCTTGTTAGAAACGCAGATTCTCGCCCCCCACCCCTACCTACTGAGTCAGCAAATCCAGCTGAGGCCGGGGACCCTGCGTTTCATGCTCCTTTCCCGTGGCTCAGATGCGCGCTCAAGCTGGGGCGTCCCCGGCCCAGGTCCCCCCTGTCACCCGCGCTACGCCTCTGGCCGGCCCCCGAGGACCAGGGGGCTCGGAACAGCGGAGTCCAGGTGCCGGCCGCGGACAGGTGTCCACCCGCTGGGGCTCCAGGGTCTCTGACCTCTGCCTCTGCTATTCCCCCGCCTCCGAGGGTGGAGCCCCGCCGCCCCGCCCGCGCACCTCCAGCTACACAGGTGCTGGGCAAGGCCTGCACACCAAGTCGCAGGAAGCAGCGCCTTAGCAAACAGGTCCTCCGTCCTGGACTCCTCGCTCGCCAGTCGCAGGGAGCCCTCGGAGCCGCCACCATGGGTAGGCGCGCGGGGCCGGGGTCGCGGGGAGCCCGGCGCAGGGGCTGCGCAGTCGGGGCGCTGCGGAGGGGTCGCCGCGGGGCGGGGCCGGGCTGCCACGCCGGTCCCCGCGGTCGCCGGCGGCTGGCGGAGCCGGCAACGCTGGCAGCGCGGGAGGGCGAGCGCGCAGCAGGGACACCTCGCCGCGGCGGGAAGCGACCGGGGGTCAGCGGAGCCCGGGGTGGCGGTGGGGTTCGCAGGCTTGGGCGTGTTTGCGGGGCGGGCAGCCTCCACGCCCCGTCCCGTCCCCGGGCGCGGAGGCAGAGGGCCCCAGGCGCCCTGTCACAGGTTGGAAGAACGAACGCAGTAACCATCACCTGCCTACCTGCTGTGAATCCTCGGTCTCTGTGTTCCCACCCTGTGGGCTGAGAGCTAGACTGCGTCGTGCTGGTGATGGCAGGGCCAGCAGAGCCTCCGTCCAGGAGGCGGGGAGCGTGGCGCTCAGTGGCTGTTCAGGCGCTTCTCTTGCCTCTGGCTGGCCGGGTGACCCAGAGCTGCTGAGGGAGCCCTGGTCCAAGGGGAACTGGGACTGGCCCGTTGGGGCCCTATTTAACGTTCTGCCGCTGTCTTCGAGCTTCAAGAGAAGGCATAGAGGAGAGTAGCCGGTCCTGCATAGGCAAGGAGTGTCGGCAGAACATCTAGAAAACAACTTAATCCTGCCTGCTTCCGAATAAACAGCTCTGGAGTGAACGCAGAAGCAGAACGGAGCTGCAAGAGACCAGAGATCAGCCCAGCCCTCTTCTCCCCGCAAGCCTGTGCATGGATGGGTCCAGGCTGTCACAATGTGGCCACGTGGTTGAGAGGACCGGGTCTGACTTTGGCCAGCCTGCACTTGTATTCCCGCTCTGCCACTTGCTCCCTCTGTGATCTTGCATCAGTGAGCTAAGCTCTGTGGCCCTTGACTCCCTCAGCCGTTAGGCAGAAGTGTCCATACCACCCTCAGTGGCAGCGCTGAGCTGTGTAGGAGCTCAGTGCCGGCTGTGCATGGGCACCTGGCTCTCAGACTCACTGTGCCATGCCGAGTCGTGATCCTGGAGTAGCGGTTTTGAGTGGGTCACCCTTGGGACTTCTAGCGGTGCTAAGTATGCTCGTTCCAGAAGGATGCTGCAGCCTCCTCTCCCGTGCAGGCTGTCAGGGGCCGGTACCCATCAGAGCTCAGCTGTGCAGGAAGCCCGACTCCTGGGCTGGAGCTCTGGGTCCTGCTTCAAACACCCTTGGCTTGTCACTCTCTGTAACTTTTCTGGGAGGTGCTCTGAAGTATTCATTTTGGTTTTCAGATCCCAAATACCTGAATAGTACCCATGCCGAATTAGAACTTTTCCTAACACAGTTCCAATCGGGGTAGCTGTTGGCAACCTGATTGTCAGTGAATGAACACAAGTTAGCTTTTGAAGTATAGTCCCCAGTGAACTGACTTTCTAGTTTACAGATTGGTGCTTAAGGGTTTTGGGGTGGGAGGTTGTTTGTTTTGCAACTGAGATTGGCATAGCATGTGAGTAGCAACAAAAAGTTTACATTCAGACACCAGTTTTATGTTTACTCAGGTCCTAAATTTTCAATATCTGGGTCTAGTTAGTAAATGAAACAAATAATTAGGAAATGTCTTTTAATTTAAAAAAGTAGCAGTAACATCCCCTCTTAAGAGCAGATCTCTGTGACTTAGATGATGCCAAGATTGTTTCAGATCCCCTCGTGACTGAACAGGGAACACTTGGAAAGCTTGGTGAATCCAGCAGGAGGGAAGGAAGCAAGGAAAGTTCTTAGAGAAGCGTTTGCCTTGAAAAGGGCCAGATAGTAGATATTTTTGGCTCCGGGGGCCACACAGTGTCTGTGGCAACGACTCAAGTCCACCCTTGTAATTTGAAATATGAAACAAATGGGCGAATCTGTGTTTCAGTAAAACTTTATCAATGGGCACAGAAGTGTGAATTTTATATGCTTTGCAGGTGTCACAAAATAGTCTTTAAAAGCGTTTTTTGATTATTTTAAAATGTAGACACCATTTTAGCTTGCGAGCCATACAAAAATGGGCAGGGGGCCGGACTTGGTGCCGCGCCATAGCTGCTGACCTTTGCTTTAAAGGGTGTGTGTGATTATCAGAGTCGGGACCAGAGGAGGCAGGGACCAGCCTGCCTTGTGGAGTTAGGTCTCCGAAGGGCAGCGAACCTCAGTGACTGGAGTGCCGCCTCTGAGACCTTTGGAGGGCTGGGGACACTTTTGTGGAAGATTTGGAAAATTCTGTCTCCGTCCTGTTACCCCCACCCGACTCCCTAGCCCAGAGCTTAGCAAAGATATATGCCAAAGTTGTTCTCACCAGTTCCTTCCCTCACTTTGGTCCTGGAAAACCATAGCTCCTGCCCTGTCGCATGCCACATATATGACTCTGAAGATGGAGGTTGATGAGGCTTCGGGTTCTAGGAAGAGGCTTCCGGTTTTCCTGCCCCCCACGCCAGGGCCTCCAGGCCGACCTGAGAAGTTCATTCACTTAGTGATGACGCTTTATCACATTCCTCCCCTCCAGCTCTCAGCTTCCTTCTGGCCTTGTAGGTAATTCTGAAGAGTTTTTCAAGTCAGTTTCCTGAGTATAAAAGGAGGGACTAGCCTTGAAGGTCCCTCAAACCTGGTCCTTTAAAAGTCCTTCCACATTCTCTCCTCTTTCTAGAAGCTCTTGGGTAGAACTGTGAACAGAGCCGAAGGACCAGGGAGGCTGGCATTCCTGCTGTAGGCTGTAAGTGTGCTGCTGGAAGCTGAGGGTACCCCACACCAAAGGGAGCCTTGGGCATCCCAACCTTGGGAGAACCTCTTCCTCCCGTACAGTGAAAAGAGAGAACTTCTGACATTGGGTCCTTTTAGGCTGACATTACTCTAAGTCAGTGGTTTTTAGGCTTTAGCATGTGTCGGGATCACTTAAGCAAAGGCTCATTCTAACACGTGCCTGGGCCGCAGCCCTAGCGTCTCTGCTTCGGTGGGTCAGGGCAGGGCTCAAGGATTTGCATCTGCAAGTTCCCAGGTGATGCTCTGCTGCCGGTCCCAGGACCACACTTCGAGAACCACTGCCCTAAGTGACTCTACGTGACAACTTTCTTTTTCTCGACCCTTGCCCATGTCCAGACGTTGCTACTGTGCCCCCCAAAATGAGGTCATGGCAAGAAGATCTAGTGTAGTCTGGCCCCTGGCTTGTCCACGTGACCAAATTTGGGGCAAATTAGTAGCTAGAATTTAAAAATTAGCTCACAAAGGCAGTCTTAGGAAAGGGAGCCTTGACTCAGTGTGGTCCAGCTAAGGCTGGCAGGGGGTTGACCTGAATCTCCTATTTATGCAGTTTTTGTTTGCTTGTTTGTTTGTTGTACCACATAAGGGAATAAAACTGTCCTGCCTTGAGGAGACTCATATCCTCAGGGGCAGGAGCACAAGCCCGTAAACAACATTTTCCCACGCTGAGTTACAGGTGAGGTGAGCAAAGTATTATGAGACCAGTACAAAGTATTATGGAAGCAGCAGCTTACCACATCAAAGTTGGAGGATTTGCCATCTTTTAATAACTTTTTTTCCCCCTAAATTAATGCTTTTGTTTATTTATTTATTTATTTATTTTTGGCTGTGTTGGGTCCTCTTTTCTGTGCGAGGGCTTTCTCCAGTTGTGGCGAGCGGGGGCCACTCTTCATCGCCGTGCGCGGGCCTCTCACCATCGCGGCCCCTCCCACTGCGGAGCACAGGCTCCAGACGCGCAGGCTCAGTAATTGTGGCTCACGGGCCAAGCCGCTCCGAAGCGTGTGGGATCCTCCCAGACCGGGGCCCGAACCCGTGTCCCCTGCATTGGCAGACTGCGCCACCAGGGAAGCCCTTGGATTTGCCATCTTAATGGTAAACATTTGCATAGTCCTTCACACCCCTACAAAATGTCCTGAGTGGAATTATTCCGTTTTTGGTTCACTTGGATTTTGATTAATAATTTTCCCGCTGCCTTTTTTTTTTTTTTTTTTTTTTTAATTTATTTTTGGCTGTGTTGGGTCTTTGTTTCTGTGCGAGGACTTTCTCTAGTTGTGGCGAGCGGGGGGGACCACTCTTCATCGCGGTGCGCGGACCTCTCACTGTCGCGGCCTCTCTTGTTGCGGAGCACAGGCTCCAGACGCGCAGGCTCAGTAGTTGTGGCTCACGGGCCCAGTTGCTCCGCAGCATGCGGGATCTTCCCAGACCAGGGCTCGAACCCGTGTCCCCTGCATTGGCAGGCGGATTCTCAACCACTGCGCCACCAGGGAAGCCCTCCCGCTGCCCTTTGAGTTACTGAAGGACCAAGGCCCATTGAGGGATCGTGAGCTACCAGGCTGGTTCGCAGGGAGCCCTCTGTCCTCCAGGGTCGAGCCAGATGAATGGAACCATGGGGCAGGGACTACCAGCCAGCTCTGTTTTCCCACTTCTCTGGGCGGTGGCAGCTCTTGGACACAATTACATCCTGATTCCATCCTTGGCAGGAGAGAAAGTATGTCGGTGTCCCAGGTGAGCTGATAAGGAAATAAAAACAAGGGGGGACTCTGAGGACATTCCATGTTCCTCCATGATGATGGTGAAAGAATAAGGGCAGTATTGTCAGGAGATGAATGAGAACCATGAACTCATAAACTCCACGGGATTGCAACATGAAGAACCAGGGAATCGCTGTTTTGTAACTTTGTCCCCTGGTTTCAAAGGTCAGAAATACATCACTGAGGAAATAGCACAGTGGGGTCAACTCATGGGGTCGATGTGAACGGGCTGTCAGGCCTCTGCTTGCCACCCAGATTCGGTCCAGGTGCAGCTACCATGAGCAGGCAGTACAGGGTTACAGGACCATCTCAGCAGCTGGAAGGTGCCACAGCCAAGGGGAAGGGATAGGATCTTCCACAGACTCTCCTGAAGAAGGAGGAAGGTCTAGTCCTTCCAAGACTGGAAACCAGCCAGGGCCTCCCACTCGGCTGCCGCCAGGATCCTCTCATCGCACAGAGGGGTCAGAGTCCCTAGGTATGACGTAGAAATGTGTGAAACTGAACATGTGCCCATCAGGAAAATTTGGTTCAAGGATCAGACATAAGACCAGAAAAGTCACAAAGTATACCACATAAGAAGACCCATTCAGAGTTCTCAAAGTCAGCATTTAAAACTTCTGCTATCTGCAGAGTTTTATCGTAAGCTCTATTAGGACATATCAGGAGGTACAGCTGAAATGTTCTCGGAGGAACAAAAGTTTTTCTTATTTAGTCAAAACACAGAAGCTCCCATAATGTATTCGTTCCCTGTGGCTGCTATAACAAAAGTATCACAAACCAGTTTGTTTAAAACCACAGAAATGTATTCTCTCACATTGCTGGAGGCTGGAAGTCCAAAATCCAGGTGTCAGCAGCGCCACGCTCTCTCCGAAGGCTCTAGGGGAGACTCTGTCCCAAGCCTTTCTCTTAGCTTCTGGTGTTGCCAGCATGCCTTGGCTTGTGGACATATCACTCCAGTCTCTGCGTTCATCATCACATGGCCATCATCTTCCCTCTGTGTATTGCTGTCGTCTTATCAGGACACTGGTCATATGGGATTCAGAACCGACCCTACTCCAGGGTGACCTCATCTTCCCTCTTCTCATCTGCAGCAAGCCCATTTCCAGATAAGGTCACCTTCTAGGATTATGGAAAGGACAGTAGTTTTGGGAGAACACTGTTTAACCCAGTACACATGGTAATAGAAAATATTCTCTCTGAAATATGTGTGTTATTTGTCCATAACTTTAGTTAGGAAATATTCTTACTGTGCAAAGATGGTTCCATTGTGGCCTGCGTCCTCAGCTTAGATGCTACATTTAGTAACTAGTGTCTTCCCCCCAGCAAGACAGATGGACTTTCAAGTCATAGCTCTAATCAGTTCTGAACAGCAATCTATTAATAATAGAATTGGTCTGTAAACACCCCCCCCCCATGTATAATAGTAGGTGAATCAGAAATGTTCACAGTGATGTCATAGACATGGGTAATTTACCTCAATTAGTTCTAAAAATAATGGTCAGACTCTGTTGATACTGTGTTACGGATCTGTGGATAAAGTTTCCAGGCAGTCTTTAACTATGAATAGTGTTTATTTTTTTTAATAGCTGTCTCTTCTGTGTGTGTTCATTCTAAAATTATAAGACTGGAAAAAATAAGTCACCTAACACTTCCGTGGAGAGTTGTTAGGTAATATCTGACAGAATTTAAAATACACATAATATTTTACCAGCGTCCTGCTTCTAGAAATTTCTTATGGATATTCTCATGTATTCTCAGGATAAGAATAAGGCATGTACAACCTAAATATCAACGGAGGAAAAAATTTGCATTCTGTACCTAGTTTTGCAGCCTAACTTCACACTTACCGTGATCAGAAAGCTGTTTTTCTAGTGGCGATTTAACATCTAAGAGTAAAAAAACTTTGGGTCTAAAATTTTGGATCTCTAACTTAATTGCCTCCAAACAAACTCTCCCAAAGACCAGAAGATTGGTTTTTAGTTGTTGTTTTTTTTTTTCAATTTAGTGACACTTGTGTGCCTTTGGCATTGTTTTCTCCTATGAAACACACGACATTATCAGGGCAGATGCTAATATGCTTGTTTCTCTTGCCTGCTTGGAGCGTGTCACTTGCCGTGGTGGGAAGGTGACGTCCAGGAGGCTGAGAGCCGCTTCCCCTCACGTTCTCTCCTATTTCCTTTTAGAGCAGCTCTGAGGAAAGGTCTTTCTTTACCCTGAGAATATGTTTGTTTATTCACTCTCAGCAGTCATAGCATTTAGAGTCAGCCTCATTCTAAGTTCAGAATACAGGGTGTTCTTCTAGAAAACGAGAATGTCCAGGTGTAGATACAGGAAATCCCTGGAGAGCAAGGATTGCCTTCCTTAACCCTGAGTAACTGATCTGCCTACACCTGAGGCAGAACTTAGGCCTGTCCCTGGACCTTTCTGTTTTGCGTGGCAGCTTACTACGTACTAACTCTGTCGCACCCTCTGGCCTGGCTGCCCTTTCCCTGCAATAGAGGAATAAACAACTTCTGACCATGTCCCGAGGGGGTTGGGTCCTGGGGCCCCTAGAGGTGATTTCTTTCTGAAGAAGAACGGGAATGGCGATCAATGATTCACATCTGTGGTTATGGAAACAAGATGCTAAAAGTTGTAGGTGATTTATAAAACCATCAGAAGCGGTCATTACGGGCCTCTTAAGCCTGTGATTTTAGACAGTCATGTGTAGAAACCTTTTTAAAAGGTAGGAGGATATCTGTAACCTACAATAGGTCGAGTACTACAAATGCTCTTGACTGTTACGGGTTTAATTATGTCACCCCCGAATTCATATACTGAAGTCGTAACCCCCGGTACCTGAGAATGTGACTTTATGTAGAAATAGGGTCATCACAGATGGAATCAGTTCAGATGAGGTCATGCTGGAGGAGGTGGCCCGAATCCAGTGTGACTGGTGTCCTTGTAAGAGGGGAGATTTGGACCCAGACGCACCTAAGGGGAGAAGACCAAGTGAAGATGAAGGCAGAGATCGGGTGATGCTAATACAAGCCAAAGAACATCAAAGATGGCCAGCAACCCACTGGAAGCTGGGCGATAGGCAGCGAACAGATTCTCCCTCACAGCCTTAGGAGGAACAGCTCTGCCCACACCTGATCTCAGCCTTCCAGCCTCCAGAACTGCGAGACGCTGCATTTCCATCGTTTTAAGCCTCTCTGTTCATGGTACAATGTTGTGGCAGCCCCAGGAAACGAAGGCACTGACCCAGGGCTGCCTTCCTCGGCCCTGACCAGGGGGCCCCTGGCTGAGAGAAGGAGGTAGTTTCAAGAAAGATGAAGGCCTGGCCGTCAGACACACACAGGACCAGTCCTGGCTGCTGGGCGGCTCAAGATGCCACGAGGCAGCTCACTGCACCCACAGGCAGCGAGGGAAGACTAGCCAAAAAGGGCAACACCGAAACAACAGGGGCCGATGACGGCAGCATGGTGGTGAGGGACCCCGTGGCCGAGGAGCCAGTGCCAGGCTGCAGCCAGACGGTTTCACACCTCACATCTGTCTCCTCTGGGGCTGGACAGAGAGCCCCAGGCCCCGGCATCTGGGCTCACGCCTCGGGCTGTGTGGATACAAGGTCGCCAGCGCCCCAGGCTGAGCCCCTGCCATGGCCTTGTGCCAGGGTCGCGTCATAAAACCTACACTGTCCCATTAACACTGGCTTCCCCATATTTATTTATTTATTTTTTTTTTAATATTTATTTATTTATTTATTTTTGGCTGTGTTGGGTCTTCGTTTGTGCGCGAGGGCTTTCTGTAGTTGCGGCGAGCGGGGGCCACTCTTCATCGCGGTGCGCGGGCCTCTCACTATCGCGGCCTCTCTTGTTGCGGAGCACAGGCTCCAGACGCGCAGGCTCAGTAGTTGTGGCTCACGGGCCCAGTTACCCCGCGGCATGTGGGATCTTCCCAGACCGGGGCTCGAACCCGTGTGCCCTGCATTGGCAGGCAGACTCTCAACCACTGCACCACCAGGGAAGTCCCTTCCCCATATTTCTAAAGCAGCTCCATGTTCTTCGGGTTTAGTTGAAATTCCTAGTTCTCAAAGGCCTGATAACTCATTTGCTTTTAGCAGCAGTGCCGGCAGGACAGCCAGGAGCTTGATTAAATGGCTTTAGGAAAACCATACATCAGTATGTTCTGTGTTTATATAGCTATTTGTCAATGTATCAAAGGAAAAATAGATTCTCTCTTAGTGGGGAAGGAGGTAGTTGTGGAAAAGAGGCTATTTCTATAAAAACACGTGAAGGGTGGGCAGGGCCAGTGCCCATCGATGTGCAGGCTGCGCCCTGCCTGGGGGCCCCGCAGGAGGGCCCGGGGCTAGAAGGCACCGCCCAGGCCACCAAGCCGCTCTCCACTCGCAAGCCTTGCCTCCCGGGCAGGATCCTGCCGGAAAGATCACAATTTTCTAAAGCACACAAAACTGCCATGCGGAGGAGCAGGGACCCTGAGGTGGGAAATGTGGCCAGACATTCCAGGAAGGAAAAAAATCATCAAGTCAGGCAAGAAACAGCCTCAGGAAGAGCCACTCTGGAAACTAGGGCCTTGGGTGACAGGCGCAGAGCCTGTTCTGTAACTAGCCTGACTTCTGTGGGAAAAGCCCACTGAAGGAGAGAAAACCCGTTTCACTTCTTGATCAAAGCTGATCAATTTTGGAAAAAAAATCAAAGCAGGGGTGCAACACCAGGCCCCCCGCCTCTCCCGCCACCAAGTCTCAGCTCAGCTGCAGTTACGCCTGGTGCATGTCCTGCTGGGCTCTTTTTGAAATGGCACACGCTTTATTTTCTCAAAAAAAAAAAAAGAAGAAAAGGTGGGGGGGATCATATGATATGTGAGGCTCTGAAACACTTTCCAGAAGTCAGAACAGCTGGCTGTGTCTGGGGTGATTGTAAAGAGGCTAAAGGGATCTAAGCTGGGAGAGAGGAGTGGGGAGACCGAGGGGGGCGTGTGTGTGTGGGGGGAGGCGCTAACTGCCCTAATGCTGCCAGGAGCCATGAAGGAGCCCGGAGGGAGGGAGAAGTAGGAGGCCTGGCTGGACTGCTGGGGTGGAGGATGACAGAAGTCAGGTCCCCAGGGGAGGCCTGGCCTTGCAGGTAGCAGAACCAGCGAGGTTTGAGGGCAGTCCTGAGAGCCTCCACCCGGGACGCTCAGGTCAGTGGGGTGGGCAGGGGACGGGAAGGTGAGGCAAGGCGTCTTGTTTGTCACCATTGTGCTGGTGAATGGAGGGCAGAGCTCAGAAAGAGGGAATGAAGAGCCGAGGCCAGAATCACATCACAGGAGCTGATCGCCCAGACGTGAGCAAGGCTTAGCGCTCCCTGTGCCCCAGCCCCTCCTGTGTGGCTCCCTGGCTCTGCTCCGGGGCGGGGCGGCGAGTGGCTCCCAAACTGTATCCCCGGCACAGACAGCCGGCCCCACCCTCTGAGGTTTTGATTCCATGGGTCTGGGCTGGACCTGAGAGTTTGCATTTCCATGGAGTTCCCAGGAGCTGCTTCTGCTGGTGCAGGGACCACATGTGGAGAACCGCTGTGCCGGAGAATTTTTGAATGTTCCTTTAACCCCTGCAGCCGCTCACAGAGTCACGCCCTATACTGCTGCCGATTTGAAAACAGCTTGACTGAAAGTCAGTGCTTGCCACTGTGGCTTGTGTTTGGGAAGTCTGACTTTTCTCTGTCCACAACTTCCTCATCCCATGACCTAATTTCCCCAGGTGACATCATAAGGACCTTCTGATTTTGGTCAATGAGAGCAACCCTGGAGGGGACGGCCTCTTTCTTCAAGGGCCACCTCTCACCCCTGCCAGGGCTCCCCATGGCAAATTCTTGTCCCTATTTTAAAGTCAGTCCATTCCAAACATCCATCCACACTACCCAGATGTCTTCATGGGATGCAGTAAATAACAAACTTCATCTTATTAATGTAGCTTCGATCTTATTAGCCAAGCTGCAAAGAAGGTGTTAGCATTTCTAGATGAAGAAATGGAGGGCCAGTGGTTGAGTGTTTTGACCAGAGCCTCATGGCTGGGAAGAATGTCTCCAAGCTGATTCCAAAGTCCCATGTCCTTCCATCTACTAACTGCGGGGGTAATATTGTGAGAGGAGTTCTCACCTTAACTCAGAAACTACTTCTGCTAAGAGTGAGGCTAAGTATATTCTAGCAGGAGCATTGTGTCCCCTGGGGTCTCATGTGACCGACTTTGTGAGGCATATGCACAGCCTAAAAGAGCCATAATCAAGGAAACTCGTTTTACTCCTGGTTTATGAAACCATTTTCAGACCCCCTTATTCCCGGTAGCCACCCTGTAAGGCAGCATCCCCACTTTAGAGATGGGTAATGAAGAGTCAGAAACCTGCAGAAGGCAGCTGAGCAAGTACAGATTCTGCCAAATCCATCAAAAAGGCAGGTGCCTGGTATGGACTCCTAAGCCCTCAGGTAGAAAATGTAGCTCAGGAAAACAAATGATAAAAGGACATGTCGCTGACAAATAAAACTTGCTAGGAGGTTTGAGTCTTACATCTATGTCAATAGTGATGAAACCTACATCTACAGAGCTTGAGGCAAACCCATGTGTATTAGCCTCCCATGGCTGCTGTAACAAATCACCACAAACTTAGTGGCTTAAAACAACACAAAATTATTATCTTAAAGCTCTGGAGGTCAGAAGTCTGACATGGGTTTCACTGGGGCAAAATCAAGGTGTTGGCAGGGCTGATTCCTTCTGGAGGCTCAAGGGACAGAATCCATTTCCTTGTCCTTTCAGCTTCTACAGGTCACCACATTCCTTGGCTCCTGGTGGCCTTCCAGCAATTGCTGTCACCCCAACTTCTGCTTCTGTCTTCATATCTCCTCCTTTGACTCTCTTAATGACACTTTTGATTGTGCTGAGGCCACCCAGATAATCCAGGATAAACACCCCATCTCAAGGTCTTTGAATGAATCACACCTACAAAGTCCCTTTTGCCGTGGAGGGTAACAGATCCACAAGCCCTGGGGATTGGGACGTGGACATATTTGGGGTACCACTGTTCTGCCACCCACACCATGCGACTTCAGAAATGTCATCCCCAACACATCATGCAGTACTTACATCTTTCCCTCAATTTCCCTCCCGGCGATGATAGGGAATACTTTTCTCTCTGCATGCAGGTGCGAGCTTCTCTGTTAGATCCAGCAAAGACACCTCTTCCTTCCCTTCCCAAGTCTAAATCCTAGAAAAGCACTCTTTACGCCCATCATGTTGCTGAGGGAGTTATCAGTTTCTAGGTAGGTAATAAAACATTAAAGTTAGGATTTCCATCCCTAAATGGTTCAAAATATGGAATGTGCTTCATTAAATAGTAGGAAATAGTCACCTTAATGGAGAGATTCCATCAACTAGTGGGGAGCAATAGTGTGTCTTTCTTGTTTTTTCCTGCTGTCCTCACAAGTCAGTAATCACAGAGGTGTATAATGTACACTTATTTTACTAAATTCTTTAGCCAAAAGAGCGACAAAAGCACTGCTAGGCTTAGAATAACAGTAACAGCCAGCATTGATTCCACGGTTACTATATGCCGGGACTGGCTAAGCTGTTTTACTCTGATCAGTAGTTAAGACCAAGTGACCCATGAAGGGTGCTAGAAACGTCGGACCACTCAAGTATTCCGATCAGATTTACTATCAGGATATCAACAATAGACCCAACTCTACCAAAGTAAACAGAATCTTGTGACAGTTGACATTTGAGTTCAGACTTAAGGCTCAACGTAACCCCCCCACTTCCGCACTTAGCTTCCTCAGACAGCAATCCTGAGAGGACACGGGTGTATTAAGAAATGCTGACTGCAGTATTACATCCAGTAAGTAGCTCTGAATTCTGAATAAAAGAAGAGCTTAGCAACCTCTGCCCCACGGCAATAAAAGTGGTTCTTTGGAACACACAGCTTTCAGAAAAGAAAAAACTTCCTGAGCCATGAGTGGGTACTAAATCTCAGATTTTCACTTGAGTGAGTTCAGGAATTTCATTTTCCATCATGTAGTTCTGGGTGCGACGGTTGTTGTAACAAGGTTTAAGATCTCTTTGCTGTAACCCTATTCATGTTTGAGCTAAACAAAACCTTTGCCATTATTATTTAGCAAATAATTGGTGCTAAGTAATATTTAGCCAAAAAATTACAGGTGCTACCCTGGCCAGGTGAAGTCTTTCCCTGCAAACCAAAATTCTGAGAAACATGTGAAAGAGATGATTGCAGCAAAGCTCCAGGCTGTCTCTGTTGAGTCTGGATTTTCATACCTTCCTCCTGCTTTTCTCTAGAAGGCCCATTGCAAGAACCAACCTGAGCCGTTGTGTGGACGATACTCATTGCTTTGTCTGGTCTTTGGGAGACAGCGGTAAGGCTCAATTATCTGAAGTCTAAGTAGGCGGAGCGTCGTATGGTCCTGCTAGATCCTCAAGAAGACGGAGCAAAGAAACAGGCTTCCAATACTGACAACAGGCTTGTCCTGTAGAACTTTGCAAAAGCGCCTTCATGGCAGGTCCTTTTATTTCACAGCAGAGTGGCTGTCTCCCCACTCTGGTGATGAAACATGGCAACATGTAGAGTCTGGTGATGAAACGTGGCTTGTTTGTCCACGATGGTCCCACCAGGAAACCGATGGCATACTCAAAATAGGGGCGTTTATTCACAGAAAGACATTTAGACGGGTGGGGGGCAGGGCACCGTAAGTGATGGTGCAGGTACCCGGCGTATCGGCCTTACTGTTACCACCTGTAGGAAGTGGTACAAAACCGGGGTGGAAACCTGGAAGGAGAGTCGTGTGGAGAGAGAGAGGGCCGACCTCGGAGGCGCAGTGGCTGACACTTGAGGGTTCAGCCATCTGAGGTGGCCTGGGCAAAGCCTCAGGGAGAGGAACACCCTGACCCTCTGACCTCCTGCCACGGTTCCCCACTGGCCAAACTCTATGGGGATTGGGAAGACATGGGGACACTGATAAAACCCACCAGGTCAGCCTCACCGACAGAAGGAGGCTAACGGGGCAGATGGAACTGCTAAGTGGCAGAGCCAGGATATGAACACGGTACTTGATGACCGATGTGGCTGGTTCTTTGGAATACGTATTCATTCAACAAACATTTAATTTGCACTCTGGAAAGCACCGTGTGAGGGGCTGAGGATTCTGACGTGGTAGCATCTCCCACTGAAGGACCCATCGAGCCCTGGTCTGGGGCTTTCCACGTGGAACTCTTACAGCCATCCTAGAAGGTGGGTGGCGTTATCTTCATCTGATAGGCAGGCTGTCCACAGGGGAGGTGGGCTTGCCCAGGGTCACGGGGGGTCAGGACTGAGATCCCATTACCCATCTGACCCCATGCCCGCATTCTTCACATGTTGCCCCTGAGAGCAGCCCCTTCCCACAAGGAAGTCTAACTGGGGAGAAAACCAGTCTATTAGTGGTGAAGAACCTCCTTCCAGAATTTTAATATTTCCCACCTTAGGACAAGGACTAAAATAGCATCACTGCTCTTAAGTGGGCAAGAGTGGGAGACTGGTGTGGGGCCTGAGGCCGTGTTGAGCTGGGGAAGTGCGGATACCCACAGCCCAGCGTGAGCGGCTTCAGGAAGGAAGACCCCGGCCCACAGGATGAAGGGGGGCCTGGAGGACCACGCGGTCCAGGCCCAGAAGGGAGTTCCTCAGGCAGAGCTGCAGTGTTGTTTCTTGTGGGATGGGGCCCTGGACTTGCACATGATGAAAACACAAGGTGGCAGGTCCGAGAGGAAAGGCCCAGAACGAGGAAGGTGTAAGAGCTGGCGCTGGGGGCCGTGGTGGAGACGCCAGCGTGCTGTCGGCTTCTGTATCTGGTTGCCTCCACCCCCCCGCCTCCGACCCCGGGACATAGGGCACAGGAGGGTCTCTCTGGTGCTCGGGGACAGGGCAGGGATAAAACTTACTTACGTAGATCGGTCAGGCAACTCGACCTCGCAGCCTGCGTGTGATTCTCCGAGTGTGGTCCCTGGGCCAGCAGCACTGACATCCCCTTGGAACTTGTTAGAAAAGCAAGCTCGAGGGACCACGCCAGGCCTACAGGGACCGCAGCTCTGGGCGTGGGGGCCAGAAGGCTGCTCCCCCTAAGCCCTGGGGCTGGTTCTGAGGCAGCCTCCAGTCTGCGAACCATTGCTGTGGGATCCGTAACTCCGCGGGGGACTCTAAGCTGTGGTCAGTGGGGCTGGAGGAGGAGCGGCAGGAGAGGGGTGGGCGCGTGGAACAGCCTGTGACAGACCCTGATAAATACGGGCCAAGGTGTTGGTATCGGGAGCAGCGCAGGTGACACTGAAGTCAGCTCCGGCCAAAATTCAGCGGAGACAGAAAAGCAGGGGCTGCAACAGAGGGGATGAAGGGTACAGCTAGGATTTAGAAGGCGGTCAGGGGCACCCGGTTTGTACCAACTCACTTGGATTCTCACCCATTTTCTTCCTGTTCTCCTAATTCACTTTTCTGACGCAAAGACGCTGGGGACGTGGGGATGGAGACCACGTGGTTCTTCCAGCAGAGGAGAGGCGGCCACAGAAACTGCTCGTTATCGCCCTCTGGTAACGAGGGGAGGTCAGAGGCGGCTTCGAGAAGGGCACGTTAAAAGAAGGCTTCCTGGCAAAGCGGTCGCTGTCTTGTTGAGGACTTTAGGCGGGTGCGCGTGGCGTGTCCCAGGAGCCTTGTGTGCCGGGGCCGGGCGGGAGGAAGGGCGGCCCGGGGAACAGGACGGACGTCGGACCTCACTGTGTAGCAGGCACTCTTAAGCGTTTTCTATTTAACCCCCATCCAAACCCTCTGACCTTGTGGGACGGTGAAGTTTGGATTCTATCCTGTGGGTGTTGCGCAGCCTTTTTAAGTCTTTTAAGGAGGAAATGGTTTCGGCAGATTCTCTGAGCCTCTGGCTCTCCATCCTGACCACACACGAGAGTTGCCCAAGCAGGTGATTGAAAGAAAATGCAGTCACCAGCCCAACCCGACTCGGAGAAGCGGCCCAGGCCTGGGACTGGGATGGTGGACAGGGCCGGAGGGTCTGGACAACACACCCGACGGCCTGACCGACACGGAGAGTCTGAGCTTAACTCAGCCAAAAGCATTTTAAGTACTCGACTTTAACGGTGGCATTTTGTTTTCTTTCAGGAATGTCCGTACAGCAGGTGAGTATCCTTTCTACTTCTCCACGTAGCTTCATGATGTAAACTTTACAACCTGTTTTGCCCGTAAATGTTCACAGCTGTGCTTTATTCGCTTAACAAATGCACCTCATGCATTTCACACCAATGAGGGGACCATCCTGAGTTCCTGTGTGACATTTCTTCTCTTTAGGAAATGCTGTGTACAGGCATACCTCGTTTTATTGTGCTTCCCAGAGACTGTGTTTCTGTACAGATTGAAGGTTTGTGGCAACCCTGTGTTGTCAGATGATGGTTAGCATTTTTCAGCAACAAAGCATTCTTAAATTAAGGTATGTACCTTATTTTTTTAGACATAATGCTATTGCACACTTAACAGACCACAGTATAGTGTAAATGTAACTTTCATATGCACTGGGAAACCCAAAACTTTGTATGACTTGTTTTATTGCAATTATTGCTTTATTGTGATGGTCTGGAACCAAACCCACAATATCTCTGAGGTCTGCCTGTCTAGCTTTTCTCAGACTAACAGTAAAACTATAAAACAAGAAAATCTTCATTTCATTGTTGTCTCTATGTAGAGTGTAAGGGAATAAAACTTTTTGTGTGTGTGTGTGTGTGTGTGTGTGTGTGTTTATCATTTTATTTGTGTTTATTTTCTTTTTTTTAACATCTTTATTGGCGTATAATTGCTTTACAATGGTGTGTTAGTTTCTGCTTTATAACAAAGTGAGTCAGTTATACATATACATATGTTCCCATAGCTCTTCCCTCTTGCATCTCCCTCCCTCCCACCCTCCCTATCCCACCCCTCTAGGTGGTCACACAGCACCGAGCTGATCTCCCTGTGCTATGCGGTTGCTTCCCACTAGCTATCTATTTTACGTTTGGTAGTGTATATATGTCCATGCCACTCTCTCACTTTGTCACAGCTTACCCTTCCCCCTCCCCATATCCTCAAGTCCATTCTCTAGTAGGTCTGTGTCTTTATTCCCATCTTGCTACTAGGTTCTTCATGACCTTTTTTTTTTCCCCTTAGATTCCATATATATGTGTTAGCATACTGTATTTGTTTTTCTCTTTCTGACTTACTTCACTCTGTATGACAGACTCTAACTCCATCCACCTCACTAAAACTTTTTAATTCTTGATTCCACCTCTGGAGTGCCTCTGATAAGTTACCAAACACGCATCCGCTACTTTCCGTGCCGTTAGCCCTCGTTGGCGAACATGGACCAGCAAGGAGTTTGTTTCAAACGCAAACTGTTTCTCTTTGCCAGAATTGCTTTGGTTATCCCTTGAGCATCTTCTTCATCGTGATCAATGAGTTCTGTGAAAGATTTTCCTACTATGGAATGAGAGGTAACTCTTCAACACTCTCCCCGCCCCCCCGTCAGTGAAGAGCCTGAGTCACCGTAGCCACTGCTAACTTTGTTGCCCTCTCCTCCTCCACCACCCTCGGCAAAAAGCGATCCTGATTCTGTACTTTCAACGTTTCCTCGGCTGGAACGACAATGTGGGCACCGCCATCTATCACACGTTTGTGGCTCTTTGCTACATGACGCCCGTTCTCGGAGCTCTCATTGCCGACTCCTGGCTGGGGAAGTTCAAGTGAGTCGCAGCAGCTTTCTTGTTAACGAGCAAGCCAACAAGTAATGATAAGCTTTGGGGTTTGGGAGGGTGGGCTAGGGGAACGAAGAATCAGGGAATGTAAAACTCTCAGGAGAGAGTCCCAGGCCCTGTTTCCACTCATCCTCGTATTGCCAGAGTTCAGCACAGTGCCTGGCATTCGGCAGGGTGATTGCAAGTAGCATCGGTAGGAATATTTTTTTCCTCCTCTAAACACTTATAACATCTTTGTCGCATCTTGAAATAATAGTAGGGATAGCATCTGTTGTTAATGATGCGTGAGAAATTAAGGGCTGGGAGAACAAAAAATCTCCCTCAAAACAACGCAGCTGCTGAAAGGCTCAAACTGCTGGACCACAAGCACAGGGTGCTCAACCAGTCCTGCAGGAAGAGCTCCAGGAGTGGGCTCGATGCGGGGGCAGGGGGTGAGTCATTGGGACATTTCCTTGGACTTAACACAGAAGGAAGTAAAGGCTCTTCCAGGTCAAATGCATGACATGGGCAGAGGCAGGAATATTCACTATCTCAAAATTACTCAGTATAATTCAAAAGTAACCAATGGACCACTCCTGCCCAAATATTGTTACCAGGTGCAAGATAAATCTCTCTGACTGTTTAAAGATACAGGTCCTCATTTCAGCAGTTAGGTAACAATAGACACTGAGTCTTTCAAATAGTTGAAAGAAAGAACAGATCTTCTGCCTCCCCAGGTTCCCGCAGCCAAAACTTTGCTCAGTGCTTACATGCTGAGGACCGAATTCTTCAGCAGGCAGCCTTGTAAAGGTTTATCAGGTTATCGTCCCAGTTTGAGAAACAAGGAGAATCGTGACTGGGCTTTTGAAAGTTGGAAGCAGAGGCCTTTTTGCACTGGCGTAGGAAGTGTATGGCTTTTGTACAATTAACTTGGATTCTCTTGACCTCTTTTTACACAGGACAATTGTGTCGCTGTCCATTGTCTACACCATTGGACAAGTAGTCATCGCTGTGAGCTCAATTAATGACCTCACGGACTTCAACCACGATGGAATCCCTGACAACATTTCTGTGCACGTGTGAGTTGATGTTAACTGCGGCCCTACCCCATCCTCTCACTAGTTGCTTGTTTGGTGCTCTAATTTAAAAAAAAATTTTTTTTTTATTGAAGTGTAGTTGATTTACAATGTGTTAGTTTCTGATGTGCAGCAAAGTGACTCAGTTATACATATATATATTCTTTTTCATATTCTTTTCCATTATGGTTTATTACAAGATATTGAATATAGTTCTCTGTGCTGTACAGTAGGACCTTGTTGTTTATCTATTTTATGTATAGTAGTTGGTATCTGCTGATCCCAAACTCCTAATTTATCCCTCCCCCCTTTGGTGCTCTAATTTTTAATCGTTTTCCTTGAACCTTCACCATAAGTGTAAGGAAACCTTTCCTCCCTCATCAGTGCAGAGAAAGGTGTTTAACTGACTCAGAGTTGGGTCCTCAGTATGTCACCATCCTAACAGTTGTCTGGAGTCATTGCTCACTTGAAGGCTTGGTGTCTTGGGTGCATCTCCCATGAGGCATGGTCAGTGCACAGGATGTTTGTATTAATCTCGATCTTCCCTAGAGGGACATTAACTCCCACAGACCTTGATCCTCAATTGCCCCAGGTTTCCTCAAGACTCTGTACCTTTGATTTTCTGTCTTGTACCACATTTCTGCTCATTTTTCAGTAATTCAGTTTCATAAATATTTTTTCTAGCCCTATGTTCTGCTTTCTTGATGAACAGTGCTATTGACAACTGCTTCTCTGTGAGATGAATTTCCCTTCATGGCAGTCTGGCTTAGCAGACAAGTTGTAAAGATTTATTTCGTTTCCTGTTCTTTTGCTTCGATTCCTCGATCTATGAGTAAACCATCTAATGGGTTGGGAAAATATTATTGAAATTCAAATTAGTATCTGCAGTATCTGTGTTTCTGGTTTGTTAGTCAGTCAGATTGCCATCCAGGCTAGGTCCCTGGATGTGAACCCGTGGTGCCCCCAGGGAACTGTGTAGGTGGAGGGGAGTGGGTATAAGTAGGGTATAATCCACAGCTCAGATTTCCAGGATCTGAGTCCCACAGAGGAGCTGTAGGACCTAGGCCAACTTATCTCCTCCACACCTCAATTTTCTAATCTGCAATATCAATTAAGAACATGGACTTTGGAGCCAGACTGTATGGGTTCAAGTTCTGCCTGTGCCTCTTACTACTATTGATCTTCAACAAGTTTCTTAACCTCTGTGCCCAGGTGTCCTCATTTGTAATAGTACCTGCCGGTGCGTTAACCCAGGTAGGGCACCTAGAACACTTCCCGGCAAGCAGTAGGTACTCAGGAAAGCTTAGTGACTTATTTTATTTCATGGGGTGAGTACTGAAACCTGCCTACAAGCCTCACGGGAGTGCATGGTATATAATATTCAATTGGCCACATTTTCGTTGTCCTTTAAGATGCTCAGAGTGACACCACCAAACACAAGTTGTTGTAAGAGACAAGCAAGGTGAAAGAGGTGCTTCTGCCGGTTAATCTAGGAAGATGGGCATGATTTTTTAAAGAATTCTTTCTTTGTGCAGTATCTTCCTTGACTTTATCTGTTTCATAAAATATTTTTGTAGCATTTTAAAACAATATTGGCAATCAAGAAGATATGGAATAAACACTTATAAAACCTGAAATTTGTAGTAACCTATTGTAAATCTAACAAAACTACAAAATGAGGGTTGGTAAATTCTGTGAGTGCTTTCTTCAGTTCAGGAGATAAAACACAGATAACTTGGAAAACACAAAAGTAAATTTAAAAAATACTCTTTAATCCCTTTTATTATTATAAATAATCTTTTTTATTCTAAAAAGTTATAATAATAAACATTTTGCTCTACTTGTTTCAGTCTTCTGTACTTTGTAAACAAGTTAAGATCCTACTACATAACCTGCTATTCTGCTTTGCAATTAAATCATGTTTTCTAATGTCTTTTAATGACTATTATTAGTCTATTATGACTGTACCAGAGACAATGCTTAAAATTTCACTTACCCATTCTTTTTCTTTTTTTTTTTAAAGTGTACACTTTTTTTTAAATAAATTTATTTATTTATTATTTATTTATTATTTTTAGCTGTGTTGGGTCTTCGTTTCTGTGCGAGGGCTTTCTCTAGTTGCGGCGAGCGGGGGCCACTCTTCATAGCGGTGCGCGAGCCTCTCACTATCGCGGCCTCTCTTGTTGCGGAGCACAGGCTCCAGACACGCAGGCTCAGTAGTTGTGGCTCACGGGCTTAGCTGCTCCGCGGCATGTGGGATCTTCCCAGACCAGGGCTCGAACCCGTGTCCCCTGCATTGGCAGGCAGATTCTCAACCACTGCGCCACCAGGGAAGCCCCACTTACCCATTCTTTTGCTAAAAATCATAAGGCTACAAAAGAACTCCATACATAAATCTTTGTTCCGTATTCAAGCCATTTCTTTAAATTTTCTAGATGGTAAATTATTAGATAAAAGTATGAATTTGAAGGCCCTTGAGTTCAAGTTTCATTCAGCTGTCAAGACTGCATTTCTGTGAATTATCTTCTCATACGGGTTGAATCCCTTCTCTGTGTGCCTGGTCCTCTTAGGGAAATTAGGGGAAAGGGAGGCCGATGCTTTTAAGGATCTCACATTTCAGCAATACTCACCTCTTTCCCTAGGGCACTGTCCATGGTTGGCCTGGCCCTGATAGCTCTGGGTACCGGAGGGATAAAGCCTTGTGTGTCTGCATTTGGTGGAGATCAGTTTGAAGAGGGTCAGGTGAGAGCATGCATCTCCACAGAAACCATGTAAGTGATTATAAACACCCAGGAATCAAATTCCACGGTCAAAGTGTATTCTCCATTGGAGGCTGTTCAAGTACACGTGAAAGTAAGACACTGACCAAAGCTAAGTTCAAAGTCAAGTCAGATCATCGGCTACAGTTGATCCGTTACTGTATAGCCAAAGTCATCCTACCTTATCCTTTTTTATTACAGGAAAAGCAAAGAAACAGATTTTTTTCCATCTTTTATTTGGCCATTAATGCTGGAAGTTTGCTGTCTACTATCATCACTCCCATGCTCAGAGGTAAAAAATATCTGAAGTGGACCTTGGTTTTTCTTTTTTTAATTGTGAAGAGAAGTCAGGTGAAAAGGTTGAGTCCTTGTTGGTTTGTCCTGTCCCTCAATTCTCCCACGATGCCTCGGCTGTCACATACATCCTAGAGGATACAGTGAAATCTGGAATGCCAGCTACTTTTCTTTCAAGATTTAACTCCTAATCTTATCTGAATCCCTTATCCCCGTGACCCCTGAAAAATTTAAACCGTCCTTAGCATAACAATCGATTTTTCTAAATTATTGTTAATGCAAAGTCCTTACTCATGGTAAGATATAAGACAAGAGAGGCTGTTTGGAAACCACACCAGGTGGGCCATAGTTGACATTTTTGCCTTCAAGCTTTGCTCCCCAATGATGTTCAGTGAGTCAGGAAGAATTTAGCAGGCAAGGTTTTATTCTTTGCTTTCCCATCATCTCAGTTATTTCTAAAAGAACTGCCCCCAAGGAAGAGAATGGGACAGCATCTATCATCAGCTCATATTTTTGTGCTTGTCAGCACTCCACTGAGGGTTTATGAATTTCCCATGTGGAAGGGAATATTTGGGGACAAATTAGACCAAAACAGGACTGTGGTGTCCACACCTCGAGTCAGAATAAACCATGAAAGAAGATAATTTATGGAGTTTATGTACTTCTGCCTGTAGTAGCGCTTTGAAGATGACACTTAAACCCCATTCCAACTTGCTTTGTATGAAAATTTACTAGCTTTTATTCTTATATTATGTTTTCTCACCCCCTAACCTCCCCTGCCTCCAGGTTCTACTAGAATATGTGCTGTGCATATTTGAATTAGAAAATGTGTAATAGGATAGTTTTTAAGGGAAAATCATGGCTCTCATACAGGTATAACATCAGCATGACAGATTTTATGTAACTTATTAGTTAATGAGGGAACTGGAAAGCTGCTACAATCAGTTCAAATAAGGATTTGACTAACAGAGATTTATGTTCTTTACTGGGTGGGGGGATTATTTTACATTGCTGTGAATAGGAATCATTTGTACAGTAACGAACAGGAAACATTTGCATGACTATAGTTTTCTGCCTAGTTAACTTCTTTCTCTGCAGAACTGTGAAACAGTTGGTCAAAAACAAAGACAAACCCCTTTAGGATCAGATGATTCCTGGAGGCTCCAGAACTCCATTGAAAGGATTTCCAGTAATTTCTGTTGCCCCTTCCAAGAGTCTTAATTTTTTCCCTACCAACCCTAGGATTTCAGAGCTAAAATAGATCTTCAGACAGGAGTTAGGAGACTATGGCCCACAGGCCAAATCCAGAAATCTGGACAAGACCATCCATGTGTGTATTGTCTATGGCTGCTTTCACCTACAGAGGCAGGGCTGAGTAGTTAGGACAGGTCCACAGCCTAAAAGATTTACTCTCTGGCTCTTCACAAAAAAGTTTATTGACCCCTACCCTGGGTCATCTAATTGTTTTCTAATTGGCATGAATTCAGGGACATATAATCCTGATTTTCCAGGGCCCTTTGATTTTACTTTCTGAGTCCCACTTTCTTCACATTATTGTGTCTAGGTCATTTTCATCTCTCCCGCTAAGTAAGTCCACAGAACATGAGGGTTCCCACTGATTTTGGCTTAGCTGGTATCAGACATCTATTTAGTGGCTAAGGTTAGAACCCGCCTCCATCTCCTGCTCTTTCTACTACAAAGCCGTTTGCTCAGCCTTGTAGTAGACATCAGTCTACTGCAATGATGACATCAGTAAGACAAATGGATAAGTCTAGAACATTAAGTGAAAACAATATGTAAGAACCAGTTAGGGATTTACAAAACTGGGAAATAGATGAGTATTACCATTGCCATAATGAATTTTAATCTTGTCATTTCTCCCCAGTTCAAGTATGTGGAATTCACAGTAAACAATCTTGTTACCCATTGGCGTTTGGGGTTCCTGCTGCCCTTATGGCTGTATCTCTGAGTAAGTAGAAATCAGTTGAATTAATACAGTCCTATGATCAGGTCAGGCCCTCATATTAATTGTTGTGACCAGTTTTTAAAAGTTCATGTAACAAATTGTAATAGTAAGTAATACAAAGAATTGCCATCCCATGTTAAACATACTCTGAGAATTCAAAGAAAGTAGAGTTGGCATATTGTTTCAGAGAAAGTAGGATCAAAAAAGAGTCTAGAGGAAAAGGGATCAATTGAGTTGGACATTTAAAGGTTTGAAACTATTTAGGCAGATTAAGAAGAAGGTGATAGAATCTGCTAGACTAGGTGAACCCATGGCTGAAAGCTTTTGTTCTTATCAACATGTGCTCATCTACAACTTGCCTGAAGACATGGCAACCTGGTCCAATTGTCCCTTAAATATTTCCAGTGAACATCTAGTTTTCCATAATGTATCATCTCTAAATGTTTCTACAAGACTGTCTCCCCTCTGGGAGGAATATATGTGTATAGTCATTTGCACATAAGTTCTTGGCATTGGCTTTTTAGGAGGTCTGAAGAAGTTTTCTATAAGGGATAGTCCAGTTTAAAAGATGGTGGGTGTCTTCATTTCCTTGGGCTGCCATAACAAAATATCACAGACTGAGTAGCTTAAACAATAGAAATTTATTAATTGTCTTACAGTTCTGGAGGCTGGAAGTCCAAGATCAATATGTCAGCAGGGCCATACTCCCTCTGAAGGCCCTAGGGAAGAATCTCTTCCAGGCTTCCCTGCTACCTCTAATAGTTCCCTGGCTTGTGGCAGTATAACTTCACTCTGTCCATGGCCTTCCTCCTGTGCGTGCATCTGTGTCCAAATTTCCCCTTTTGATAAGGACACCAGTCATTTTGAAGTAGGACCCACCCTAATGACTTCTTCTTAATTTGATCATCTGCAAAGATTGTATTTCCAAATGAGGTAACATTCTGAGGTCCTGGGGACGGGGACTTCAACATCTTTTGGGGAGAACACAGTTCAATCTACAACAGAAGCAAAAGAAGGAAACAGAACCCAATAACTGTCTCAAGCCTTCATAGCATCTCCTCCCTCTCAGATGAGGTAGCAGTCAGCACTATCACATTCTCTGATTTTTTTTTTTTACCAGTTTTTAATAGTATTGAGTATGCCCTTATTTCATCTCTTTTGCTCATGTTGTAGTAATTTAGCTTTATCCTTACACTTAGGTGAAAGCTCAGGATTCGCCCCCTTTTTAACATCCATTTTCTTCTGTAATTGTTTAAATATTGCCACTCTCCCCTAGAAGGCTCGTATATGCCGTCTCTCCTCTAATTCTGGGTAAAGAGATAGGTTTTCAAAAACTATTGTTTTATGCCAGATGCTGTGTTAAATTGGCATCAGGTAAATTCTCTTTTCGTCTCTATGAGTCATCCTTACATCAAAGATTATGCTTTTTCTTATAATGAATTTGAGAAGAGGCCAAATCCCATGCCTTACCACCATCTCTAGAAGTTCCTATCGGCAACAATGCTATGCTTGAACAAGTTCATTAGTTAATCAGAAGCTTAAAGATTAAAATATTGGTTGGCAAAAAGAGGTAAACTCAAATGGAATACTCAACTGGGTATTCCATGTCTGGATTGAGGGAAATTAGCATTGGGTGAGAATACAAGTAAACTTCTCTTCCTTTAACTATAAAGAACATCTACAATCCAGGCACATACTTGGAGATATGCTTGAGAGTTGGCACTTGTCAAAACTTCAAGCCTT
The DNA here is from genome assembly GCF_028023285.1 of Balaenoptera ricei. Classification (NCBI taxonomy): domain Eukaryota; kingdom Metazoa; phylum Chordata; class Mammalia; order Artiodactyla; family Balaenopteridae; genus Balaenoptera; species Balaenoptera ricei. The sequence goes on along the minus strand of NC_082656.1, from coordinate 72,187,509 downwards.
CTTAAATTGAGGAAAACAAGTAGAAGTCAAACAATTCATCGATGTTTTAAAATTACTGAATTGTGGTATTGGATAATCAGAAATCCCAGCATAGGGATTGTGGTTTTCAGAGTCTCTTGCAGAAAGGCTTTTTTTTCCCCTAAGTTATTTTCACAGTATTATGCATTTTCTAAGAAGGTCCATGGAAGAATGGCCTCATTGAAAGAGAACTTTTAACTTTTTGTAAAACTGTAACTGCACATGCAATTAATGGTAACTGTTTCTGTACCATGACCACAGAATAAATTCTGCCATATGTGATTAACTAGAAGTTTCAACAGATTAATTCCTATTTTTGTCTGAAGATTTAAAAAACAGAAGAAACTTTCTCTTGCTATTGCAGCCAGAAAATTAAAGTTGTGTTCTATGTATTTGTAGAATAATGCATTAATCTGCTTTGTGAAAGCATTTAGCCCTGTAAAGAGGGATAGAACTTGTGCTCAAATAGCTCTACCTAGTGTCTGCAAGCTGCCCCAAGTTCTGGGAAGGAGATAGTATTAGGCTTCAATGTTCGTATATGAGAACACAATATAATATTTCTCAGAAGCTGCTGTGATTATTAGAATCAAAAGCACTTTGGAAACCAGGAGAGAGGGAGGTAAACCCACTCTATGAGTAATCCCGGTATTTCCAAAACAAGGTTGTAACTCAAATAAAAACACATATTCTAGTTCACAGATAGTTCTGTCAAACTCCCTGTTGACTTATCTTCTTTTGCCCTCCCCAGTTGTATTTGTCATTGGCAGTGGAATGTACAAGAATGTCCAGCCCCAGGGTAATGTCATGGCTAAAGTCGCCAGCTGTGTTGGGGTAAGTATTTCAGTATTCCTCTCTCTCAATCACATTTAGTTACCCCAGAGCCTTCTACCTCCTTTAAATTAAAATTCAATGAATCTTTGACTTTCCTTTAGACATTTTGTTCGTGTTCTTTCCTTTTTTGATAAATTGAAGTTTCTTATAAAACTCACCAAATGGAAAAGGACACAAACAGAACTCAAAAAGGGAGGGATGGAAATGGCTATCAAACTTATAAAATAAGATCAGTGGTGAAAGAAAAACAAATCAAAGGGACTCTTTACCTCTCAGAATGACAGACAACATCTGATGTTTGTCAGGGAGCAGTGAAACAAAAATGGAGAGGTCTGGTTTCATAGTGTATATCCAGAGTCTGAAGTGTGGAAAGTGTCAGTAGTCCTACTTGCAGGAACTAAGGCCAAGAAAATAACTTTTAAAAATGAACACAGCTTCACATTAAAAGATTATCAATGTGTGTAATACTTAGAAAAAAATTTATGACAAAAATTGAAGTCCAGCAAGTTGCTGAAAATAGAACAGTGTTTAACTTATAGTACATCTATATCATACTATGCAGCCATCAGAAGTCTTGTTTCCAAGACTACTTCACCAAATAGGAACATGAGGAATATGGTTTCTTCCATGTGCATCTACACGGTATGTGTCCACACAGGCACATTTTAAGGCAGGAAGTAAATATTGAGTGTAGGAATTTTTAAATAATGGAGTCAAATAACTTTATTCTCAAATGTGCTACCCATTTTTTTTTTTTTTTTAGGAATATCTACATTGTATAATCAGGGAGTAATGTGTCACTCATTTATTTTTTTTAAGTGTGGATAATCTTTTGGATGTAAAGGCAGCCTTAAGATAACTTTAGTCACTTACTTTCCCCTTTTCCTGGTGTTACTGTGTTAAACTATACATGTATGCTTTATCAAAGTCAAAATTTCTCCCGCCTCGCTGCTATTCCCTTTTCCTCCTATACTTTCCTCTAACATTGGAACTATTCCCACCAAAAAGCTTTTTCCAGTCTAATAGGAATGATCCAATTCCAGTGATCTCTAAGTTCTTTCTTCCCAGGTAATTGATGACTTAGTCCCAATGCCAAAAGAACAACTTCGAGCTATTTAGTCATGAGAATGATATTGTTATTTCCCAGCATCCTAAGTCATCTCGTAGCTTTGAGTTATTGCTTTTAAGTCACAAAGTCATATGCATGTCCCCAGCTGGCATCACCATTGCCTTCTCCTGCTGTTACATCACTGTGAATGCACTTTGCTTTCCTAAAGGCATCTTACAAAAAAGGAATCTTGGAAGCCTCTGATTTGTAATGGGTAGTGGTAGGTAGGTATGTTTTTTGGATCAGTGTTACCATGTTTTAAAATATGTTCAACTATAATCTTTATTTTCTTCTAATTCTGTTTCTATGTAGTGAGTTGTCCCTCTCCTTCGTGTGACTGTAATACATTATAATAGGCCTTCACCATCCAGTATGGTAGCCACTAGCCACGTGTGGCTATTGAACATTTGAAATGTGGCAAGTGCAACTGGGGAACAGAATTTTAAATTGGATTTCACTTAAATTAATTTAAATTATGTAATTTCTTATACACGTATTTCTATGTAGTGGGTTCTCTTAAATTTCAAAACCAGTACTCAATTCAGTTATTGGACAGCTTTTAAATATGTTTGAAGCAACTTAGGTGTGTAAGTCTAGTTTTTCAAGCATAAATTTTAGGCAATGTAAATACACATCAAACATTTTTGATAAAAATTTAGCATCCAAATTGAAATGTGGCGTAAGCGTGAAGTATACCCTAGATTTTGAAGACTTGGTATGAAAAGAGAATGTAAATTTTTTCATTAATTTTTTAACATTGAGTACATGTTAAGACCATATTTGGGGTTTGTTGGGTTAAATAAAATATATTTAAAATGAATTTCACCTGTTTCCCTTTTACTTGTTAACATGGCTACCAGAAAACTCAAATGGCAAATGTGTCATGTGTTGTATTTCTACTGAACGCTCCTCTCTAGAGAACCCGGAGAGTAAAGTAGTAAGTAACAGCGTGACTTTGTTTATCCCGGCTCAAATGCTCTCAGTTAGTGAGAGGTTTGAAATAAATGCATGTTATGCCTTTAGCATCGTCATTATACTAACGTCTACAATTTTATATTTTGCTTCTCTCGTAAGTCTTCCATTAAAGGGAGTTTCATTGAAATGTGTTGCACTGATAAAGGAATCAGTTCTGTTTTGAAACTTGATTGTTCTTCCTTCCTTCAGTTTGCCATCAAAAATAGGATTAGGCATCGGAGTAAGAGATTTCCCAAGAGGGAACACTGGCTGGACTGGGCTACCGAGAAATACGACGTAAGTGATGATTATTGCTACAGTGGCCCCAGTGATCGTAACACGTATTATTAAATAGGCTACATGGACAGAATTATCAGTCGTATCTTCATAAACTTTGTTAGCATTTTAGATAAGACTCTGTGTGAGAGTGCTTATTTATATTGAAAAGAACTTGAGAAACAATGGATATAATTTATCTGGAAACAATATTACCTCTTCACAGATGTTCCTGTGGAATAATCTGCCATTAGTCATATGTCATTATGACCACATAACTTTAGTTTGAATATGGAAGAGTTAAGTGATGGTGGTGGGATTTACATTTAGTGAATTTACATTTAAATTTGAATAATTTACCTCCTAAAGATGTTTTCACTCTGATTTTCAACACCTTAGGAATTTGGGGTTTTCTAAAGAAACCTGTGATAGGGTTCTTGGACCAATTACTCACCTCCCAGCTTGTCTCTAGATGCAAATATGTCTACGCTGAAAATAGCACCGGCTGAGCGCTCTGGCACAGGTCATGTCTGATTTGTCCCCGCCCTCACTCCAACTGCAGGAGCGGCTGATCTCGCAAATTAAGATGGTTACAAGAGTGATGTTCCTGTATATTCCTCTCCCCATGTTCTGGGCCTTGTTTGATCAGCAGGTAATATGAAACTGTGTTTCTGTACATCTTCATTAACAAAACATTCTTTGGGCATTACCGCATAGCAAGCTGTACTTACTTAGTGTTTAGCTCCTGAAAATGTTCTCTTCCAGTTCCTTTTTTATCTTTCATTTATTTGGTAACTGTTAGATCACCTTGGGTTTCTTTCTTTCTTTTCTTTTTTCTTTTTTTTTTTTAAATGATCTAGATGGTTCTATCCACATTTCTGTGACAAAACAATGAAGAAAAGTAGGCGGGGTCAAGTAAATGAGCCTTGGGAAAGACAAGTATCCAGGACTGCTGCCAGTCAAAGTGAGGATACAGAGCTTCTCTCCTGATACAGCATGTAAAAGCTGTATTGTCTTTTATGGGATCCACAGAATATTTAGACTGAGAGGGACTTGATATCTTCCACACTGAAATGGGATTCTTGGGCTAGAAGCACCATCCAGAAATGTGAAATGCCTGCCAAAGTCATTCTTATCAGAGCAGGAACTAGAACACATCATTGACTTGTCACCCTGCTCTTTCTCCCACAGCTGGAAGATGAGTGCCTAGGAATTTTTCTAAATAGGGTTAGAAAACCCAATGCATGATGCTCAGTAGCCAAAGTAATAAGCTATCCTTTCTTTTAGAAACTGGGGTTTAAGAAGAAATTTACACACATGTATGGTTTTATTGTGCAGGAAGGATTATTAAAAGGGTAAACCATCTCTTGGAAAAAACTGAGTATAGACATTAATCTCCTTATTTGTAAGTATGGAATTTAGACCAACATCTTAAGAACAAGTTTTGCATGTTGGGCGGGGACTGGTTATTAGAATCAGGCTTGCACTAGAAATGCACTGAACACCTTTCATCTGTGTGACTTGGTGTAATCCTTTAACCCTTCTGAAAGGGTAATAACCCAGGACAAGGCTGTGAGGATCAAAAGAGAGAATGTATAGTAAGTAATCAGTGACTGGCTTATATTAAGAACTCAACCGGTAGCATATTTCCTGACTTTCTATGATGTTCTCCTAGTAGAGATGATAGATTATGTTGAAAAATTCACATATCCAGTTCTCCATGGAATATATAACATATACTTGTACAGTCCTGCCTCATCTTTTACAAAATAGGTTGAATATAACTAGGCTGCCCAGGTTTAAATCCATCACTCTCTTTTTTTAATTTTTATTTATTATTTATTTATTATGTTTATTTTTGGCTGTGTTGGGTCTTCGTTTCTGTGTGAGGGCTTTCTCCAGTTGCGGCGAGCGGGGGCCACTCTTCATCGCGGTGCGCGGGCCTGTCACTATCGCGGCCTCTCTTGTTGCGGAGCAGAGGCTCCAGACGCTCAGGCTCAGTAGTTGTGGCTCACGGGCCCAGTTGCTCCGCGGCATGTGGGATCTTCCCAGACCAGGGCTCGAACCCGTGTCCCCTGCATTGGCAGGCAGATTCTCTCAACCACTGCGCCACCAGGGAAGCCCCTCCATCACTCTCTTGATGGAATTACATTTTAGGACAACCTAGGCTGTCAACAATAGGCTCTTTTTTATTTTTTTTTCACATTTGCATTATATCACCATTCTACTTCTTAAAATTTACTTTAATGACAATGATACTCCCTTCTTGTTTTTTTGTTTTTTGTGTTTTTTTTTTAACATAACAGTAGGCTCTTAACAGTAATAATGTTCCTGAAACTTTGATCCCAGTGAACGTAAAATATCCTCAGGGTGTGAAGATGCTTTCACCTTGCAGGTGATGTCAGCTTCCCAGCAAACCTCAGAAATACATTTTTGTCTTTATGAAGGAGAGCTTATCTCATAGTGGTACTCTGTAGGCTCTTCGTGAGTGGTTGGAGTGCTGTATGTTGTTAGCTGAACAGCAGAAATGCAAGTTGTTTCTTCTTACCTACAATCACCATGGAGCTGGGAGAGGAGCCTGTTGTTGAAAAACATCTTTAAACCGCATAGCAATTCTGGACCTCATTCCTGATTTGGAAAAGGCTCCGCACTGACTTATAAAATGTTTAAAACCCACATTCCCAAATGACGCAGTAAACTTATTTGTTTTTAAGGGCTCCAGGTGGACACTGCAAGCAACAACTATGAGTGGGAAAATTGTAAGTCTGGGACCTGGAGCTGTTTTACAGCCCCTGGTCCCTATTCCTTTGCTTTAGCCCCTTTGCCCCCTTTTTGCTTCCCTCTTATAACATTCCAACCCCCCAACTGATCCTCTGTGCGAACTTATCCATGAGATTTTCCGCCTCTTTTTAGGGAATTATGGAAATTCAGCCGGATCAGATGCAGGTAAGAGAAGATATCTAAGTGGCTTTCAGAGCTCAGAGCCGCCACGGAGGCAGTAACAGCTTCTCTCCGCTTCCCCTGCAGACCGTGAACGCCATCCTGATCGTCATCCTGGTTCCCATCATGGACGCCGTGGTGTATCCTCTGATCGCAAAATGCGGCTTCAATTTCACGTAGGTGACCCTCGGGTTGGGGTTCGGACTCCATCTGTCCCGGGGCTTTGCGGATGGGCTGCGCTCCCTCAGCTCCCAGAGCCTCAGGAGAAAGAACGTGTGGCTCCTCTCCCATGACACCACCTATGTGAGGGAGTGTTCAAAGAAATATTTTTGAATCAGATGCCTATGTGCCGACGTTTCTGAAAATTTGCCCTTAAAATAAAAGTGCTATTAATGGCACCCTGAAAAAAGCCTCTCATTAAGGCTCCCTCGTATGTGTAGATGATAGAAATAGTAACTGTGGTCCAAAGTAGTTTCTAGAAATTAAATGTCCAAATGCAAATGAGAAGCTGTAACATTTATCCTCCTTAGTCCTGGTCATGAATAAGAGACAGAGAGACGCTTGGAATCCACGTGTTTTGGGGGGGAGTTGGTTTTGTCTGGGGGAGGTGGGCGGGAGAGGGGTGCTTCCCTTGTGGATTTACCATCAGCTTGCTCCCCTGCGGCTGGCGGAGAGACACCCTGTTGCTTGTCCCGCCAGCTCCTTGAAGAGGATGGTAGTTGGGATGCTGCTGGCTTCCATGGCTTTTGTGGCAGCTGCAATTGTGCAGGTGGAGATCGAGGTGAGTTGCTTTCTGATTCTCCAGTGGCCTTTCTTGGTGGGTCTGGTGGAGCGGCCTTCTCCAGGACCGAGAGGATGAGGGAGGACAGGGACTTGCTGATAAACTAAGTCCTGGGGCTGTGGATGATGTGCTGCAGGGCAAAACAGTCCCTTTCAGTCAGCGTGCCCTGTGGGTCCTTGTCACTGCAAAGGACGCAGCCAGGAATAGGGCCGAAAGGGTGCACTCAATTAGGAGAAAACTTAGATGGCAGTTACACAGGGGCTTCCATTTATAATACAGTGTTTTGTTTTTTTTTTAAGATATAATGTTCTCTTTAAATTTTTATTTATTTATTTATTTATGGCTGTGTTGGGTCTTCGTTTCTGTGCGAGGGCTTTCTCTAGTTGTGGCAAGCGGGGGCCACTCTTCATCACGGTGTGCGGGCCTCTCACTGTCGCGGCCTCTCTTGTTGCGGAGCACAGGCTCTAGACGCGCAGGCTCAGTAGTTGTGGCTCACGGGCCTAGTTGCTCCGCGGCATGTGGGATCTTCCCAGACCAGGGCTCGAACCCGTGTCCCCTGCATTGGCAGGCAGATTCGCAACCACTGGGCCACCAGGGAAGCCCAATAATACAGTTTTTATAAGGGGAGGGAAGTTTGTGGAACTTGTTCTTTTGCTATTTAAACTCCTAGGAGATCTGGTTAAAAGAGGTTCGTCACTCACAAAGTCCTTCAAAAATGTGTAAATTGTGATGGGAAATTGTTCATGGGAAGATGCCTTTTGTATTCTAACATTCCTGATGATGGTTGGTTCCCGAGCTAATCCACACAGGGTGTTATGTAGTATGTAAGATGAGAGGTAAAATCTCTCTCATTCTCTCTGTCTCTCTCTCTCCCCCCATCCCCTCCCCTCCTTTTCCCACCCCTCCACGCCCATGTCTCTCTTTTTCTCTGTCTCTTTCTCTGTTTCTGTCTCTGTCCCTCTCCCTCCCTCCCTCCTTCCCTTCTCTCTCTCTTTTTAAATTTTTAAGTGTGGTAAAATATGTATAACATAAAATTTGCCCTCTTAACCATTTCTACATGTACAGTTTGGTAGCACTAGGTACATGCGTACTGTTGTGACCTCAATCTCTAGAACACTTCTCATCTTGCAAAACTGAAGCCCTGAACCCATTAAACAACAACTCCCCATTTCCCGTCCCCCCAGACCCCCGGCCATGACCATTCCATTTTGTCTCGTTGAATTTGACTGCTCTCTGTACCTCAGATAAGGGGAGTCATACAGTATTTGTCCTTTTGTGTCTGACTTATTTCACTGAGCACGGTGTCACCAAGTTTCATCCAGGTTGTAGCACATGTCGGAATTTCCTTCCTTCTTCAGGCAGAATAATAGTCTGTCATATGGATATACCACATTTTGTTTATCCATTTATCTGTGGATGGACATTTGGATCATTCCACCTCTTGGCTGTGGTCAGTAATGCTGCCTTGAGCTTGGGTGTGCTCACTTTCTCTTGGACATCACTAGCTTTATGGGAAATGAATTGTGGGGCTCAAGTAGACGTGGATTACTTCAGTGACACTGGGATTTGGGAGAAGGCATTGTAAGGAAAGGGCAGAAACCCTGAGCAGGGTGAGAGGCAGGAGGCTCCCAAGCATTGTGAGGGGATATTTAGAGCACCATGTCCAGGGCTGAGGTCTGAGCTTCTAGAGTTACGAGGGAGAGCAGACCTCAGGTGCTACAACAAGATCAACCTTCATTTAGGCGATGGTTACTCGGACCCCTCAGGTATTAGGCTTCATAACCTGGCATCCTTTGACCAGGTCTGCCCTGGAGGTGGCTAGGTAGGACCGAGAGCAGCCTCTTGCTGACTGCTTCCATGTTCTGTCCGAGCATCACTTTCTATGGGCGCCATGAAGTGCAGGATTGGAGGCCTCCTGGGCTTTGTGGTGGGTGCGTCGTGTGCCTCAGCCAGCCCACCTTCCTCGGCCGGGGGAAGAGTGACTCCAGTGCCACGGTTAAGGTCATCTTCAGTATGCACTGAGGACCTCACTGCCAATTCTCTTTTATTTTGCTCAGAAAACTCTTCCCGTCTTCCCCAAAGGAAATGAATTCCAAATTAAAGTATTGAATATAGGAAATGACAGCATGACTATATCTTTTCCTGGAACGACAGTGACAGTTAACCAGACGTCTCCAGTAAGTAGAAGGAAATGCAACTTTCTTTTTCCTCTTCTGACCTGAGTTATCAAAATAGGATTTGGAGAAGCCGATCTTCTTGGTTCTTGTGTAAATCCAAAGATGAGCCCAGAAGTGAAATGTCTTCATCTCTGATCTCATCTTGGCTTCACTCTGGACCAGTGTGCTCTTTACTGTGTCTGTGAATCACCTGGGGAGCTTGTTAAAATGCAGATTTGTGACCAGTGGGTCTGAAATGCTGCATTTTTACAAGCTCTCGGGTGACACTGCCGCTGCCGGTACGTGGAACCACACTTTAAATAGCAAGATTCTGGGTCAACGGTTCTCCACCGGGGCTATCGAAATAACCCCCACAGGGAACACTTGGCAATCTCTGGAGACATTTTTGATGGTCACAGCTGGGAGTGTGCTCTTGGCGGCTCCTATGTAGAAGCCAGAGGCACTGACATGCAGCCTCCTCAACAAAGAATTATCTGCCCCAAATGCCAACAGTGCTGAGACTGAAAAACCCTACTGTGGATGGACGGTCATTGGTCTCGATTAGAGCTTCTCAACCTTAAGTCTGGAGAGCTTTGACAATTCTGACGCCTGCAACCCAACTCCAGAAATTTTGATTTGACTGGTCACATTCCCGGTCAGCCGCCATTGAGAACCACTCCCTTAGATCTTGCCAAACTAATAATCGTGAAGGAAGAAAGAACGTTTGACTCCCGATGCTTGGGAAGTCCCAGCTTTTCCTCAATGCTGTTCTTTGCCCAATGGTAGAAATAATTTCCATAGCACTTATCTTCATAAAATGAAAGTAAAATGCTGGATGAAAATCATAATTCTTGTGGTAATGCTAAACAACTTCAGGATACAGTCCACAGGGGTGGGCTAGGGCGGAGGCTGAGACAAACCAATGCCAGCCCCCATCGAGGCATTTTTGGATGTGTATGAACATGACCTGGGAATGCGAAATAATATGCACGACAGTGTCAGTGCAGAACAAGGCTCTGGTATTAACTGTGATTCCTTTCTCCCCATTATAGAAAAGTGAATTTATGACTTTCAATGCAGACAATCTGACACGTATAAACATTTCTTCTACTGGATCACCAGTCACTCTAGTAACTCATAAGTTTGAGCAGGGCCATCGCCATACCCTTCTAGTCTGGGCCCCAAACAATTACCAAGTGGTAAGTAGCTGTACACCTGCAGCTGACTCTTGACTGTGCTGTTGGAGACACGGCCTTTTAGTGGTGTGACTTTTTTTCCTCCCCATGTAGTATTATATTAGATAATCCTCAATTCTTCCTTCTTCAAGGACACAGTCATTTGACTTCCAGTAAAGGTTTGACTGGCGGATGGGAAGGGTTAATAGTAATTTTACAAACTTTAAAAAGACCTTCTGGGCACGGTATGGTGTATGTGTACACAGGTCACACAGAGTACCTGTGTGCATTCTCAGAGACTTTTTGAGATAAAGTTTTAAATATATCTTTAATGGCATTCATTTAAAAAATTTGCACTGAGTAATTGGGAAATTAGAGCTGTCTCTAAAAAAATAGAGTGAATACATCAGGTAAAAGCAATAGAAATGAATAAAAATGATTTCATGACAAAATATAAGCATCTGGATATTCCATTCAGCATATAAAGAAGCTATGAAGGTGTAGTTGACCTAATGAAGGGGTTGTGGGTATTCTGTAAGGTGAGTTTAAGTGAGCTTCTACAGAACTGCGTTACGGACTTAAGACTTCTTGGTAATGTGTTTAATTAGGGGACTGTTGAGTGGCTTGCCCTAAATTCTTGGAGAGCAGTGTTCTGTGGAACCACTAGAAAGCAAGCATGAAAAGTTGTAGAGGCTCATCTTAACTTCAGGTGAACCAGGGCTGAAGGGTGGAGCCCAGCAAACGTAATCACGGTGCCCTTAGCTCCTAGGATAAATGCCAATATCACTCTCCTTCTGAACTTATTCTGATAAGTTAGATTTGAAAATGTTTTCTTTCTCAGGTAAAGGATGGCCTTAACCAGAAGCCAGAAAAAGGACAAAATGGAATCAGGTATGTGTATTTCTTTAAAACTTAAGTTATATCAGCTTCTTACATAACTAATGTATACCCATAGTAAAATTCAACTATAACAAGGATATAAAATGAGAGTATGTGGTTTACCTCAAGAATGTAAGGCTGGTTCAATGTTTTTTAAATCATAAATAAAATCCATCATCTTAATAAACTGAAGAGGAAAATCCACATCATCATATCAATTGATGCACAAAAAACATTTGATGAAATTCAGCATCCATTCATTTAACAACTCTCAGCAAACTAGGAACTGAAGGGAACTTCCTTACTCGGAAAATGTACATCTAAAAAAATCCAAGCTAACGTTGTACTTAAAGGCAAAAGTCTAAATGCTCTCCCCCTAAGATCAGGAACCAGGTTAGATTGTCCACTCCACTCCTATTCACAATCCTTCTGGATGCTAGTGCCATGAGGCAAGAAAAATAAGTAAAAGCATCTAGATTGGAAAGGAAAAAATAAAACTATCCCAACTCACAGAAGGCATGATTGCATAAACAAGTCCCAAGGACTCTACAGAAAAAGCCCATAGAATCAATAAGTGAGTTTAGAAAGGTTACAGGATACAAGGCCAACAACAAAACAAACATATTTCTATATACTAGCAATAAATGATTGGAAACTGAAATTTTTAAACTATACCTTTTACCATAGCTCAAAAAAAGTGATGAAATACTAATTATAAATCTTATAAGACATATACAGGATTTGAGAGCTGAAACTACAAAAGGCTGATGAAAAATCAATGAAGAGCTAAATAAATGGAGAGATATGTTGGTTTCATTGATTAGAGAACTTAATATAGAAAAGATGTCAATCCTCCCCAAATTGATCTATAGGTTTAGTGCATTTCCTATCTCAATCGTAGCATTGGTGTTTTGGTTTATGATTTTTCCAGTTTTATTGAGGTATAATTGACAAAATCGTATATACTTAAAGTATACAACGTGATGATTTGATATATGTATACACTGTAAAATATTTATCACAATCAAGTTAATTAACATATTCATCACCTCAAAGTTACCCTTTTTAAATTATGAGAATTTTAAGATCCAATCTCTTAGCAAATTTCAAGTATACAATATAGTATTAATTAGTCACCATGCTGTACTTTAGATCCTTAGAACTTATTCATCTTAAAACTGAAAGTTTATACCCTTTGGCCAACATCTCCCCTCACCATTCCCTCCTTCCTTGGCAGCTATCACTCTATTCTCTGTTTCTATGGATTCAACTTTTTCTTTTTAGGTTCCCCATATAAGTGACACCATACAGTATTTGTCTTTCTCTGTCTAGCAGATTTCACTTAGCATAATTGGTCAGTGTAATGGTCCAGAAATAGACCCACCCAAGTACAGTCAACTGACTTTTGACAAAAGTACAAAGACAATTCAATGGGCTAATAAGTATAGTCTTTTACAAAAATGGTGTTGAAACATTTGGACACTCATATGTAAAAAATGAATTTGTCCTAAACTTCACATTTTATACAAAATTATATAAAAAATCTTATACATCATGTAGGAAAGTTAACTCAAAATTGATTACAGACCTACATGTAAAATGTTCAACTATTAAATTTTTATAGGGAAACAGAAAATCTTTGTGACTTGAGTTCTTAGATATGACACCAAAAGCATAATCCATAAAAGAAAAAAAATAAATTTTCACAAAACTAAAAACATCTGTTCTATAAATCTCACTGTTAAGAGAATGAAAAGATAAGCTACAAACAGGGAGAAAATATTTACAAATCACATACATATCTGACAAAGAATTTGTACCCAGAATATATAAAGTACTCTCAAAACTCAATAATAAAATAATCCAGTTAAAAAATAGAGCAGAAGATTTTAACAGACATTTTACCAAAGAAGATACACAAATAAGCACATGAAAAAATGTTCAACATCATTGGTTATTAAGGAAATATAAATTAAAAGCACAGTGAGTTTTCATGACACACCTATTGGATGGCTATAATAAATTTTTTTTCTTTTTTTAATTTTACACTTTATTTATTTATTTATTTATTTTTGGCTGTGTTGGGTCTTCGTTTCTGTGCGTGGGCTTTCTCCAGTTGTGGCGAGCGGGGGCCACTCTTCATCACGGTGTGCGGGCCTCTCACTGTCGCGGCCTCTCTTGTTGCGGAGCACAGGCTCCAGACGCGCAGGCTCAGTAGTTGTGGCTCACAGGCCTAGTTGCTCCGCGGCATGTGGGATCTTCCCAGACCAGGGCTCGAACCCGTGTCCCCTGCATTGGCAGGCAGATTCTCAACCACTGCGCCACCAGGGAAGCCCCTATAATAATTTTTTAAATTGACAGTGTCAAGTGCTGGTGAGGATACAGAGCAACTAGACCTCCCATGCATTGGTAATGGAAGTGCAAAATGGTACAGCCATTCTGAAAAACAGTTTGGCAATTTCTTATAAAATTCAATATACACTTACCATATGAGCCAGCCATCTCACTCCTAGATATTTATCCTAGAGAAATGCAAATTTATGCTCACATAAAACCTATACTCAAATGTTTATAGAAGCTCTGTTTATAATCACCAAAGATTGGGAGTCACCCAAATATCCTTCAGTGGGTGATGGATAAACAGACATCAGACTTTATTGCATCCATACAATGGAATATTACTCAAGAAAAAAAAGGAATGAACTATTGATACATGCAACGATATAAAAGAAATTCAAGTGCATTATGCCATCAAAGAAGCCAATCTCAAAAAGTTATACATACTATATGATTCAGTTTATATGACATTCTGGAAGTGGCAAAAAAAAACCCTAAGAATGAAGAACAGATTAGTGGTTGACATGGGTAGGAGTGGAGGAAAGGTTTAACTACGCGGTAGCATGAGGGAGATTTGGGGGCAGTGGAACTGGTCTGTATCCTGATTGTGATGATGTTTATATAAATCTAGATGTGTTAAAACTCATAGAACTATATAGCAAAAAAGCCAGTTTACTATAAATACACTTTTTTAATAAGAATAAATTGGGGGAAAATGAGAGTAGGTCTCCTATTTGCCTTAACCCTTACCACAATTCCCATTTCATTGTGGCTATAACTGAATTTCTGATTTTAGCTTTTACTAGCTACCACTAGAACACATTAATAGAGAAATAAGTATATTATTACAGCGGTATCTACTAATTTAATGGTATAAAGAAATTAATGTACTCTTCATTTCTCTTAACTGCCCATGTTTCACATTGTTAATACTTACATTTATTTTTCCGTGTATTTCATGTGCTAGGTGGAGTCTAAAAAATAGATCAATACACAGGATTTACAATTTGACTGTATAAATATTAGTCATAGTGTAATAAGAGTGATCAGTCTGAAAGAGAAGAGAATGTAACTTTATAAACTTGAAAATGTATCCTCAAAGGGAAATGTTCTGAATGTCAAGATTCATTGACATTCCATGAATTGTTCGGTGGTACTGCATCTTGATTGCCTTAATTGAACCAAGGCTTTCTCGCATAGCTTTTGTTTTTTCCTGTAACTTACTTGGCCTCTCATTGACAAAAGCATAAGCCTTTATCCCCAAGGTGAGCCGATCCAGGGATCCATGTCTCTGGAAACCTTCAGCATGCGCTTTGATCTCACTGGAACCTTTGCTCTGTAATCTTGTGATGCCACTATCCTCAAAGAATTTTCATCGTATGCCCAGGTTTCTGCCTTTCTTTCTTGGATCTCATGTCATCTTTCTGGGACACCTTTCTTGTTTTGCTGCGGGATATGCTCAGTTATCTTGTCAAGAGAAGCAGTGAGGTAAATTGCAAGCCCTTGTGTGTCTGAAAATGCCTTTTTCTAGTCGCACACTTCATCATAGGTTGGATGCTATTTTCTCCCAGAACCTTGGAGGTTTTTTTTTTCTACTGGCATCTAGTACCTAGTTGTGCAGACAAAAAAAAACAACAACAAAAAGCATGTGCCAGTCTTTGTAGTTGATTTCATTTTCTTCTCTCCACGCTTTTGTTATCTCCTTTCTCCTTGGTGTTCTCACACTTCTCTGCAGTGAAACTAAGTCTGGATGTGATTTTATTCATCTTGCCTGCACTAGGCCCTTTGAATTTTTGGTTCCTTCCCTCGTTTTCTTTGTTCCCTTCTGTATTCGTTTGCTAGGGCTGCCATAACAAAGTACCACAGACTGGGAGGCTTAAACAAAAAGAAAATTACTTCCTCACCATTCTGGAGGCTGGACGTCTGAGATCAAGGTGTCGGCAGGGCTGGTTTTCTCTGAGGTCTCTCTCCTTGGCTTGTAGATGCCGTCTTCTCCCTTTGTCCTCACATGGTCATCTCTCTGTGTGTGCTTGTGTCTTAATCTCTTCTTATAAGGACACCAGTCATCTTGGATTAAGGCCCACCCTAATGACTTCATTTTACCTCTTTAAAGACCTTGTCTCCAAATACAGTCAGTCCCATTCCAAGATACTGGGGGGTTAGGACTTCCACATACGAATTGGGAAGTGGGGAGCACAATTCAGCCCCTAATACCTTTTCTGTCTTCTGGATTGTTGTTCTGTCCCTCACACACTCACATACACACAACTGCCTTAGCAGACTTGGAAGGAAGTACACTAATAATGGTCACCTGGCCCTTTCCTGACCTTTGTATTTGATTCTGAGCTGGCAGCACCTCTGGGATTTCCTTTGTGCCTCAGAGTATTGTTTTGTGCCTCAGAATCCATTGCTTTGATTTTGTCAAAAATGTCTCCTAACTTTAGAAACTTCAGACAATTTAGATTGTGGTATCCTTTCTTGTTCTGGTGCTGTAAAAGCTTCGTTCTTCTTCTCCTCTTCTTGTTCTTCTCCTCCTCTTCCTCTCCTCCCCCTCTTCCTTCCCCTCCCCCTCTTCCTTCCCCTCCCCTTTCCCCCCTTCCTCACTCCTCTCCCTCTCCCTCTCCTCCTTCATTGTCTTTGATGAGATCTTAGAAAAGAAGAAGGATACATGAGGTCACCAACACTTAACTCCACCAATCCATCCATGTGGTAAAAGCTAAACCAGAAACTTTTTTCTTTTTATTGGCAACAACAAATTCTTAATGGATCAAAGGTTTTATTATTTATTTTTTCAGTAATGCCCAGGAGACACATTTTAAAAAAAAGGGAAGTTCTGAAAAACTAGCGTCAGAAACAAACTGATAATTAGAACAACTTCAAAAATTTCAGGAAGTCAGACTTCCGAGTAATATATGAAATAAAGGAATAGTGTATAGAATCTTAAGCAAAATGGAATCCTCTTAATTCTGTGGTATCAGGAAGCTGCAGGACTTAATAGACTACAGTCTTTTAAATCAATGGCAATACTTCAGTCAAAAATTGGTTGAGAGTTTGATACTGATCTTTCTCATGAATTTTTTTAACATTACATATTGCTACATATATATGTATCTATAAACAATAAGTTTTTGGCATGTTTTTAAACTTAAAATGTTATTGTCCTGTGTATATGTCATTCTGCAATCATATTACAAAATATATTACATTAAAAATATTATTTTAGTATTTAGACATATTCATATATGTGTCCCTTATCCATTCACTTAAACCATTGTATAATATTCCATTGCATGGATATACCACAATTTTTTTGTCCATTCCTCTGTACAGGAAATTTAGGTTACTTTCACTTTTCCAAACAATGTCACGGTCCACATTCACATATGTTTCTTTGTCCACATGTGGGAAGTTTCTCAAGGACAGTGATCTTTAAACCTCTTATCACATTCAATAAAAATATTTTGAGCATGTACCCACAATGTATGAATATGGTATCCTTTATAAATTATAAATATATATAAACTACTGTACCAAATTCATATGTTCATCATAAGTAATACAAAAAAGAAATATAAAAAGGATGAAGAAAGTTTTAAAAAACAATATTTTACAAATATTTTTATTCACTAGTGGTACAGAAATTATTCATGTAGATAATGTGATTATATGCTTCATTGGTTGCTAAAAATCTCAATTTAAGATTTACTGTCAGTTCAGTTTATTTCGGTCCTGGTCTTCACGACTGCCATACTGAAAAAAGATGCTTTAAGGAGGGAGTGTAGCTGGGACATGATTGGCCATAAGTAGATTCAGAAAGATATCTTCATTTTAAAAATTGTGGAGTTTTCCACAAATGGTACTGGAAATCCACATACAAAAGACTGACGATGAACACCCCCTTCACTGATCCCATATGTAAAAATTAACTTGATGGCTCGTAGACCTAAATATAACTAAAGCAATACAATTTCTAGAAGAAAAATAGGAGTGAATCTTTGTGACCTTGGGTTAGGCAGTGGTTTCTTATATATGAAACTAAAAGCACAAACAACAACAACAACAAAAATAGTAATAGGCTTCATCAAACTTGAAAACATTTGTGCTACAAATGATGCCATCAAGAAAGTGAAAGACAACCCACAGGATGAGAGAAAATATTTGCAAATCATATATAAGAGACTCATATTCCAAATATATAAAAATTATTACTACTCAATAATAAAGGGACAGATAACCCAATTTTTTAAATGGGCAAAGTATTTGAATAGACATTTATCCAAAAAGAATACTATTGGCCAAAAAGTACATGAAAAGATGCTCAGCATCATTATTCATTAGGGAAATGTGAATCAAAACAACAAGATAAAAAAAAAAAAAAAAAAAACAAGATACCACTTCACATTCACCAGGCTCTAATAAATAAATTAAAAAAAAAAACAGGTAATAACAAGTGTTGGTGAGGAGGCAGATAAATTGGAATCCTTATACACAGCTGGTGCAAATGTAAACTGATGCAACCACTTTGAAAAACTGTTTCTCAAAATGTTAAACATAGAGTTACCATATGACTCAGCAATTTTTCACCTAGGTATACACCCACAAGAAATGGAAATATATGTCCACTCGAAAACTTGTAGATGAATGTTCATAGCAGCGTTATTCACAATAGACAAAATGTAGAAACAACTCAAATGCCCATCAACTGATAAACAAAATGTGGTCTATCCATACAATGGAATATTATTCAGCCATGAAAAGAGATGGAGTACTGCTGTATGCTGTCACATGAATACACCTTAAAAACATTATGCTAAGTGAAAGAAGCCAGGCACAAAGACCTCCTGCTGTATGATTCCATTTACATGAAACAGCAGGCAAATCCACAGAGACAGAAAGGAGATTCGTGGCTGCCAAGGACTGTGGGGAGGGGGCATGGGGAGTGACTACTCACGGGTATTGAGTTTCTTTTTGGAGAGATGAGAACTGGATTCTTGTGATCGTTGCACAACCATGTGGCTGTAGTGAAATCACAGAATTGCACACTTTAAAGGGGTGAATTTTGTGGTATGTGAACTATAGCTCATAAAGCCTTTTTTAAAAAAATTTTTTTATTGAAGAGGAACAAATATCTCTGTCCCCTCGTTATTCTTTAAGGAACTGGTCCCTTCTTGTTGTTTTCTCAGCTGGTTCCCACTCTCCATCCCTCCTCCCATGATCACTTTGTAGCTTAGACCCTGGTGCTCCTACCACGTCAAGCCAGCTTGAAGCCTAGTGGACCCTAGGATTTGCCTGATCAGAGCTCTCAGAGCACAATTGATCTGGAACCTCCGCTTTCCATGCCTTTCGAAGCACTCAGAATGTGTTTGCTGTTTATCCTCTCCTATTTTCTGTGTGTATATGAAAACACATCTGAGATGTGTGATGTTGCTTTTTTTTTTTTTTTCAGATTATCTCCATTCTTATTGGTATCTTGTACTAGCCCTGAGACATATTTCAGGCGGGCAGTAGTACTCAAGCCTTAGGATAGGATTTATTCAGCCTTCTGGCTTATAATATATAAAGCCAGGCCCCAGGCCCAAGGGTCTACTTCCTAATTTCATACTGTTTCCACTGTCTCTCTTTTGAATGGTTCATCTTAATCTTTTATAAAAGTGGCATTTACAGTTTGGAGCAATAGTCACTGTATTAGGGTCCTGTTGACCTACATCAGGTTCAGTTTTCTATTTTAATCACCTGTTAAATGACACCAAGTCAAATGTTTCATTCATAAAAATGTTCTCTCAGTCCCTGGAATTTGACCAATATTATTTATTGCCACACAGTAGATGAAACTTGGCCACTGTTGACAAAAAAATTAATCAATAGTCCATCTAAAGGAGAAGTAGAGAATTTTATTCGAGCTGATCTAAAAGATTATATCCCAGGAGACAGTCTTTCAAAAAACTCTGAGGACTGTTCCACTTGTTAGAAGTCAAAGGTACTTCATTTATACAAAGGTACCTCAAGGGAATTCTCTGGTGGTCCAGTGGTTAGGACTGCACGCTTTCACTGCCGAGGGCCTGGGTTCAATCCCTGGTTAGGGAACTAAGATCCCACAAGCTGCCTGGCGTGGCCAAAAAAAAAAAAAAAACCACAAAGGTACTTAAAAATATACATTTTTGAGACAAAAGATTGTACATCAAAATGACACAGTGACATTTTTACATAAGGTTCACCAAAAACACATAGTCCAAGTCTGCACATACAAAGCAAGCAGCAGGTCACCACGACCCCTTACAGAATTAGGAAAGAACGTTATCTTCCAAGGAGTTACATTGCTGGCGTCAGAAGAAAGGGAAAAAAAATCGATCTTTATGGTGGAGCCAGCATTCCCACCTTTGGGGAGGTCAAGTTAGTGTATAATGCAGATGCAAACTGCATATTAGGGAGTGCTCAATACAGGGCAGGGAATGTTATGCTTACATATTCTTGTCCTGCCTTAAAACGTAAACTTTATTCCATCACCATGTATTGTAGGGATGTGGAAGTTAAATGGTTCTTTATGGTACTTAGGTGTATACTGTTATTACTTCTCGTTCTCTGAATTGGATGATCTTCTGTATGCCTTCAGTCACCTATCTGGTAGGAAAGATCCGCTGGTCTTATTTGGAGTAGCCCCCTTCTCCCTGGGGCAGTACAAGAGTATCAGAGTCTTCCCTAGCCTGGAACGCTTGAGGAAGGGATCTCTAATCATCTGTCCACCCGGTCACCACCCATATGGTCCTTTGGAGGCAAACAACTCAAACGGTCCCATTGAAGCTTGGGCACGGGGAATGCTTCAGAGACTGGAAACCTTGGGACCCAGCACCCAGTCCTCCTGGGTGTTCCATTCCCAGCCGTATTCCCGTGGGGTGCTGATCTCTGTTACTGCACGACCTGCAGACACGGGTCTCTGCCATCGGAAGGGAATTCCTCAAAGCTCTCTCTGACTGCTGGGCTGGCCCACGTCTTCCTGCCCACTCCTTAGAGCCCCTCCCTCCTGAAGCGGCTCTTTAAAGTAAAGGAAATAAATGGGCTTCCCTGACGCTGTAAAAGAAGCCCCAGTTGGAGGCTGTCTTTTAGGTACTCGGCAACTACTGCTTTTGGTCCTTCACCACTTTGGCTGTCAAGCTTCTGAAATAAGAAGCACAAAGACATGGCTGCCTTCTGGAGGGGGAGGAGATCAGCAGCTATTTCAATCTGTACTTAATATCCCAAAATACCACTGAAATAGTTCCTAGTCACAGAGTACTTAGAACAGTTCCCGGCATTTACCTGTGTGAAATAAATTCTTTTAGGTGTGTTCTCATGAGGTTAGCAAAGGCAAACCTAGAGTAAGTTACTTTCTGCCTTTATACTGTAGAAATCTTCTGCAGACATCTTAAATTCCTTCCAAAAAGGAACAGAGCCCAACTTCAGATGCACATACTGTGACCTGGAGCAAATCATTCCATAGTCCACTCACAAGACAGATGGTTTTCTGTTTCAGATTTGTAAATGCTCTTGCTGAGAGCTTCAATGTCACAGTGGATGAGCAACTTTATGAAAACGTTACCAGTCACAATGCCAGCGAATATCATTTTTTCTCTTCTGGCAAGTAAGTACCTACAATGGACACTTTGCTCCCAAGTTCAAGGGTTTCAAATCTTTTTCTTTAAATAATACAGTGAAACTTTCAATAGCAAGAATATTAATTTATATCAATCTTTCTTTTCATAGAAAGAGCTTCACAATAAACTCATCAGAAATTTTACAACACTGTGAAAATGAGTTCAAAACATCCTACCTTGAATTTGGTAGTGCGTATACCTATTTAATCACAAGGAAGGTTAGTAACTCATTGCACTGAATCAGAAGTTCCACGCAAAGTTTATTGATATGAGTGCTTGAAAACAGGACATAGTAATGATTTAACAGAGTGATATTAGGATCTGTATTTTAAACGAATTTAGAATTAATTCAGTTCACTACTAATTCTGTGATTTATCATTGCCTTAAGTTCACCGTTAGAATAAAATTAAACAGACTGACTTGCTCTAAACGTTCACATTGACCAGTGTCCTCATAGACTATTAACATGGACCTTGGAAGCTTTTAGTTCAGAGAGCTGGCAATGTTTTCAACAAACCTGACTTCCAATCTGCTCTCTTATTTAAGAAGAAAAAGCTAGTGAACATATTTTCAAATCCTACCAAGGCCATCCCATCCCAAGGATAAAATGCAGTGTTAACATATTTACTTTTAAAATGTGTACTTTCTGGATAGATCCTATGGTGTAACCCTGAAGGTCCAAATTCAGTTTGCCTGTCTGAGCAATTTTTATTCTGGAAGCAGTCTCGATTTTCATTTCTTCTTCTTGCTTTTGCCTTACCGGTTTAGGATAACAGCTGCCCCACACTGAGGATATTTGAAGATATTGCCCCGAACACAGTCAGCATGGCCCTGCAAATCCCCCAGTACTTCCTCCTCACCTGCGGCGAGGTGGTTTTCTCCGTCACAGGATTGGAGTTCTCATATTCTCAGGTTTCTTGTCTATCATTTTGTACACCCCTCTCCTACAGCACTGCCTTCAAAAAATGCTGCTGGGACTTAATTAAAAGCTGGGGTAGCCATGTATTTGCAGTGTAAAAGAAAATTCTAGAAAGCATTATGGTAGGTTCTACCAAACAAGGTTTTAGAAATTACCAAGTCTTATTTACTAAATAAGAATATTACTGTTTAGGGAATTCCCTGGTGGTCCAGTGGTTAGGACTCCATGCTTTCACTGCCGAGAGCACAGGTTCAATCCCTGGTCGGGGAACTAAGATCCTGCAAGCCACACGGCATGGCCAAAAAAAAAAAAAAAAAGAATATTACTATTTAGTATCATGAGTGTCCATATATAGGTATCTGAATTCCCAGTCACATGCTAGAGATTTGGGGTCCTAAGTAGGAAAACCTATATTAACGACCATTACCAGGGTCGTGATGGTCAGTGGATCCCACGTTCTGAAACAACCCTGTTCATAACAGGCTCATGCATAGGTCTGTGTCCTCATTATTTTTAAGGTTCACTTGAGGTCTCTTTGTAGCTCCCAGTAAACACACTGATTGAGGCCTAGCTTTTAAAAGTTAAAAAATAGTATTGCTTTTGTGAATATTAGACTAATGAGGCACATTTTGCTGATACCTACATTAGAGTTTAGGTTCTGAACTATTTTATCAAAATACAGTTACAGTCGTCCTAACCCCAGCATGCCTAATACCTTCAAGTTTTGCAGTGAAGATTGTAAATATGAGCTGGGTAATCCCTTCCTGCGATGACCTCACAGTCTAGTTAAGGAGATGACTATAACACAGGTGACAAGAGTTCTAAGAGAAGTTTTGGTGACATAGCGGGGAAGCTCCCCAAAGAGCAAGATGACAGCACAGAGAGCAGCCTCCATTCGGGGGGAAGGAGAGGTCGGATGGGATGGCTTTGCTTGAAAATTCTTCTGTAGAAGCAGAATTGGTTCATCTGTAGATTCATCCATTTCATTAGGATGACAACTTTGCAAGCATATGGAGAGTGAAAACCAAAGGATTCTTGTATGTTCATACCACAGGAGCATTTGGGATGTCTTGTTATCCAAGTGATAATCCTTTTTACACTTAAACCAGCCTGACTCTTAATGTGCATTTTGGGGGTAGACGGCCTAATTAAGGGAATCAGTGAGTTAGTTGTGTTCTCCTGCTCTGCGGTTGACGTCTAGATTGGGACTCACTCTGTTTCGTTTCCTCAGGCTCCTTCCAACATGAAGTCAGTGCTTCAAGCAGGGTGGCTGTTGACAGTGGCATTTGGCAACTTCATTGTTCTTATTGTAGCAGGAGCAGGCCCGTTCAGTGAACAGGTACTGATGCAGACAGAGATCGCGCGTACCTCTGTCTTCTTGCCTGTTAATCGTCGTCCCGACGACCCTCCCTAGCTGTCTGTATATACACGTGGTCATCTTGGCCAATGGCTGAATAACACTGCCAGACGAGCCAGATAGGGCAGATACAAAAAGGTCTTATGGCCAAGTGTGTGCTGATTCTTCTTATTTCTACTTGGAAAATAACCAGATGTAACCAGATGGGGTTAACATACCTACACCCTCATATGGTTTACTATCAAAGGAGACATCTTTCCTGGCTTCAGTGAATGCAGCTCAATGGCCCCAAAGCAGGCGTGTTATCCAGAAAGTTTCATAATACCTAAAGTTAAAGCCATTCTAAAGGTTGTTGTAATTTTTCCCCTTAAAATAAAATGAGGGCTTTTCTGGTTCTGGAGCTCTCCTTCAGCACTCAGAATCTCTGCCTCATAAGGGAGCTAGCTGTCCCTTTACCCCATCAGACTCATTGCTCCCCCCACCAGGTCCCATCAGAGCCTGTGCTAATCCTGCATGCTCATGACCTCAACGTTTTGCCAAAAGATAACATGGGGGTCTTAACTTAGAACATTTCAGCACATTCTTTTTCTCTCAAGAGTACTGCCTGGTGTGCTCTTGGTCCCCATCCTTCCAGGGGCCAGCTATTTGTCTTAAGACTTGGGTCTTTCAGAAATTTTGTCTCATCTTCTTAAAGTCCTGGGTGTCTGCACTCCAGAGCTGTTCGAAGAATGTTACTGTTACATTGGGCATTCAAGAAAAGCTGGCCATTCTGTATCTGTGGCAGTAGCTACCAGTTTCCCCTAACAACTGCATTTCCAACACCTTCGATCTGGATGTCGCAAGAAAAAATACCCGTGATATATACATTCCCATAACCTGTATTGTTTTTGTTTTTCTCCTTGCTCCAACTTCAATTCCTTCAAAGTGGGCCGAGTATGTTCTGTTTGCGGCATTGCTTCTGGTTGTCTGCATAATATTTGCCATCATGGCCCGATTCTATACGTACGTCAATCCAGCAGAGATTGACGCTCAGTTTGATACGGATGAAAAGAAAAAGTACCTGGAACAGAGTAACCCACATCCCAAGTTGGACCCCGTCTTACAGACACAGATGTGAATATCAAGAAGCAAGTGGAGGACGGATTGGGCCCCGGATGTGCCCAGGTGTCTGTCCCCTGGGGGCAGGACGCTCTGTTGTATGGCCGCTGATGGGGAAGACTTCAGAACTGTGAACCAAACCAAGAAAGCTGTTTTCTAAGCAGCCAGCAATGACCCTAACACTCTAAAAGAAGTCCTTTTGTTTGTTTGTTTTTCAGAGAAGTCTTATGTAAAGCATACACACACACATACACATACTTTTACAACACTGAGTCCATACCCTGCACTTAACTCCTTTCCTAACACACAAAGTTATTTTGGACTAACTTAAATTTTTGAAATGGTGGCAAAGTTCCATATTGTTTGCATTCGAACACTCTATGGAATCAATGTTAAATGAGACAAAAAGTGAGTGTTTAGGCTTTAGAATGGTACACAATAAGGACCGGCTAGTAGGAACTGGTAACTTTACCTTCTGTTTTTAGTTTTGTTTTTCCAGTCCCTACCTCTTTTTAAATTATGTATGACTCAAAAAACTACTCAGGTAAAAGCAAGTCATGATTTTTGGAGTATCAATGGTATGAAATAAATTCTCATTCTTAAGAGTAAGTGTCTGTGTATTTGGGGGCAGAGTAAGAAATCCTTAACATTTCCTTTCCTGATTATAAAAGCTGTGCCCGCTCATTAAAATTTCATCAGAAGGTGATAAAAGCATGAACAAAGCAAGGCCCACGTACAGTAAATTCCAGGATCATGAAATATCAAAATTTGTTTCCTACTTTTCTCAGGGTTATCTGTGGCTACACTTCTCTTTTATTACTAGGAGCTTCCTGTGTGCGTATTTTTGTACCACCTCAACGTGTTTTTCTCAATACTCGTGAGCATTTTTCTACTTGAATAGAAATGGTTCCAAAATATTATAAACACTTCCTGCCTAATTCATCCTATAGATATTTATCATATAACCATTCCCAGGTATCAGACTCAGAACAAGTCTGCTTTGGCACTCTTGTAAAAATGAGCAACAGTTCTTAGACAGACGTGTGCACAGTTCTCAATGTGGGAACTGGTTCCTGGGTTAGGAGCTTTGATCTCTAAGATGCTTCATGCACAAGCTCATCATTGCAGTGTGGAGACGGAATGAAACAGAGAGACAAAGTCTAGAGTGAGAAACGCCAATGTAATGATCAAAGCTTGCTGAGGACCTTTTCTGCCCTTTGGATCAAGTCCTCATTCCTTAACTGAGAAGGCTCTTTCTTCTGTGGATACGTCACCTTTCTCTCTGCTCACTCTGACCCACCAACTTCTTCTAGTTCCTGGAATGCAATGGGTTCTCACTTCTAGTCAAAGACAAAAGAAAAATCAGGTCTTGAGACACTTATTTTCTACCCACCCCTCGCCCACGCACTCCTCCTGGCAAAATCCTCTTCATCTTCAGGATCCAGGCCACTTCCTCCAACGGTTTTCCTGTTCCCCAGTTTCGTTACCAAATTAAGTTGCATGGTCCCTGTTTGAGCCCTAGCCCAGCTGGGTTCAAGTAGGCAAATAATGAAACTGAAGCTGAGGTGGACACAGCACAAGCTTTATTCATGGGCCAAAGAATGGAGAAACAGGAGGTAAGTTCACAGATCAACTTCTCACACACCTGGCGAGAGGGATTTAATTTTAGAGTAAAGACAAAGGGAGGAGTGAGGCTAATGATGGGGAGGCATATGCATAAGTCTACTGGGGAAGGGGCAGGGCTTTTTCCGAGGGAGTGGAGTGCCACCGCTTTTATTCTTTTTTGGTCCTTGATGTCCGGTCATGGCCATTGGTAGGTGTGTCATTTAATATGCTAATGTAGTAAAATCAGTGTATAATGAGACTCAGGGTCTGTTGGAGGTCAGATTCGATTCAGGCCACCATCTTGGTCCCAGCTGGTTCCATCTGGGTTTGTTTTTTTAATTAATTAATTTATTTATGGCTGCGTTGGGTCTTCATTGTGGTGCGCGGACTTCTCATTGCGGTGGCTTCTCTTGTTGCGGAGCACAGGCTCTAGGTGTGCGGGCTTCAGGAGTTGTGGCACGCCGGCTCAGTAGTTGTGGCTTGCGAGCTCTAGAGCTCAGGCTCAGTAGTTGTGGCGCACGGGCTTAGCTGCTCTGCAGCATGTGGGATCTTCCCGGACCAGGTCTCAAACCCGTGTCCCCTGCATTGGCAGGCGGATTCTTAACCACTGCGCCACCAGGGAAGTCCCCATCTGGGTTTTTTTGTTTGTAGCTTCCTTTCTTATCTCTGGACCCTTTAACTTAAAGATTTATGTTCACTCCTGCCAAAGGTAGGGGTTGGCAGGTTTTGAGCAAAGACCTGGAGCAGCTCTGGCAACAGTTTGGCTGTCTCTCCTCTGCACTCCTGTCACACACCCCTTGGTGTGTTGTGACTATCCAGCTTTCCGTGGGCCGGAAGCTCTCTGCATGTGTCCTGTGATCCATTTAATTTCCGGAAGGTGGTTGGCCTCTTTGTGTTAAATAACAATTTTAAATCTCTTGGACCATGAGGAGTGAGATGGAAGAGGCTGAGAACTGAACACTGAGCAGTGATTTGAATGTGCCTCGTTGACAAGGTCTAGTGTGAAGGACTAGCTATAAGAGACTACGAATTTTGCCTCTCTGGTCATTTCTACCCTCTGACTTACACAGTATGCCTTCCATGGAGGAAAACAACAGTCACGATGATGAGCTCTCAGCTGCATTACCCCACTCTTGTCAATAATCCAAAGAGAACTCATCCTAACTCCTCAAAAGATATTCTGGTCCTAACACTTCTTACAGCCATTGGGTAACATGGGACAACTCTTCACCTTTCAAATCTCATTTTCCTCTCCTACAAAACAAAGAGAACACGAGACAATGTGAAGTCTCTAAAATCCTTTGTTTGAGGGTACCTGGCACACACCAGGCTTCCAAATGTTGAATGAAGACCTGCCCCTCAGTCGACTATGACATTAACATTGAGTATGCTTTGCAGTTGGACGAAAACATTAACTCAGTGTTAATGTGACTTCCATTGGCCTTTAAAGGATAAGAGGGGGGACGGGGGGCATCGGGGCACTTTGATCATCAGGGGTGAGTTTTCAGAGTGATCTTCCCTCTAATCTTCCCATTTCTTCCAAATGTAATCAAGACTGACGGGTGCGACCGTGGGGGTTCTAGACAAAAGACTTTGGACAATGGCAAGTGTCATGGGGCAGGAGTGGCCGAGGGGGACACATGGGGCCAGATCCACAACCTCTGGTCTTCTGCCTTTTCCTTGGCCCCCATTTTTTTGTGCTTTACACCTTTCTCTAAGTTGCTGATCAGTGTTTAATCAAAATAATTCACTGACTTGAACATTGGCTGAGTGTTGAAGTATGATCCTACATGGGTTGGGGAGAGTATCTGGAATGGAAATGCTTTCGTTGTACATAGCAGGATTTCATTGCTTATACCTAAAAGCCAGAATATTTTGTGGGGTTTTTGTTTTGTTGTTTTTTTAATTTTTATTTTATGTTGGAGTATAGGTGATTTACAATATTGTGTTAGTTTCAAGTGTACAGCAAATTAATTCAGTTATACATATACATATATCTATTCTTTTTCAGATTCTTTTCCCATTTAGGTTATTATGGAATACTGAATAGGGTTCCCTGTGCTGTACAATAAGTCCCTGTTGATTATCTATTTTATATATATTAGTGTGTATGTTAATCCCAAACACCTAATTTATCCCTCCTCCCCTTTCCCCTTTGGTAACCATAAGTTTGTTTTCTATGTCTGTGAGTCTGTTTCTGTTTTGTAAATAAGTTCATTTGTATCATTTTTTTAGATTCCACATATAAGGGATATCGTATGATATTTGTCTTTCTTTGTCTGACTTACTTCACTTAGTATGATAATCTCCAGGTCCATCCATGTTGCTGCACATGGCATTATTTCATTCTTTTATGGCTGAGTAATATTCCATTGTACCATCTTCTTTATCCATTCTTCTGTCAACGGGCATTTAGGTTGCTTCCTTGTCTTGGCTTTTGTAAATAGTGCTGCAGTGAACATAGGAGTGCACGTATCTTTTTGAATTATGGTTTTCTCCGGATATATGCGCAAGAGTAGGATTGCTGGACCACCTGCTAGCTGTATTTTTAGTTGTTTAAGGAACCTCCATACTGTTCTCCATAGTGGCTGCACCAATTTACATTTGCACCAACAGTGTAGGAGGGTTCCCTTCTCTCCACACCCTCTCCAGCATTTATTGTTTGTAGACTTTTTGATGGAGAATATTTTGAACAGTGGTTATAATGTCCACATGAATCTTATTGGCCTATTCTTGTTTTGTTTCCACATGTCTCCATAATTTTTTTTTCATTTTGTGGATGTTCTTTATTTCTTTCAGGGTACTAACATATTTATTTTGCAGTCTATTTTAGGCTTTATAAAGTTACTTTATTAAATGCACCTTCCAGTTTAATTTTTGTTGACCATTTTAGCCATAGATTTTTGTCATGCATCCTGGACTTTTTTTGCAGCTTCATTTTTTTTTTTATAAATTTATTTATTGATTTTTGGCTGTGTTGGGTCTTCATTGCTGCACGCAGGCTTTCTCTAGTTGCGGCGAACAGGGGCTACTCTTTGTTGCAGTGCGCGGGCTTCTCATTGCGGTGGCTTCTCTTGTTGCAGAGCATGGGCTCTAGATGTGCAGGCTTCAGTAGTTGTAGCACATGGGCTCAGTAGTTGTGGTGCAAGGGCTTCGTTGCTCCGTGGCATGTGGGATCTTCCCGGGCCAGGGCTCGAACCCGTGCTCCTGCATTAGCAGGCGGATTCTTAACCACCACGCCACCAGGGAAGTCCTGCAGCTTCATTTTTTTTATGACAAATAGTAGTAGTTAACATTTATTGGACACTGAATATGGGCAGACAGCATGTGAAGCACTTTACTGTGTCACGTTTACAAGCATGTGGTCCTTGCAACAGCCCTAATTTAGATTCCTGTTATTATTCCCATTCCACAGAGCAGAAAACAGGCACAGAGAAACCAAGTAATCTGCCCAAGGTCACATCTACTGTCTGGCTCGAGAGCCCAGGCTACCAGCCACTACACCAGCCTGCCTCTCACTGCCAATGGTTACTGGACAGTATGGATTAACTGAATTTAATCCTTATAACGATACTAAAGAAGGTCTTATTACCCCCATTTTAGAGATGAGAAAACTGAGGAATAACCAGCTTAAGTAACTTGCCCACGGCCATATACCCAACAGTTGGCCAAGCCAGGATGTGAACCCAAGCATGTCTGAGCGGGGAGAAGTACCTCTCTCCTAATCACCAGGCTGTACTGTCTTCTTTCACGTAGTCAAATGCAGACATGTGATGGCAGGAGCGATGTGCCAGGGACAAGGGCAAAGGGGGCACTGGGAGGCCTCAGAGAAACACGATCCACCCGAAATCCAGGTGGACACCCCAGGGCTGGCCTAGATGGGCAAGAGGGGCCATGTGTAGGGAGGAGAGGCTGGTAAACCCTGCTCTCAAAGGATGAAACAGAACAGATTAAACACAGTTACCATCTTAGAGGGATCCAGGACCTCCTGTAAAGACCTTGTGACGTTCTGGAAACACTGGAACCCCCTCCCCCATGGATCTGGGTTTTGCACGTCCCCATGGCCAGTGGGAGTCCTGGCGTTGGCTCCTCCGAGGTCATGGTGATCAGCTCTGAAGCTCGCCACGCGGGGGCCAGGGTCTCACGTGAGGGGCAGCCGGCTTGGGAGGCAGGGGTAGGTGTGGGCTACAGAGGAGGAGTGGCCAGCAAGTCACAGCAAGGGCCACAGAGAGCGGGCAGGCTGTTTGGTTTCCTTTCTCACTGTGGTAAAACATACAAGACAAAGTTCACCGCGAACCATTTTGAAGTCGACGGAGTCCAGAGGCATTAAGAGCACCCACTCCGCTGTACAGCCGGCACCACCGGCCCGCTCCAGAACTTTTATCATCGTGCAAAACTGAAACTTCGTCCTCATTAAACACTAACTCCCCACTCCCCGCTCCTCCCAGAGGCCTCCAGCAGTTCCCCTTCCGCTCACCTCCATCCTGTGATGTCAGAGGCCTTTCAGGCTTCCTGGAGAAGCCCTGAGTGTCTGGGGCCTCCAGCTCACACCTGATCAAAAGCGATAAACAGGAGAGAGCCTGGGCCGCCCGGGGCTCCGAGGTGTGTCCGCTAACACATATATACGGAATCTAAGGAAAAAAAAAAAAAGGCCATGAAGAACCTAGTGGCAAGACGGGAATAAAGACACAGACCTACTAGAGAATGGACTTGAGGATATGGGGAGGGGGAGGGGTGAGATGTGACAGGGTGAGAGAGTGGCAGGGACATATACACACTACCAAATGTAAAATAAATAGCTAGTGAGAAGCAGCCGCATAGCACAGGGAGATCAGCTCGGTGCTTTGTGACCACCTAGAGGGGTGGGATGGGGAGGGTGGGAGGGAGGGAGATGCAAGAGGGAAGAGAAATGGGAACATATTGTATATGTATAACTGATTCACTTTGTTATAAAGCAGAAGCTAACACACCATTGTAAGGCAATTATACTTCAATAAAGATGTTTAAAAAAAATATTTTCCAGTTGTTTTTTTTTCTTTTAATTTAAAAAATATTTTTTGGCCACACTGCGTGGCCTGTGGGATTTTAGTTCCCTGAGTAGGAATCGAACCCTGGCCCTCGGCAGTGAGAGCGCACAGCCCTAACCACGGGACCGCCAGGGAATTCCCGAGAGCCTTGCACTTCTTAAGGCGGCAGGTTCCGGAGGCCAGTAAGGGGCCCTAAGAGCTTTTGCTGTGTGAGAGTCCTGCCCTAAGTGCTGAATGAAGAAAGTGCTTCCCTTAACAGTTTCCGTTTCATACGTGGCTCCTAAAGCAGTCTCTTCCCCCATCACCACAGGGAAGAGGAGGGAGGTGCAGGCCGTCTCTCACAGAACTCGCTGGGTAAGTCTTCCCAGCTCTGCAATTACCAGCACAAGGTGCCGAGAGCCCCTCCCGAAACTGTACCTTTGGGCAGAGGTGACATTCTCAGCTGCCCCATGCTGTTCAACGGATTTCAGTCTTGGTAAGACTAACCTTCAATGAGTCATCAGTCTTACTTGGATCCTTGGTTTGGCTTACAAACCTGCAAAGAATTCTTAATGTATCCCACTCAGCTACTAACAGTCACAACCCACGTGTGTCCAGTAAGTATTAAGGCCCTACAGCAGGCAGCCCAGGCAGGAGGGAGGGAGCCCTTAGAAGAAGTGAGAGCTCTCTCCCTCTCCCCACTGCTGCCCCCTCTTTCCCTCCCCCCACCACCCCCAGCCAGCCGTCTGCAAGCCAGGAAGAGAGGCCTCACCAGAAACCAACCCTGATAGCATCTTAATCTTGGACCTCCAGCCTCCAGAACTGTAAGAAAATTAATTCCTGTTGTTTAAGCTGCCGAGTCTGTGGCATTTTGTTAAGGCAGCCCAAGCTGGCTAATACAGGGTCCAACCGTCCCTGTTTGTCAGGGACTGAGGGAGTTCCCAGGGCAGTCCTGGGCAAACTGGGATGAGTTGGTCAGCCTAATTTAGGTCACCTAATTTAATTTATGTGCAGTGCTTGGGCTTCCTACAGTGCGTGGCAAGTAGTAAGTGCTCTATAAACACTCACAATGATTATTTCATTCCTTCAACAACAATTATTTAGTAAGCACCTGCTCTGTGCTCAATGCAGTTTATTTTATTTTATTTTTGGCTGCGTTGGGTCTTCGTTGCTGTGCGTGGGCTTTCTCTAGTTGCGGCGAGCAGGGGCTGCTCTTTGTTGCGGTGCACGGGCTTCTCATTGTGGTGGCTTCTCTTGTTGTGGAGCATGGGCTCTAGGCACGTGGGCTTCAGTAGTTGTGGCATGTGGGCTCAGTAGTTGTGGCTCGCGGGCTCTAGAGCGCAGGCTCAGTAGTTGTGGCACACGGGCTTAGTTGCTCCACGGCATGTGGGATCTTCCCGGACCAGGGCTCGAACCCGTGTCCCCTGCATTGGCGGGCGGATTCTTAACCACTGTGCCACCAGGGAAGCCTTCAATGCAGTTTAGTACACTAGGGGTACAAAATAGATAAAGCCTGCCCTTGTGGAGTTGGCAAGCGTTTATTGAGTACCCAGACCAGATCGCCAGGGTCTAGCTGTGAAGAGTTTATGTAGGGATGTGTCAGAATGGGAGGACAAAGTTCGGGCAGGGAATGGCCCTCGATTGCTTCTCTCTGCTGTTCCCCAGCAGAAACCACCAATCGAGGCAGTCACCTCGGTTGCTTCCTGTTTCTAAAAAACAGAATCCCGAGAAGCTGGGTAGCACCAGGGCCTGGTTAAATGACCACAGGTGTTTTGCCCAATGGCCCTGGGCAAGCCCAGCCTCCAGCTTTCCTTTTGACTAAGCAAGGGCATCGCAAACTGCTCCCCTGGAAGTTCCCCAGTTTGGCCACAAGATGGCAGAAGAGAACATCCTTGGGAAAACTTGCGACAACATGCCAACAAAAGGCTTTTGTAAATGTCATAATTACCTTATTCGGAATTTTTCATGAATGCAAATCAGAAGACCTCATCATACACTGCGTATTTTTTCCTGGAAGTTCCATTCTTGGGACTGGCATTAGTGGACTCTGTTCTATCTGGGACTCAGGTATAAATTCCAGCAGGGGTCGCTGTTCCCTGGGATGACACCAGGCAGCAGGTGGACGCAACAGGCTTTGTGTGATTTGGGAAAGAAACACATTTATCCAGCACTTCCTACAAGCCAGAGTTTGCATTATCTAATACACATCCTCATCCACTCATTTAATTGTGCAATAAATATTTGTTAAGCTTCTCCTGGTTTCCAGGCACTGATACAGGCCAGGTAAACTAATAAATATATAATAGTGTCAGGTGTTGATAAGTGCTATGAAACAAAAAATAAACAGAGTAAGGGGTGAAGGCTGGTATTTTAGAAGGAGTGGCCCAGGAGGGCCTCTCTGAAGAGGTGACATTTGAGCAGAGACATGCATGGAGTAAGGGAGCGAGATGGGGAAGAACATTCCAGAAGGGGTCCTAACAAGGGCGGATGCCTGAGATGGGAATATGGTTCGTGTGTCTAAGAACAGCAAAGAGGCTCCCGTGTCTGGAGCGTGGTGAGCAAGGGGCGAGGGAGAGGTGACCCGGATTGATCGTGTAGGGCCTTGGGGGCCATGATAAGACTTTGGGTTCTTTCCTATGCGTGTTGAGAAGCTGTCAGACGGTGGTTCTCAATGCGGGCTGCTCCTCAGAATCATCTGAGGGGCTCTAATCCCAGCGCCTGGGCCTCCCTAGATCCAGAATCAGAACTCTGGGGTTGAAGCCTGGGCATCCGTTTTTTTCTAAACGCGCCAGGGATTATTAGCAACCAAGGTTGAAGCCACAGCATTCGATATCGTGAGAGCACAATAGAAACTGTAAAAGCACGGTGCAAACACTGTGATTAGCGATAATGTGTGCCTTTCGGGAACAACTTTGGATCTAGTAAGTGCACGGAAGCATGACGTGGGTCACTGAGCACAGCTATTTAAAACTATGAACTTTAAGTTGGAACCCCTGTCTCCCATCAACACCAGTGAATCTTTCCTGGGGAAAATGAAATTCCTAAAGCATCGTGAGTCATTAGAAGCTATGATGGCCAGCGTAAGAAATAGGATGATACAGGTAAAATACAGGCATGTCTCTGTTTCTATAAATTTGTCAGGTATGTTTAGATGTAAACTATCCAAGGCAAGGTTTGGATTTCCTCGGTGCTGTTGTTCAGAACAAGCATAATGAGATGCTGGTGGTCACGTCTCCGGAAACAGCAAAACTCCTCTCACATCCTCTCCCTTCCTCTGGGTCCTTTGTTCTCTTGTTCTGTTCACATCTGCATGTGCCCTGCTGAAGGCCTCTGTGGAAATGAGAATTCTCATTTTATTGAGCAAACATGTGTTGACTTTGATTGGAGAAAAAAATGTGTTGGGAGTTTCTTAAGAACATCCCCAGTGGTGCCTGGAGCGCCTGGCAAAAGCATGTATAATTTTTGGATCATTTTCTCAAGCAAGGTGCACCAGCCAAGGCCTCCGTGCCTTGCCTGCGACGTATCAGCGCCTCCACACAGAGGAACTCTGAGTATTACAAACAAATGCCCTGCTTGGACCCCATTTTGTTGCAAAATTAAGTATGATGGGGTTCCTTCCTGGCCTGAGCTGGGGTCCCCATCTCTGCCCTGAGAAGATTACCAGCAGTTTGGAACATTGCCTCCATTTGCTGGAACTCTTTCCAGGAGTTCCACGGAACCCTGCCAGCCTCTCTTCTGGACCATCCTCCTTCCTGACCCCACTCCTCCAATCACTGGGCAGCAAAATCCACCCTGGGGCCAAGAAGCCATAGACATAGATGTTGAAACTGACGTTTCCCACCTTCAGCTTGAAGGATAAAAATCAAGTATCAGTTAGGTGTGGCATTCAGCCGTGATTAAGTGCATGTGAAGCCTTTTGACTGGCCTTTGAAATTTCTGACTGCAATTTAAAAATAAATCAAAGAATGGTAGACCCTAAACAATGTGGTTTTGGCAGCAGAGGTAGGAAACAGCACTGCACTAACCCTTCCTTTGTTCTTCTCCAATGAGTGGTGGGGTGAAGCTTTCAGATTATGCTTCCCTTAATCAATAGCTTGGCAAGATTGTGTGCAGAGTGGCTGGTCACCTGCTACCTCAAGTTTGTTTTAACAAGGTAGAGGTAAGGCACCCGGAAAGCTTCTCACTAGAGATTTGATTGCATGAAATCTACCCACACCCACCTGAGTCAAAATAATTGTCCGAACCCAATCCATCTTGAATACCCTGTATTAATGTAGTATATTTTTTTAATTAGTCTTTTAAAAATCAAATCAGTACATGCAAAGTCTAAAAAGGCAAAGATCTCTACAAGACTTGTTTTGAGAAATAGCAATCTGCCGTTTTCCCTCCCCTGGCCAATTCCCACTCCTTAGAGGCACCACTTTGAACTGTTGCAAACATTCTGATGGTTTATCTCCAAATGGCATGCTTATATAACTACTTGTTGGTTTCTCAGTTCTCAACTTTACATACTAACTTCCTACTGTAGACAATGAGAATTTAGCTCTTCCTCACACCCCCCCTGCCATTCACACCAGCTGCAAATGCACACCTGTACTGGGGGAAGGGTGTTCCCCATCCACCCAGGACAGCTTTACAGTGACTCTAGTTAGATTAATAGTCACTGTCACATTGTTATGCTCATGTAAGTGCTGTTTTCACATAAGCTACGTAGTGTACTAAGATTAGCTTTTCCTTCTCTGCACATACTGTACTTTGGTTTCCCTGGAGTTACGTACTCTTTTAAAAATTTGCTTACTCTTCTATATATTTTTACTAATTCAGCCTCCAAATCTTCCTTGGTTTAGTAAATCTCCTCTCAATATGATCAAATACACTAAATGTTCTATTGATTTCATCATCTTAAAGAGGTTTCTTCTGGAGCCTTCTGAAGGACTCCAATCTGGAAGCCAGAAAGAGCCTTTTAAAAGTATCTTGGGGTCCCCTTCACCTCTCTGCTTTGTCACCTCCTGTCACCTTCTGTATCCCATGTCATCTTTTTTCTTGATTCTTTCCTTTTTTCTTCTTTTTTTTTTTAAATTTTTTATTTATTATTTATTTATTTATTTATTTTTGGCTGTGTTGGGTCTTCGTTTCTGTGCGAGGGCTTTTCTCCAGTTGCGGCGAGTGGGGGCCACTCTTCATCACGGTGCGCGGGCCTCTCACCATCGCAGCCTCTCTTGTTGCGGAGCACAGGCTCCAGACGCTCAGGCTCAGTAGTTGTGGCTCACGGGCCCAGTTGCTTCGCGGCATGTGGGATCTTCCCAGACCAGGGCTCGAACCCGTGTCCCCTGCATTGGCAGGCAGATTCTCAACCACTGCGCCACCAGGGAAGCCCTCTTCTTCTTTTTTTGTTTTTCCGGTGGGGCACTTTTCTGTAGTAGCTTGCTGAGAAATGAAACATGGGAGGTAAATTTTTTCTAGGGTCTGAAAACGTTTTTATTCTACTTTCAGACTTTCTACATTATATTTGAATGTCTGAAAACGTTTTTATTCTACTTTCCCATTTGATCGACACTTAGCTGGGTGTAGAATTCCAGCTGGAAGCCATTTTCCTTGGGAACTTTGAAAGCATCCCTCCACTGACTTTGAGCTTTCAATGTTGCTATTGAAAAGCCCAAGGCATTCTGGTTATTGATCTTTTGTATGAAAACGTTTTCCTCCCTAGAAGCTTGTAGAATCATCTCTTGGCTTCTAGTAATTTGAAATTTCATGGTGAAGTATGTTGGTGTGGATCCATTTTTATCCATTATGCTGGCTGCTCAGGGGGCCCTTTTTATCTGGAAACTCATGTCCTGGGATTTGGGGCCATTGTCATGAATTTTGTTTTAATCCTCTCCCCTCCATTTCCCCTGCTCCCTTCTAGAACTCCTATTATTTAGATGTTATTCCTTCTTGAGCCTCTAATTTTCTTATCCTTTCTCTCCTTCATTTTTTCTTTTTGTTTTACTTCTGAGAAATCCTCAACTTATTTTCCAAATTCCCTAATTTATTTTTCTTAATTCCTACCAGCTTTAATCCAAAGAGTCTTTTTAATTATCTGTATTGTTATTTTTGATGGTATCCAGCTTGTATTTCATGATGACGGTGTCTTCTCTCCTTTTAGACTATGCCCGTGGGTATTTTAAGCATTCTTCCCCTATTTAGTCTCTGTTCCCTCCATGTTGTTTTTCCCCAAATGTCTTATGATTCTTGGCTGTCTGCTCATGTTTAAGAGGAGGGGTCTGAAAAGCTGCTGGGAAGTTCTGTGCACAGACCCATGGTCTTCACTCTAAGGAAATATGGATAAGCCATTTTATTGCAGAAACCCAGAAGGTGGCATTTTTAGATTTTTTTTTAGCTGATCCAGACCAGAGGGTGAAAGCATGACTGTCCTGAGCTCTGAATGGGGTGGAGGGGGAGGAGGAACTTAGCATTCAGTGTGTAAGACTTCATTCACGTCCTGTGTGTGCCCGCTGTCCCCAAGCCCTTGATGCTTGGTTTTACCCTCTCCAGAGACTAAACCACCAGGGAGGTCGTGGGGCGGGACATGGACCCCGCTGTGCAGGAACGGGATGGGGGAGCCTCACAATCAGATTCCACGTGTTGCCCCAGCTTCACACCTGCTTCCTAAGGTGCTGATGCTGCTGATTCCTGAGATGGGTGTGAGTGTGTGCATGTGTGTGTGTGCGTGCATGTGTGTGTGTGCAGTTTGAGTTATTTTATAGCTTCCTTACTATAAAACTTTGAATCCAGCTCTCTGAATTGGCTAAATCACTCACCACTCTTCTACCTGCTTTTCAGCTTCCAAAATTGTCAATATTGTTTTCTTCTCTCCAGTTCTTGTGAGTTGATACATTTAAAAAAATATATTTCACTATCCTTACTGTCATTTAGTGAGTTTAAGGAGGGAGTAGGTGTAAATATTTCTATTCAGTCCGCATCTCTATCCAGAAGTCCGCCACCGCCGTGACCCGGGTGTATAATTGCAGCCTTCTCCTGATTGAACAGACTTTCTGTCCTCTACTCTTTCCAACAACTTATTCAAGATGCCTGGAAAAGCTACCTTCTCCCCAGGTCTAGTTTGCTGACCTGTTCTTCCCAAACCCAAAGCAGTCTGCCGGGTCCTGCAGAGGTTAGCTCGCTCCCACTCTCCTTCCGTTGGACTTCAAGCCATAAGCCAATCTGCAGCATCCACTCAGGACAGACTTGGTGGGGCTGAAAATCCAAGGACCCAGGGAGAGTAGAAGTTATTTATCCCCACTGACATCCTGACATTAAGAACCAGGCAGCCTCAAATTCTGATCTGGCCACCTGGCGTCCAGGGAAGTTGGTTTCTGATTTGTTTTTATTTTTTTTTTTGCTTAGACTTAGAAACAGGGAAAAACCCTAGTGGTGTACTTGCCTTTGGCTGCAAGTAACAGAAACCGCAAGCCACACAGATGTAGGTAACGTGGACATTGTTTGGCTACGTGATTGAAAGTCCAAAGATAGGACAGGCTGCAGGGTTGGTTGATCCAGCTGCTCTACGATGTCATCAGTGACTCCGTTCTTTCAGTCTCTATTTTCTTTCAGTTTTTCTCCATCCACATCATTCTCATTTCATTTTCCCCTCGTGGTTATAAGAGGGCTATGCCGGTAGCAGTGCTTCCTTAGTCATGGTCAATTTCAGTACACACGTGAGAGAGAAGAGACTTTCAACTGACAACTGGGTGTACGTGCATAGCACGCGACCCACGTCTGCGTTCATCACTGTTAGCAGAGCACGTGCACAGCCATCTCAGGTCCGGGCAGCGGGGAGGTTGTCAGGAGAGCAGGACAGGGCAAAAGAGGTGAATGCCTTAAAACCAGGGTGGTGGCAGTGGGACCAGGAAAGAAAGAAGAGTTTTCAGGGGGACATCGTTTGAGGTGATTGGGAAATCAAGTAGGAGAGCAACTTGAAGAAGGCTGGGGAGGACGAAGGACCAGTGGAGGAGATTTGGGGGCATGAGAATTTGGAGGGAGAGAAAAGCCCCCTTGGGGCACTACATCGGTCAGGCCCTGTTGTGGGCTGAACTGTGTCCCCCCAAAAAGATACGTTGAAACCCTAACCCCTGTTTCCTGTGAATGTGACCTTATTTGGAAATAGGGTCTTTGTAGATGTCAACAAGTTAGAGTAGGGTGGGCCCTTAATCCAATATGACCAGTGTCTTTACAGGAAGAGCTACAGAGACACAGAGGGGAGAGTGCGGTGTCATGAGGAAGGCAGAGACTGGGGTGATGCAGCCACAAGCCAAGGATGCCAGAGCTTGCTGGCAACACCGGAAGCTAGGAGAAATACCTAGAACAGAGTCTCCCCTAGAGCCTTCGGAGGGAACATGGCCCTGCTGACAGCTGGCACTTTGATTTTGGACTCCCGGACTCTAGAACTGTAAGAGAATTAAGTTCTGCTCTTTTAAGCCACCCAGTTTGTGGTAATTTGTTATGGCAGCCCTAGGAAACTCATACAGGCCCCCAACAGAAAACAGATGGCACCCTCGAAGTGAGGAAGTGAGAAGAGTCTGTAGGAACCATAAGTAAGAAAGATTGTGGGTGAGGCTGGTGGGACCAGCACGATGATTAAGCCCCTGGATCTGGTAAAAACCTTACTAGTACGAGACAGAGGCAAAGGGAGGGAGCAGGTACTGGAACCCAGAGAAGGCAGCTCAGCCGTGGGAGAGGGTGATGGTCCTTGAAGGAGGGATGCAGCCAACCCAAGGCAGCCTGGGAGGAGAGATACCCTGACCTCCCTCTCCCCCCGCCTCCCACTGGCTGAACCCAACCAGAAGCCCGTGCAAGGGAGCCCAGTGGGCAGTTCACGTAGACGGCGTCCTGGGGCAGAGAGCAGAGTGGAGGTGGGCAGAGAATGGACCTGGAGGGGCCCCTGAAAAATATTCCTGGGAAAAAACTGGGGAATGTGGTTTTAGCTAGAACCTTCTGAGAGAAACTGTCAATAGGCTGGATGCCTAACCAGCTGATGTGAACTAGCTTCTTGGTTCCCCAGATGGAATGGGTCTTGGGGCAAGGGGCATGGTTTGGGGCTGGGAGGCCACGCCTCAAATCCCAGCTGGCTGCTCCAGATGGCCCACACGGGCCTTGCCTCAGTTTTGTTCCTGCCTCTGCAAAAGGTTACTGTGCCCAGGGACCTGTTCCTAACAACTCAGGACTCCCCTCACATTTCAGATTTAGGCTTTAAAAAAAAAAAAAAGCCTAGCACATTATCGTGGAAGTCACTCAGACCCTTTATTATGGCATAAAAATTAGGATTTTTAATAGCCAAATGAAATAATGAGAATGAAAACTATACCTTGGAATAAAGCAAATAACTAAATTCCAGTTAAAAACTCTGAAGCCTGCTGTGCCCTCTCTCAGTTGTGGGATTTTTTGTTTGTGTTTTTGTTTTATTTCAAAATTGAACTTTTTACAAAGTTTTGCATTAAGTTTGTCATATTTTGCATCAATTTGTCGTTAAGGGAGAATAAAGTTATTTGGATTATACATCTCCAGAAAATGAAAAACAAATGAAATTTTTTTTCTATTTAGTTCTGAACTGCCTCAATGGCCGGTTTTTACAGAGGTATCTTATACAACAGCTGAACTCAACATTAATCTATGAACCAAACATTTCCAAGGGCAGAGGACTCAGAATAATAGTTCTGATACAGAACAAAACCATCCATTACTATCCCTTTCTGCATAAGCACAAGTCTTTCATTCTCATTAAATTGTAAAAATGATGAAGTAGTGGCCTCCATGAGACATGTAAAATGTTTTTCAATGAAAAAATACATTTGAGGGAGAGGATTTTATTTATAGACAGTCATAACCAATGTAGTCAAATTAACGTAGCCATGTTGGAGAGGTGTCCAATAAATCATTTCCATTTTGTAAAGGTTATCCTGAGCTTCCTCACCAACGGATTTGCACATATTAAAATGGCTAGAGCTGGGATTTTTTTGTCCAAATGAGATGAAAGATCACTGTTACAAAAAAAGAAATAATTATAATAGCACTTGCTGCCATTTATTGAGCCCTTACCGTGCCTGTTCCACATGCATGAATTCATTTACTTTCAACGACAGCCCTGTGGAGTGGGCTCTGCTATTACCCATTTTACAGATGGGGCCCAAGCCCTGTTCAATGACAGGCCATGTTTTTTGGTTTGTTTTTTTTTATTTTATCTATTTATTTATTTATTATTTATTTATTTATTTTTGACTGCGTTGGGTCTTTGTTGCTGCGCATGGGCTTTCCCTAGTTGCGGCGAGCGGGGTCTTCTCTTCGTTGCGTTGCGCGGGCTTCTCATTGCAGTGGCTTCTCTTGTTGTGGAGCACGGGCTCTAGGCACATGGGCTTCCGTAGTTGTGGTGCGCAGACTTCAGTACTTGTGGCTCGCGGGCTCTAGAGCACAGGCTCAGTAGTTGTGGCTCACGGGCTTAGTTGCTCTGCATCATGTGGGATCTTCCCGGACCAGGGCTCAAACCCCTGTCCCCTGCATTGGCAGGCGGATTCTTAACCACTGCACCACCAGGGAAGCCCCACAGGCCATGTTTTGACTGCGATGCTTTTCATCCTGCGATTTAGAAGGGGTTTTCTCCCCTCTTGTGTAAGACAAAATCCAAGATTTGATTTTAAGAAGAGCTGTAGTTCAAGAATTAATTGATAAGGTGTGAATTACAAGATTGATCATGAGAATAGAAAAAAGAAGCCTTAACAATGAAGTCATAGATTCTCCCTAAATGGCTTTGTGAAATTAACATTCCATATAAAAATACAAGTTTTTGTTTGATTGATTAACTTTGGGAACTAGATTAACTAATTCTAAAGTTGACATGAACAGATAAACATGTAAGAATACCAGGAAAACTCTAAACAAGAAGACCATTGAGAAAGGACTGCCCTGCAGGATAATGTCGAGAACTGGGAAGAGTGGGAGATTTTACCCTTCTTCCAAGCCAACAAGCTACCCCACCACAGTTGCGTGATGCTTGTAGAAGACATGAGATCCCCCAGTAAATCCAAAGTGTCGGCATCATCAACATTTTCCTGTGTGGCTTCCCCAAGCCTTTCCCAGAGGTGACATTAAGAGGGCCAGGTGGGTTGCATTAAGGGGAAGAGACCATGAGTTCAGGAAGGAAGCCCCCATCTTTCATCACGGGCAGGACCATGCCTGCCCTTTGCTTCCAGGAGACACTGCCTCTATCTTCCAAGGCTGTTTGCTACACACATATCCTTGAAAGATAGCCCAGAACCAAGGCATCTTCAGCTCAAAAGATGTGCAAAAATGCAAGAGACCAAAGACAACTGTCTCCCAACTGTATTATACAATCTCTATAATTAAAACAGTGCATATGGGTCATGAAAAGACAAACAAATAGAATGGGACATAAAGATCAAAATAGACCCAAACACATGGGAATTTAGAATTTGATAAAGGTGTCATATCAAATCACTGGGAAAAAAAACATGGACTTTTCAACAAATGGTGTTAGGAAAAGAGGGTAGTTATCTGGGGGAAAATGAAGTCGGCTCCATATGTCACAATGTACTCAGAATCAGTTCCAAATGAAGAAGATACTTAAATACCTAAAACTATGTGGAATTGTGCACATCAAAGTAATACTTGTATATATACCATACTACTGGGAAACTTAGCTTTATTTGCAATTTTCTAATTTTTTAAAGGCCAATAAATATAGAAGGAATGATGGAGTTAGAACATTGCCATTCTGAACCATCATAATAATGATTGATTAAAGCTAGAACTATCAATGGTGCTAAAACCACTAGATGAAGGTTTGGTGAATGTAATGGTTAATTCTGTGTGTCAGCTTGGCTGTGCCAGACATTTGGTGAAACACCAGTCTAAGTCAACATTGAAATCTGTAGTCTCTGAGTAAAACAGATTATCCTCCACAACGTGGGCAGGCCTCATGCAACCAGTAGAGAGACAGCCTGGGGCTCCCAGAGGAAGCGGAAATTCTGCCTCCACACACACATCCTATTGGTTTTGTTTCTCTGGAGAACCCTAATACAATGGTATATTCCCAAAATTAAATTATTATTTACAAAGGAAAAAAAGGGAACTTTGCAGTGGAGGGAGCTGGAGGGCAGTTCTTTAACTGAGGGGCCACCAATAATGGGAAGAACCAGCATCACATGCCCCTGAGACAAGGCCCTGAGAAGGATCCAATAGCATCAATGTGGCAATCCTGCCAAAAATGAACAACCGGATTCTAATCGGGAGGAAAGCTGATTGCAATCACAAGGAAACAATCACAGCTAAAACGGAGGGGGCTTCCCTGGTGGTGCAGTGGTTAAGACTCCGCGTTCCCAATGCAGGGGGCCTGGGTTCCATCCCTGGTCAGGGAACTAGATCCCACATGTATGCCACAACTAAGAGTTTGCAT
Organism: Balaenoptera ricei; assembly: GCF_028023285.1. Taxonomy (NCBI): domain Eukaryota; kingdom Metazoa; phylum Chordata; class Mammalia; order Artiodactyla; family Balaenopteridae; genus Balaenoptera; species Balaenoptera ricei. The sequence goes on along the minus strand of NC_082656.1, from coordinate 72,143,995 downwards.
GCCACAACTAAAGAGCCTGCGAGCCACAAATAAGACCCGGTAAAACCAAAAAAAAAAAAAAAAAAGTGTGATCCTGGATCAAAAAAAATTTTCTATAAAGGATATTAATGGAAAATTGGTTAGATAATAGGATGGCATTGTTATAAAATCTCCTGACTGACTAATTGTACTGTAATTAGTTAAGAGAATGTCTCTCTCCTTAAGAGAGAAGGAGTGGGGAGAGGGATAGAGAGCAGGAAAGCAAAAAAGAAAATGTGCAAAAATGGCTAAAATTGGTGAATTCAGGTAAAGGGTATACGGAGTTCATTATACTATTCTTATAACTTTCCTGATGTCTGAGATTTTTTTCAGGATAAAAAGTTTAAATTTAAGAAAGAAAACAAGCATTGTAAATGTTTTAATCAAATATTAATAAGTCTGCTTTGAAAAGACAGACAGAAGGATTTCCAATTCATTTAATTACATGGCAAAAATTTTTGAGCCTTCATGCCACTATTCTAGCCATATAATCAAGATGAAGTAAGGTGTTGCAGCAGTAAGCTTTCCACTTGCCCTCCCCCAATTATCTGGTACAAGTCCTCATGGGGTCCTCCCTCCCCATAACTGATACAATGGGTATAAATTCAAAGCCAGGTATTATGTGGCTTGGTACAAGAACTATTTTTTTGAATGCCTGTACCTATGATATGTTTTTCTTCCTTTACCTGTTTATTTTAAAGATTTCTTGAATTGCAGTTTATTTTGTCTTAAAGCTCTGATCAAGCCCCATTTTCATACTTTACAATATGGCAGCTCTGCCGTCATTACGGGATTTCAGCTCATGCGAAGTCAGGAGCAGAACCAGCCCATCCTAGAAAGTTGGGACTCAGCCCAGGAAGGGGTGTGCAGTGGGGGGACATTCTTGTCGGAAAACCTGACAACGGGCAGCAGGGGCGCAGCCCCAAGCTCAGGGTTTCAAGGGCCGGCTTTGGGGACCTTCAAGACTTAGGAGACAGGGCAAGATCCCGGTCCTGGAGGACCTCCGGACAAAAGAACTCAGAGCGGAAGTGGGGACAAAATGAGCGTCCAGGTGCTAAAATGCTCATACCAAACAGGGCACTGGTCTCAAAGCAGAGGCGTAAGGGGCGTCAGTGTAGGGTGAGCTGCTAGACCAGCGTTGTCACAAGCTCTTGAGGTCACAACTCCTTCAGCTATTTTGGTTACCCTTTGACCTTTGCCTTCCTTGTCCTTTACTCACCCCTCCCCCTGCCCCACCCCGACTTCCCCAAGGACCAGCCATTTAGAACTGCGCAGACTCAGTTTGACGGTGTCCTCAGTGACTACGGGTGCATTGAATGTTTATTTTGGCTGAATGGGCGTGACTGAGTGTTAAAATCAATACCTGGTTGATGTTGAAGCCAAATATCAAAGACTAAACTCATGGGTTACAAAAAAAAAAAATCTGAAATATCATCAAAAACTAATTATTCTTACAATGTTATATTAAAAATTTTAGAAGTTAATTTTTAAATTTGACGTTTCAGTGTTGAAACGATTTCTCTTGTGGCCACGAAACTACATTTTTCTGATATTAGTCACTCGCTTTCAGCGGAACTCGTTGGGGGAGCAAGATTTCTTTGGCTTAGCCTTGCAGGGCAAGGTGCGGATGCTGATAATGTTGTCACCAAGTTATTAAGCTTCCCTTCCTCTCCAGTGGCAAGGGACAAAGGTAAAGATTTATCTATTCTTTAATGCCTGAACTTAAAGATTGATCAATGGGAATGATGCAAGTTCACTGAAACAATCCTGCAAACTACGACCTGGGCTGTGCTTTAAGAATGATGCTTTATTACACATCGATATGTTACCAAACCAAACTTGGATCCGCTTGCCCTCATGCAGTAAAAACGATCTACTGACGGCAGGTTGCGGTGAAGGAAAGTGCAGCGTTTATTGCAGAGCGCCAAGCAAGGAGTCCAGGGCAGCACATGCTCAAACACCCAAACTCCCCAGTGGGTTTCAAGGAAGCCTTTTTAAAGGGAAGGTGAGGGAGGGGAATTTCAGTTTGTGCACTATTCTGTGATTGGTTGATGGTGAGGTAACAGGGCGGAGTCACAGGGGTTAACATTATCAATCCTTAGGAGCCCTAGGTCTGGGGGCTACGTGCTCATGGTCATCAAGTGGTTAACTTCTTCCATTTGTGGTGGTTTTAGCACCTGTAAGACAACTCAGAAAATAGGTATGAGATACTATTATTATCTGGGTACTTCAGAGAGGGGCTGAAGCAGGGGATATGGGGGAGGGGTCTGTCCCAGGAAGGGCCCATGGGGTCCTGCTTAGTTACAGATATTTACTCATATTGGAGAATAAGTATTCAGGGATAACAATAAATGTGAACCTTATTCCTTGTATTACTGGCATCATCGCGCTGATTAGAGTTAATGGTAACCTAGGTGCCTGAGGTCAGGATGCCTGAAAAGACAAAGAAATTGGCTCTTTGACCTTCCAAAGGTGCGCCTGATTGCACAGCTGAATCAGATTTTGGCCAAAAGCCAGAGCTAAAAGCCACCCTTGCAGTCTTATCTGCTATTGGGTATTTTTCGAGAAAGGTTTCCTGGTCTCTTTACCAAACCTTTTTCAGGAAGGTGAGGTACAACAGGATTAGACCACATGCCTGGTGACTGCTGGGGGCTCACTTAAGCCTCTTTGGGGGATGGATGGCTCTGACCCCACAGCTCGACATACCTGTTCTCTCTGTAGGAACATAACATGCACAGGCAGAATCTGTCCTGTGTCCACACCATCAGAGCAGTGCCCCGCACAAAGCTGGCCATCAACTCATTTCTGTGGAAGGAATGAATGAGTGAAGCAATGAATGGATGTCCAGTCACTGGCAGCAATGGCAACATTTTATTTAAGATAAGACCAGCAATTACCTGCCTGAGGACATCTGGCCATGACCTAGCTAAAGGCAGAGGGTCTGACCTTATGATTTACTGGAGATCTGTTTCGACCTCTGGTAGCTTTGCTAGAAACCCACTGGGGGCTCCTGGGCTCCTGGAAGTTTTCGAAAAGCAGGAGGCTCACTCCACCAGAGCCCTGGAAGCAGGAGGGAGGCGGGGCCGCATTTCCAGAGCGGGTAGGTTGCAAAGAGAAGGAAAGAAAACGTGGGCGCGCAACGCCTGTGATGTTCTGGCAGCTCCCGTTCTCTTTTGCTTCCCGCTGCAGCTCAAGCGGCAGCCTTCAGAGTAGGGCTTCTTAAGTTGCTGTTGAATGGCTCTGACTCATCACCTGACGCTCGTTTTTTGTTCTCATTTTCCATTATGGAAACCTTATCTTGTGAGTCGGGATCGGAGATAAAAACGTGAGAATGGCGGAGGGCGGGGGCGGGGAGTGGGTAAAGGCTGTCTGGGGAGAAGGAAGGGGGACAGAAGCCCTCATAAATCCCCCCTTTAACCAGAGGGTTTCTTTCGCCGGGAACGTGGAGCCCGCTGCCCTCGCTTTGGGCTGCAGGGGGCGGGCGGGAGAGAGGAGCTCATCCGGAAGGGAAAACTGCTCCCACGCCCGCTGGTTTTTCTGCCTGCCCTCCTCCCCAGGCTGGTCCCTCTAAACCAGGAGTCCCTGACTCCTGAACCAGGTGTGGGGTTTTTTAAATCGAGGTATATTTGATTTGTATTATATTAGTGTCAGGTGTACAACATAAGTGATTCAATATTTTTATAGATTATACTCCATTTCAAGTTATTATGAAATAATGGCTGTATGTCCCTGTGCTGTACAATATATCCTTGTGGATGATCTATTTTACACACGTTGGTTTGTGTCTCTTAATCCCCCTTGCCGGTCTTGCCCACCTCACCCCCACTGGTAACCACTGGCTTGTTCTCTATATGTGTCTGTTTCTGTTTTGTCGTATACATTCGTCTCTTTTATTTTTTAGATTCCATATATAAGTGATAGCATAGAGTATTTGTCTTTCTCTGTCTGACATTTGTGGCTTTGGTAAGGGCAAATATAAATTAAGAATAAGAGGCTTAATTCCTCCAGTTGAAAGGAGGAGGAAAAAGCCTTCCCCAAGCTCTCCCTTTTCTTTCAGAATTTTTCTCTGTCCTTTCAAATGTATGTAAATCTTTTTAATGGCCAGAGAAGCCACTTGCCGCCCTTAAGACTCAGGGTCATTTCCTCGAGGACCTGGCGCCGGCCCTTTGCAATGTAATATCAGGGAAGATAAGGCCCTGGCTCCCAGTTTCCCAGGAGGAGATGGGCCGGAATTGTCACCGGACTCTGCACTGTGAAACCCGCAAATGTAATCTATGTACCCACTTAGCCACCTAAGAGTGAGACGCTTCCTGTCTGCAATCTCATTAGCAGGTTGCCTGCAATACTCATCACATTCTTGTTTAATGCTTGATCGATAGTAAACCTGCTTTCTTTCTCTGCTACCATTGTGGAGAGGTTTTCAGGGTTAGGAGCGGATTTTGTTTTTAATTCTATTCCCCACACTTTGTACAGCACCAGGAATGAATTTCATGTCAGGGACAAGCAGAGAGACACAAATCCTCTTATTGACCTGACGAAGGCGGTCCAGGCCCAGCGCTCTGTGGCTTCTCTCCCAGATTTTTAGCCGCTGATGTTTGTACTTGAGGGCTTTGAATTGTGGGCAGAACATGCTCTGTGAGCATCAAAATATTAAGCCTAAATCTACAGGAACGGGATTTCGGAAGTGTCCTGAGAGGGCTGCTGTTGGCCCACGTGCTTTGATTCCATCTCCAACCTGAGAGGCCAGGTGGATGGTGAGATTCCTATGAATTGCATCACCCCAGGTGGCACCATATCCCTTGCTCACTTATCCTTGTGCAGCCTGCCCTTGGCTGTGGCCGTCCTGTCACTCAGCAAACTAGCGAAATCAAAGAGGCCCTCCCACTGTACGGGACACGATTACCTGCCCCAAGATACTCCCCTCCTTTATTGCCAGGAATCTTTCCCTGAGTCACACCCCAGGACTCTTAGGAGTTGGAGCTGAATTAGCTTTAATCAGCATCTTCTCTTTAGATACACAGAATCACCTGGGAAGGCTCTGCGGGCACACTCACACCTTAATCTGTTTGCTTTTTGCAAATGTCCACCAAGACCTCACACTTGGAGATGGAGCTTTGGAAGGAGAAGATGAGGACTGAAGAAATATGGATTAAGAAAAAATGTTATTTTAGAGCCGGGCATGTAAATGGAGGGCACCATGGGGGAGAGGTCTGTTAGGACATTTATGTTCAGCCCAGGAAGCCAGCCGGCTATGTAAGTCAGACTTGTAGGAAGTCAGACCATTATCTCTAGTAACCAGTCCAGGAAGCTAAACAATAACCCTTCTAGCAATTGGGCAAAAATGGCCGGGACTTGCTTAATAACTGCCAGCTTCCCTAATTTTCAATCTCACTTCCAACTTGGGGCCAGTCAGAGAAAGCCAAACATGCCCCCCAACCAATCACATAGGAGCCCCTCTCCTAGTCAGCCTGCCCCCAGCTTCCGCAGGCCAATAGCCTCCAATCAGGGCCCAGGTGGAGCCTTCCCTTTTCTCGTCTATGAAGCTCTCCCCCTGCCCTGCCTGCCCTTGAGTCTCTGCCAAACACAAGTTACGCTGGCTGACTCCCTGCCACAGCAGGCGCTGAATCAATAGCCTCTGCTTCTCTCATTCGGTTGCTCTTTGTTTATTTCCACAAAGGTAAGACCACCTTCTCCTGTCTCGGAAGAGAGAAGGCTCCTTCCTGGGTGGGGGGTGAGTGGAGTGAGTGATGGGTCAGTGTCCTCTCCTCCTGCCAGGGTGAGTCTGTGTGATGCATCCAGGGGGCCAGAGATGCTTTTTAGGACTGGGAGCAACATTCCTGGTCACCACAGGCAGAGGGTTATGAAAGAGGTCTTGCCACCTGCCAGCTTGGGCATGAAGCTCTTCCTTCCAGAATCCTCACACTGTCCTCCCCGACGGTCCTGCCATCGCATCCCAGCCTGCCCTCCCCAGGGCGGAGATGAGCAGACAGGGGTCTGAGCTGGTTTTCATGTGTTCTGGAAGCGCCTTCCCCACATGGGTGTTGCGGTTACTAAGCCATCAGGTCTGTGGGCATCGTTTTGGAGTGTCACGGGAAGTGACTCTCTGGGCCATCTCCTTTGGAAAGCAAACAAAAGCCCCACTAGCAGTCGCCCTGGCAGAGAGGTGGGCACTGTGGCACGTGGCAGGACAGCTGCAGGCAGGAAGGAGAATGCATGACAGACCCTAACAGAACGAGCAGCGCTGTACTGCTTGGCAACCGCTTGGGGTGACCTGATGGCTGGTGATGGCGACGACCAGATACAAAACACAGGCAGCCCGACCTCCGCCTTCAGACAGAGAATGAGTCAGGTTCCCAACAGACATAGTGAATTAGACCTCGTGGAATAGAGTTTCATGTACTTTCTCCAGCTCTTCCTTCATGAAGTGGCATAGCTTTTCATGAAAATATTCAGAGATGTCCCTAGCCTTCATCCTTTACACGAAAGCCTCAGGGAAACTGATTCTCCTGTATTTTTTGAGAGTGTTAATTCAGCCATGTGGGATGTTCTGGGGGTTATAAAGAAACATCCATGAGCAGGCCCCCAAATGTCTGTACCCATCAGAGACTAGATTGGACACTAAATGTCCTTGCTAAGTCCCGTATTGTTCTTGTGTTGGTTTGGTTTTGGTTTTGTTACTGTCCACAGAAATGCTGTAGACCTTACAGATTTAAGGCACTGGGATGAAAAGAAAGGAATCAACAAAGCAAATGCCAACAAGCATCTGTGTGCTGATGCCACTGGGTTAGGGGGATGTTTAGATTTGATCTTGTCATCAGAATGTAGCCAAAGATGGATGCAAAGCTGTCCCAGTTGGATGGTGACAGCAGTCATGTTCGCTTGGTCTGAGAATGTTCTCAAAACGATGCCCATGGGACTTCCCTGGTGGCTCAGTAGTTAAGCATCTGCCTGCCAGTGCAGGGGGCATGGGTTCAAGCCCTGGTCCAGGAAGATCCCACATGCCGCGGAGCAACTAAGCCCGTGCGCCGCAACTACTGAGCCTGCATGCCACAACTTCTGAAGCCCACGCACCTAGAGCCCGTGCTCCACAACAAGAGAAGACACTGCACTGAGAAACCCACACACCGCAATGAAGAGTAGCCCCCGCTCGCAGCAACGAAGACCCAATGCAGCCAAAAAAAAAGTATGTTAAAAATGACACCCGTGTGACTACTCAACCTGGTGAATGCACTGAATTTCACTTTATGGACCTTTTTTGCGTTCAGAAAAATGCTTTCAAAAATCCCTCAGAGGAGAAATGTCGAGCATTATCACACTCCCCTGTCTCTGCCATTATGTTCCAAAGCCCTTTTTGGCATAATTACTACATTGAAGGCCATTATCAGCACTGGGAGTCATCTCAGCCTTTCTCATTTTTAACTGTCAGTCATCACACTGGAATTTTTTTCACTTCCTGTTCCATTTTTGTGCTTACTCATCTTAATACTTCCTATCTGTTACTGAACCTTATTTTAGCCAATACGGTGTTCAATGGAATTAAAACTCCATTTAGAAGAAAGCACGTGAAAGACAAAACTAAAACGTGCTAACCAACAGAGACCACTAAGCACCCCAATGCTGGTGTTCTTTTCATTAGAGGCGCTCAGTAAAGGAAACGAGCCTCCTCTGACCTCGATACCAGTGCATTTTGGAGCACGTGCATTGGCCTAATGATATGAAGATGCTCCAATAAAACAATTTACCAACTGAAGAGCGGTTAGTTGAATTTTTTTTTTTAATTATGATGAGGCAGGGTACAGTTTTTTTCTTAATAAAAAAATTATAACTCCTAGGCTAGGCCATATTCTTTTCTCATTTTAAGCAGTGTGTCCTCATTTGGTCTGGAAATGTCAAAGAGAGCCTGAATGATGAATGAAGGAGCTTAGGAGAGGCTCAGGGCCCTGCCAGCGCTTTGCTGTGTTCTCGCGGAAAACAGTTAACCATTCCTGACCTCAGCTTTGTCATCTTGCTTGCTCTTAATCATATTGCAGAATGCAGTGCAATTCCAAAGTGAACGAAGGTGAGGCTCCTGGGGCTGGGACAGAACCAGCAGACACAAGACAGTGGCCAACGCCAGATCAGCCAGAGAGGCTGAGTGCTCACAGCCTACAGCGTGTAAAAGCCATCGACGTCAGACGTTTTCTACCAAAATGGTTTCTCAAGATCAATTTCTTGCCTTACTGAGCATCAAACAAAAAATTACTTTTAGGTTTCCCATGGCAACAAGCATGCATCCATCCCGTGGATAGATATTTTCACGTGGCTTTACCACGGTTGTTTCCCGGGACTCTGAGCCCCTCTGCCTCAGCCCCAGTCGGGAGCAGAGTGCATCGTAGTTTTCTGACTATTATTCTCAGCTTTACTTGTTGGAGCAAAGACCAACACCTCCCTTTCCACTGCATATCAAGTCCTGCTGCCAGAGGATCAGGCCTGAGGGTGGTATCCCCACCCAGCAGCGTCACAACCCCACCTTTTGCTACCCCTGGGTCTGCTGTCATCTTTAAGACTTTCTTGATGTTGGAGCCTTGCGTTTCTTCTGGACTTTGATCTTCACCACTGGCGTGTAAGACTTCCTTAACTCCAGACCATCCCTGTTCAGCCCTGGGTATCACCTGATCCAACAAGCTGGAGTTCCTAGACTCCTGGTCCTGGCTCTGCCCAACATCACTGCCTCATGTACCTCCCCGTGGGCCTCTAGCCTCAGTGCGACCAAAGAGGAGGAGTTCCTGGGCCAGAGCAGGCATGCGGCGGCCTCAGAGTCATTGTAGGAATCTCCAGGAATCCGCCTCACGACACTGGCGGTCATGATGGCTGTCACTCTGATCCAGTGTGGGCCCCGGACAGCAGCATCAGCGCCATCTGGGAACTAGTACGAAATGCACAGCTGTACTTAATCAGAAACTCGGAGCCTGGGGCCCAACCAATGGATGCTTTAACAAGCCCCGCAGGTGATCCTGGCATAGCGAAAGTGGGAAGCGGATTTTAAGGAAGGCTTTGCTGAAATGCTTGGCCCTTCCTATACCTCCTTGTGATCCAGACTGTCACCTGGAGAATGCACAGCCCTCAGCTGGCCCACTGGGCTGACAGGACCTGACCATAACCCTGGGATTTCTGGAAGGCATCAGTAAGTCATCTGGATACCCAAAGACAACAGTCAAAGATTTCCTGAAACAAGATCCTCACGAAGATGGAGGAGATACAGCACGAGCTGCATTGTATCACCACCCCTTCCGAGCCCGCTACCCTGGCTGGAAGGCCGTTGTTGTCTTCGACTCCAGAAAACAGACCGCATTGTAGTGGCCCCAAAGGACCATCCAGTGTAGACCGTGGCTGAGCAAAGGTGATCCGGAAATCCAGGACTGGGAGTAAGTAAGGGCTCTGATTTTGAATTTTATGCATCCAGTAATCACTGAAAAGGAACATGTTGCCTTGCTTTGGGGTGGGAGTGGATTCCAAGACACCTGGAAAGTTGTAGGTTAGAATAAATTCTGTCTCAAGTTAATTATGCAGTTTTTCCACTTATTGACTAATGTGCCAGGCATTGTGCTAGGAGTTTCTTGGTTGATCTGCGGAAAACCGTGTGTGAAACCGTTTGCTGGTGGAGAGATGTCAGGCGGTGGAAAGAACTGTGCATGGAGTCTGACCACTTGGGTTGGGGTCTCAGCTCTGCCACTAACCACCAACTAAGTACAAACTAGGGGATAAACAGTACTGGATTCATGGGCTTTTTTTGGTGGCTCAGTGAGAAAATGCCTGATCAATGCTCAAGAAGTAAGTTTCAGTTATGAGTTGTTGCTCCCATTTTAAGGAACATAAGCAACAAAAAGCTTGGAGAGGCAAACCAAAGGTGCTCAGTGCTGGTGGCACGTTGGAATCACCTGCAGGGCTTTGCAAAGCCTAGTGATGGGCCAGCACGGCAGCTGGGGCTGAAGCTAGTGGGTGAGTGAGTTGCCTGAGATGTCACAGCTGGCAGGTGGCAGGGCTGGGACTTGAGCCCAGGTGTCCTGACACTGAACAGTAACGAGCCAGTTCAGGGAAGCGCAGGTAACACCTCCAGGTCACATGGCAGAGGTGGTGTGCGGATGCCGGCCTCTGCGAGGCTTCCCCATGACAAGACTTACTTGTCACCGTGGGGATGGTATTTTCCCAGCGGGTCCAGTTCAGAGTCTGTCTCAGGTGGTGCTGATCTCAGCAAGAGTGACCCTTCGGGGGCACAGACAATGTTTGAAGTCACGGAGAAGGATCTGAAAGTTTCCTTCTAATTAAAGGGATTACTCGGCCACTTCAAAAAGAAGGAAAAGGAAAACAAGAGAAAAAAGCTGCTTCCTGACATTATACAGAGCTGAATAATGAATGAAGCGCATTCATACTTATTTACCAGCTCTGTCACTTCCTAGCTGAGTGTCTTTGGGCAGGTTACTTAACCTCTCTGTTTCTCACTTTCCTCATTTGAAAAGTTGGGATGATAATATCAATAGTATGTACCTCAAAGTGTTTCTGTGATGACTGGATGAGATAATATATGGAAAGCCCTAGGAATAGTGACTGGCATGTAGAAAATGAGCAATTATTAAATTCAGATTTCACAAGATTGAACCCGAGTTTTCTAAGTCTAGGTCTCAAAGTCCCCTCCTTCTATACCTGCACTGCATCGGCCCTGTCTTTGTCATCTCTCACCTGGGCTATTCTGCGGCTGCCTACCTGTGTCCCTGTCTCTAGGGCTCCATCCAGTTCCTCTTTCTTCCTTTTTATTTATATATTTAAAATTTTTTTATTTAGTTTGTTTTTATTTTTATTTTATTTTTCATAGTAAAAGTAAAATAGTTTACTTTTCATTGTAAAGGTAAAGTAGCAGTAGCAAAAAGTGTGGGGTGAGAAAAATCCATCAATTATCCCACTAAATCTGCTGTAACTCCTGGCTGCAGTGCTGTGTCCTAAGCACAGAGTTCTTTCCACCGTGGTTCTCACTCTTTAGAGTCCGTAAGAACCACCGGGACGACTTGGGTAAAATTCAGACTACTGAGCTCTAGCCTCAGATGTTCTGATTCAGCAGACGTAGGGCTGGAGACCTGAGTACTTCTGATGGCGCGATCTTTGGGAAGTATCCTCGTGGCATCGTGCACGTTCCTATCCTATTTCACCTATTCATGGAAGTGTTTCACCACAAGCACCTTTCCTGGTTGCTACACAAGGCTTCCCGACTGTAACTTGGCCTCCACAGGGCTTCCATGGGTCCTGATATTCACTTGTCACAGTCTGGGTGTACTTTCCTAGCGACCCAGCTCAGACTCTTTCTGTGGTTGCACCGATCTCGGATAAAGGGTGCAGGAATACAACATTCCATCACAGGGGGGCACGGTCATTTACCTCTCATGGAACCTTTCAGTTGAATCTGTGTAAACTATCCAGGCAGGTCTGTGTGCGATTAATCCAAGTGAGGGTCCAGGGTGGAGAAACAGACCCAGAATCAATCCACTGGGCCAAGACCGAGTCTGGAGGAGGAGATTTAAGACTGCAGAAATTCCAGAAGCCAGTGGCTGGAGCAGCTGGAAGAAGACTCCAAACCACCAGGGAAGGGACCAGGGTGAGCGAGTGCCCAGGGCTTGGATCATCCTGCACGACCCCAAGAGACAGTGCCTGGCTGGCCCCTCCTGGTCCTTGCTCTGTTGGCCACACTGGCCGTACTTCTTCTCAAGACTTTCTGTTGAGTTTACCGCAGTAAAAACCTTTTATGCCTACTGACCTGCTTGCTCATCCATCTGTCCCACGGCTCTGTCCCTCCCTTTTCCCTACCCCTTATTGTCTTGGTTAATTAGTAAGATTATGTTCTCAGCCGGACTGATGGGAGGACAAGATCCTGATGGCAGAGGGAGAGCCAAATATTCCGGTGGTTCAGCGGCCGTGTGGTCTGTCTTCCCTCTGTCAGTGTTGTCAACCGGGGGCTGAAAACCATTTTTAATACCTTGTTACTGAAAGACTTCCCAGGAAGCAAGATGGCCCCTCATCTTGTCACCATGAAGGTCGCCCAAGGCCTTCAGACTCACCCAAGGGTGATTCAGACTCACCCAAGGGTGAACAGGCCGGACTCAACAAAACCAAAATGCTCACTTATTAATTTACAATAAAAACAGGCAAGTCTTCATTTTAGCTGGTCGACAGAAAAACATGACCTCAGAAAACCTCGTCGAGGTCAGAGTTGCACAGTGAATACAAAATTAAAGTGAAAGAAGCCAGATGCAGTAAGAAATATTTCCACCACACCACGGTCATGTAATAAGTTTCCGTTCTTCGCTATCGAGACTGTTCTATACTGTCCGTGAACCCTTTTCCTCTGATTCTTGGCGCTCTGACCAGTTCCTTTCCCTTCATCTTTCCCTTTTCAGTGTCTCGAGCCAAACTCTCTGAACTAAACTCCCAGAACTATTGTTTCATCGTCAGCCTTTGGGCGGAGCTTGTGCCAATTTAAGTTGCACTTCCTCATATAACTTGGTGGTTTTATGATCATTTCTTTTTTTTTTAAATAAATTTATTTATGGCTGCATTGGGTCTTTGTTGCTGCACGTGGCTTTCTCTAGTTGTGGCAAGTGGGGGCTTCTCATTGCGGTGGCTTCTCTTGTCGTGGAGCACAGGCTCTAGGTGCGCGGGCTTCAGTAGTTGTGGCACGCGGGCTCAGTAGTTGTGGCTCGCGGGCTCTAGAGCACAGGCTCAGTAGCTGTGGCACACGGGCTTAGTTGCTCCGTGGCATGTGGGATCTTCCCGGACCAGGGGCCGAACCCATGTCCCCTGCATTGGCAGGCGGATTCTTAACCACTGCGCCACCAGGGAAGTCCCTGATCATTTCTGATAGCTTCTCCTCTTGGCCAATTCTCCCTTCACCTAGTCCTGGGTCTTCCATGCCCTCTTGTGCCTTTGAGTTCACATAATCAAGGAAGAGGAGATTTGGAAATGTCAGGGCTTGGCTGCCAGGCTTGAGAAACTGGTTTTGCAGGAAACTCACTACGGTGAGAAACAGGCTTTACAGAAAGGGCGGTTGGCACGAAGGCGTCTTGAGCGTCTTGAGCGTGTAGGAATGTATGTCTCGGGCACAATGTCGGGGCAAGGGCCAACTCCTGTGTCCACTTAGGCAGACTGGTGAGGTCAGTCTTTATCCAGGCAAAGCTTCCAGGCACCAGATCTCCAGGGGCTGATGAAGTCACCAGGGCAGAACCGCAGGACTGGCCATGACCCTTTACCTACTTTCTGTGCCCTTTGCAAGTGACAGCCTGCCACAGGGGACAAGGCCGGAAGCCCCCGCCCTATCTACACTTATCTTGTCCCTAAAGCACGTCTTCTCACCTCGGCATCATAGACATTTGGGGCTGGGTCATTCTTCGCGGTGGGTGGGCTGGTTTGTGCATCAAGGGTGTTTAACAGCATCCCTGGCCTCTGCCCTCTAGGTAGCAAACATCTTCCTCGTTTATGACAACCAAAGAAAGAAGTGTCTTCAGACGTTGTCCAATGTCTGCGTCTTCGGACGTTGGTGCATATTCCCTGCAGTGAGGGGTGAGGGCCGACCCCCCCTGGTTGGGAGCCACAGGTGTAAGAGCGACCCTGTGCTGTCAGAGTCTCAGGGAAGAGGCCAGGAAGGGAAAGCAGCTGACACTGCCTCTAATTTCAGGTGGGTGCGGAGAGAAAGACTGAAGGCAGACCAGGGCTGGAGAAAGCCGCACTTCCTGAAGCAGGGGGCTCCGGTGGTCCGCTGCCTCTACATCTCAGAAATTTGTTTATGCAGCCAATCGTTCCATATGCTAAGTGCAGAAATCTGCCCTTTTGGCGTCCTGGCCAATTTCAGAGCCGTCCCCACCCCCGAAGGCTACCCACATCTATTATGTTTACTCAACTAAACAGGATCTTGAAAGTTTTTTATTTTTTTTAAAGAATAAGACTTTATTTTTTAAAAAATCCTCCAAGCAAAGTTCTTAAAGCCAGAATTCATCACCAGCATCTTAAGAAGTAGTATTTTTGTTGTTGATGTCGGCATTGCATGAACAACACTGAGAGTAATTGAAAAGAAAAGAAAAACTCTACTCTTAGGCCATCCCCCAAGTCCGAGGCTTTCATTTTTCACTTTCCTTCTAGTTCTCAACTATACAAAGACATGTTTTTCTCACACACTATACTCTTGAGTAGACCCACCCTCAAGTTCTCAACACCAGCTTCTAATGAACATTTATGGGATAGGCATACATGAGTTGTTCTTTTGGTCTCCGAAGGTATTTTTAAAGAAAACATAAACCAATGTATATACATTTGCAACAGTTATTTCAGCTGTGGCATGATATTTAGTAGAGGGCATCTAGGAAGACAGTTTCAGTCTTGATTCCCCAGCTGTGTAATCACTCTACTTTAATGATGGGACTTTAAACCAGAAATGACCTTAGGAGTCATCCAGAGTGCTCACTTTACAGATAAGCTAACTGTGACCCAAATATGTTGACCACTCCACCAAGATAACATGAAGAGTAAATGGCAGGACTGGGAAGAAATCCCAGGTGTCCTGATTCCATGACCGAAGCTGATGACTTTTCAGCAACCCCTTCCCTACTGCATACCCATAAAAGTTTACCGAGGGGAAGGACCAGTCAGAGCAAAACCATGGTATTTATAAGGAAGCTTGTACAGCCAATTTTCACAAAGGGCTTGATTTAGTTTCCCACACTGCAAGGATTAGGGTTCTGGGTTTGTGATGTTTCGTAAAAATATGAGTTTAACCTGCCTTCTTATTTTGAATTGTGAGAGTCCTTTATTCAACTTGTTGTTGTTGTTGTTTTGGCCACGTTGCTCAGCTTGTGGGATCTTAGTTCCCTGACCAGGGATCGAACCCAGGTCCACGACAGTAAAAGCGCTGAGTCTTAACTACTGGACCGCCAGGGAATTCCCAATACAAGTTTAATCTGGCCCCTACCATTTATGAGCACCTAAACCCTAGCTGAATTGCTTAACTTCTCTGAGCCTTGGTTTCTTAATTTGAAAAATGTCAGTAATAACACCTATCAAGTATATATTAAGGATCTACAAAACATTCTATCCTTTGGACAAATAATCTCCCACTTGGGAAATTTTATCTTTAAACAAAAATTCTGGGGCTTCCCTGGTGGTGCAGTGGTTAAGAATCCACTTGCCAATGCAGGGGACAAGGGTTTGATCCCTGGTCCGGGAAGATCCCACATGCTGCGGAGCAACTAAGCCCGTGCACCACAACTACTGAGCCTGCGCTCTAGAGCCTGCGAGCTGCAACTACTGAAGCCTGCGAGCCGCAACTACTGAAGCCCACGCACCTAGAGCCCATGCTCTGCAACAAGAGAAGCCACCGCAATGAGAAGCCCGCACGCCGCAACGAAGAGTAGCCCCCGCTCGCCGCAACTAGAGAAAGCCCGCACGCAGCAATGAAGACCCAACGCAGCCAAAAATAAATAAAATAAATTAATTTTTAAAAAATTCTGGCATACAGAAATAGTACATTTTTGTACATAATACTATCACCCTTTGGTTTATAACTACTATTTGTTGAGCCTGCTATGTGTGAGGGCTGCTGGCCACACTACCTGCTTTTTCTATGGAATTGTCCCTCATCTTCATAACACATCAGAGAAATGGGTATTGTAGTGTTTATTTTACAAAGGAGAAAACTGAAGGCCGGAGAGGAGAAATGCCTTGCCCCAAATCTCGCAGGTAGTAAGTGGCAGGAACAGAAGTCAAACTCACATCTGCCTCTCTCAAAGCTTCTTTCTTTCCACTATGCCTTGTTATTTGTATATAATGGCAAATATTTGGAAACAAACTAAATATCCGATGATTGAGGATGATTTAAAAATGATAGAATGGAATATTTTCAGCTGTTAAAATTTCATTTCTTGAAGGTTTTTAACCACTTTTAATAAAATGCTTAATAGATTCTCCTGCCTATTATTGCTGGGGAGGCTGTAGGGTAGAAGGAAAGGGTCTCCATGCCCAGCATATACGTCTTTTTGTGGGATGGAACACTGTGCTGAGACTGGTCTGGAGAAGACAAGTCGTTGTTGTCATTATATTAAGTTTAAGAACTAGGATACATGACTGTACTGCTGAACTGAATGAATAAGCATTTTCAGAACTCTAATGAAAAACTGATGAACTCAAAAAAGTGCTAACAAAAGATCAAGATGAAAAAAAAAATTTAATTACATGGGACTGAGTGAACTGATGAGGATGAGTATAATTTTTGTGACTTTCTGTCTGAATTTAAAAAAAAAATCCCACAAAGACTCAGAGGCAAAGAATATACAAATCAATTTTCACTGCAAAGTAAAGGAGCTGTTACAGTGGAGGATTACTGGACTGAATGTCAATATTATGACATAGTATGAGTGTGTTTCAGGTTTGGTAATTGCAATCATTGTTGCTTTTGTTGTGGTCATCCATGTACAATGCTTAGTGTCAGTCTATTTATCTCTTGTAAAAATAAAATACACCGTGTGTGTGTGAAAAAAAATGTCAACAAACAATAGGTGCTGAAGAAGTTGTGGAGAAAAGCGTAACCTCTCGGTCTAAGTGGGATGTAAAAAAAAAAAAAAAAAGAACCAGGATACAGCATTGCATACAAAGTTGAACCACAACTTTGAATCTTTTTTTTTTTCTCTATAATATTTTATTATAGTTCTTATTTTTTAATTTTAATTTTTTTTTAACATCTTTATTGGAGTATAATTGCTTTACAACAACTTTGAGTCTTAAATGCACAGGAAAAAAGTTTGGGAGGAAAAAACACCATTATGGAAGTACCTGGTTTTGGTGTGAGGATTATACGTTTTTTCACTTAAAAAAAAATTATTTTCCAAACTGTCTAAAAGTTTTTCAATGAGCATCTATGAATTTTATATTCAGAAAAAAATTTAATGCTTAAGTATAAATCACTGCTTTTCTGTCCATTCTTATGTAAAAGCAATGAATATAGATTATGTGAAATTGCTTTGAAAACTATAAAGAAAATTGAAAAAGCAAAAATTTTAGTATGTATCATAATTGGTTATTATCCAAGGAAAAGATATTACTAGCAAGGCAGTAGATTTAGGAGTTACTGATTCTTCAAATACCAAGGCAGATCAATTGTGTTCCGAAAGATACTTTTTCTGTGTAAAGTTTGCTAGCTTACTGCTAATATTTACCAATCACTTAGTATTTACCAGACAGGATTTTTTCACATATGAAGGAGGTTCTGACATTATCCCCTTTTTTCAGACAGAGAAACTAAAGCTTCTGGTGATTAAGTAACTAGCATAACACAGTTAGTGATCCAGTATATAATTTTCAAGAAAACCACCTGTCTGACAGACGACCAGTGAAGAAATAGAGAAAGTAAGCTCTCCTCAAAAATATACCAGGTCCAGATTTCATAGGGTAGTTCTATCTTCTACCTACCTTCTAATGATCAGATGCTACTTAACATATTCCAGAACATAGAAAAAGAAGGAAAACTTCCAAATCCATTTTATGAAACAAGTGTTACATTAATCCTACTACTTGATAAAGATGGCACCAAAAAAGAAAACTATAGACCAATTTCACTTATGCATAACAGTGTAAAATTCTTAAATAAAACATTAGCAAACAGAATTCAATAGCACATTAAAAATAATGCATCATGTGGTTAGATTTTGATGCCAGTTGTATCCTCCTCCACCTGTTAGCTTCCACACTCAACAAAAACACTGAATTTTTAAAAACTGTGGTAAATACAGACAGGAACATGTACAGATCATAACTGTACAATTGGTAAATTTTCACAAACTGAACATAACCATGTAACAGCACTCATGTCAGGAAACAAAACATTATCAGAATTCCAGAAGCCCTCTCAACCCCCTTTTTATCCCCCTCAAGGGTATCTACTATCTAGATTCCTACCACCATTAGTCAGTTTTGCTTATTTTTGAACTTTATATAAATAGACTCACACAGTATGTATTCTTTGGGATCTGGCTTCTTTCACTTGACATTAAGTTTGTGAGATTCAAGCCCATTACTGTATGAAGTTAAAGTTGATTCATTCACAATGAATATAGTTTTGTATACAACAGTGTGAATATGCCATAATTTCTTTGTTCCTTCTACTGTTGATGGAGAGTTGGATAGCTTCCAATTTGGAACTATGCTAGTAGTGCTACTATGAATATTCTTGTACATATCTTTTATCAAACATACGTGTGCATTTATCTTGGACATCTACCTAAGGCTATAATTGGTGGGTCAGGGGAGATGCACGACAGCAGTTAGTAAATATTACCAATTTTCCAAAGTGATTGCACCAATTTACACTTCCAACAGCAGTGTATGAATGAGCATTATGATTGTTCCATATTCTGACTAATCCTCATATATTTTTGTCTTTTTCCATTTTAGCCATTGCACTGAGTTTATAATAGTGTCACAGTAGAGCTTTAATTTGCCTTCACGATGTCTAATAAGAATGAGAATCTTTTTCATACGTTTATTGCTCGTTCTTGAAATCATACTTAAATTTATCAGGCCACTGGAATTTGATCTCACTTTGCATCAGTGTAAACAGACTCATGTGTTAAAATTGAGTGTGGATGCTTTTAATATCCTTGGTAATATGACACTTAAAGAACTCTCACCCACATGGTCCAGTCTCAGAGTAGTGTGTGATCAAAGATAAGAGCTCATCAGTAAAAAAGTAATTTCAAAATAACTCAAGTTCTTGTATTACAATTCTCAGACATCACGAAAAGAAATACATAGACAAAAATGCCTCTTTAAATCTCTTTTTCTGTATTATCTAGTCCTCACAGCTGCCCTGGCATCTTTCTTCCAAAAAGCATGAAAAAGAGAGTTATAAAATAATTTTCAGTGGAAAGTCTTTTTATCATTAATCAAAATCCAAATTTCATAGACGACTGATAAATGCAGCCTCAGACAATAAAACAAACAAAACCCACAAAAGCTTCTGCATCTTATTTAACATCTCGCTGGAAGCCCTGGCCAGTGCAATAAGGCAAAACGTAGAAAGAAAGGGCACACAGATTGGGAAGGGATTCACATAGTTTCTCTGCACAGATGAGGTGATTGTCTACATTGAAAATCCCAAGGAACAAAAAAAGCCTCCTGAATATAATAAGTGAGTTTAATAGGTTGTGGAATAAAAGGTCAACATAAAAATCAATCATCTCTACATACTAGCAGTAAAACACGTACTGAAATTTTAAAAATACACATGCATACACACACACATGCTATTTACAATAGCTTACCCAAAATGAAATGAAAAATCTACAAAATATGTACAGCATCTGTATGCAGAAACCTACAAAACTTGAATGCTGAAAGCAATGAAAGGAGATCTAAATTAATGGAGAGTTCATAGACTGGAAGACTCAACATAATTAAAATGTCATTTCTCCCCAAATTGACCTACAGATTTAACATAACTCTAATCAAAATCCCAGCAGGACTTTTTTCTAGATATAGGCAAGCTGATTCTAAAATACATATGGAGAGGCGAAAGAATGAGAATGGTCAAAATGGTTTTGAAAAAGAAAAATTCAGAGGAATCATACCTCTCATTTTTAAAACTTACTATAAAGTTACAGTAATCAAGACAGTGTGGTATGGTGGTCCAGTGGTTAAGACTCTGCGTTTTCACTCCTGAGTGCCCAGGTTCAGTCCCTGCTTGGGAAACTAAGATCCCACAAGATGCACGGCATGGCCCAAAAAAAAAAAAAAAAGACGGACTTCCCTGGTGGTGCAGTGGTTAAGAATCTGCCTGACAATGCAGGGGACACGGGTTCAAGCCCTGGTCCGGGAAGATCCCACATGCCGCAGAGCAGCTAAGCCCACGAGCCACAACTACTGAGCCCACATGCCACAACTACTGCAGCCCGTGTTGTGTTTGTTTCCACAACAAAGAGAAGCCCTCACTCGCTGCAACTAGAGAAAGCCCGCGCGCAGCAATGAAGACCCAATGCAGCCAAAAACTAAATGAATAAATAAATAAATTTATTTTTTTAAAATGCATATTAAAACTACAGAGATATACCACTCTTTATCTATAGGATTGACAAAAATGTCAAAGTTCAACAACACAAATTGCTGGCCAGGCACTCTCATTCATTGCTGGAGGTAACATACATTAGAAAATTTCACACTATCTATCAAATATTTCCTTTGACTCGACAGTTTATTCTGGGTGAAATGCAGCATATTCAAGGTTATTCCTTGGAGAATTTTTTATAATAGCCAAAAAATGGAAACTAGCCAAATTCCATCACTAGGGGAAAAACTGAATAAATCATAGAATGTATCCATTTATTGAACTGCTCTGCAGTTATAAAAAAGAATGAGGGAACTTTCTATGCCCTGATAATGGATGATTTCCAATATATATTATTGTTAAGTGAAAAAAGCAAGGTGCAGAATGGCGTGTCATGTGTGTGCATTCTGTATAAAAGGTGAGGGATATAAGCATGGAAATTGGTACTTGTACTGCATAGAGAAACTCTGGAAAAATAAACAAGAAAATACTGGAAGTGCTTATTGGTGGGAAAGAGAGCGGAGGGAACAGAAAGATGGAGAGTAACAGCAGAAACAAAATTTTCACTCTGTGTCTCACTGTCTGGTTCGTTTTGAAGCCATTTGTGTAAATTACTTGTTTGAAAAAATAAGTTAACAATTGTATTTTGAAATAAGAAGATAAATTTTCAGTGATAAATCATCCATTCACTCTGTTGGATACAGAACAGGCAGAAGAGGATGGGAAAGCTGTGACAGGAAAACAGAAGAAGAAGCACTTCCCTTGCTCACAAGAGGTAAAAATGCAGAAGGAAGTAGAGTTGGTGAAATGTATACAAAAGAAGCGGAGCGTGCATCCTAGAAAGGGGAGCTGGTGAGTGCAACAGAGTGGAGGAAAAGGACTTGTTTTTGGTGTAGAAGTTTTGGATTTGTGTCTTCTTTAAGCTGACTGGGGGACTTAGGGCTGGTCTTTTAATTTCTCCGAGCCTGTTTTCTCGAAGAAGGGACAGGGGGCAAAGTCGGAATCCCCCGCACAGACAGGAAGGAAAAGGACAGGATATCCTGTCCCAAAGGATTCTGCATCCCAACTAAACTCCATGAGTTTGCTTATTTCGTTGTCAGTGGGCTACCTTACTGTGTGGCCAATTTCAGAGAGTTTGAATGGTGTCCTGAGGGAAGCCATCTTTGAGGGCTTTGAGTAGGGGTGTTCGAGGGGGCGCTGATCAAACGTGCTCTGTGCAGAAAGGGGGTTGGATGAGGCAAGGCTGGGGGCCAGGAGGTCTCCAGGAGGCTGCCACAGCAATCCAGGGAGAGGCGATGGTGGCCGGAACTGAAGCGAAGGGATGGCAAAACATGGATGGAACTAAGAGATGCTGAGAGGAACTGAGAAAGTGTTAAAGAGAAACACAGCTGGACATTAGTTAAAGTGGTGAAAATAGATCTTATTCAGAAACTACTGGCGGTAGGGGAAAGTTCTGGGCTTCATTCTGATCCGTGCAGAGGTGACTGTGTGTTTTAAAAGGAGAATGGGGTGGGGGTGGCAGGGGCTTGAGAAGAGTCAGGGAAGTGGAACATTACAGAAAACAGGAAAAGGGGTGGGTCCGCGTGAAACCATCTGGGTTTGCTAAGTTAGGCTCCTTCCCTCCCACAGAGCCTGGGAGAAGGGACCCCTATCTTCAGGCGCTGGCTGGAACAGTCACTTCTTTGGGCAGCCTTGAGTTTTCTCAGGCAGGCACTTTAAGGGGGGAAGGGGGGTTAGGGTCATCCCAGGGATACGAACTTGAGATGTTAGAAACCATGCTAGTGTTTGACCAAGTCTTCATGGGCCAAGGTTGAGGCCTGGCCAAGAAGAGGGCTCAGAGGAGCCTGGGTAGAGTTTGGTCAAGAAGAGCATCTCGGTCAAGAGTTTGGTGAGTGTCTGATGGTGTATGGTGGGCAACAGAGCAGAGGCAAGGGCGCCTCCCAGGTTCCCCATGGAACAGCCATGTGGGTGGGATGTTGTTACTATTCCCTGAGACGGAAAAGAGAAAGAAGCCAAGGTTGATAGGGAAAGATGGTGAGTTCAGTCCTGAACACAGTGAGTGCCGGGGGTTAGGTGCCAAGTGAAGGTGGTTGGTGGGCAGCTGGAGATTAGGGTCTGAATTCAGCATAGAAGTCTGGGCTGGAGAGCTACCTGCAAATACCCATCGGAGGCCTGTGAG